>NC_056662.1:99634264-99944889 GCF_018350195.1 Panthera tigris | reverse complement strand
TTTCACAGTAGGGACTGATTTCTGTAGTGTAAGTACTTTTCTAAGGAATACTGAATACAATAAAATTGCTATTGGGAGTGGTGTTAGCCTGTATGTTTAACTCAGAACTGCCAGATACAGCATCCAAGCATTATTAATTTTGAAAGAAAATAATTAATTTTTGTAGAAAAATTAGATTCGATTGAATGTAAAAACTACAAGGATAGTCTGTTTAGACCAGAAGAGACTTTAGGTGCCACCCAGGTTAATACATGGCTAAAACCACACAGAAAGTTAGTGGGGACGGGAGACTAGAACTCAAGCTTTTGCTAAGAGCCCTTGAGTCCTTTCAGGCCAAGGGCTCTTTACTCTTTAGGGCACTACACTAACTGAACAAAACCTTAGCCCTGGGCTGAGAAATCATCTTGGGTTTCTGACATGTCTTGATATCATCACTCTGACCAGCAACTTCTACAGTACAGTTAATACTAAGAAATAAGAAAACAGTATTTAAGAGTTCTGATTTTAAAATGCCAGAGATTAGATTTTTACTACTCAGTGCTTACAATTTCAATGGAAAGATTCAAATCCAATCCCCCTATTTGTGTAATAATTTTCTAGTTTGTAAGCCAAGCTGGGTCCCTGTGGATTTCTGACTTACAGACAGTTAATTTTTTGTCCTATTACCACGAGTATCTTTGATCATTATTCTATGGAATGCAACCACTGTGAAAGTACTTGAAACTTTTCAGACAATGTCTAGGTTCAGAAATGAGAGAGAATAAAACTGTGCTGCAGAAAGTATTTTCAGTTTTTAAACATGAATATAAATTAACCCATCCAGCTTTTTTGTTTTCCCCTAAAAATTGCATTTTGGTGAAGCAGGCCATTCTGCATATAGAATAACTTTTGGGACCTTGAGTGGGGACGAGGCATTATGATTAGAGAATGTGACCAGGTCCTTTACAATAACATGATGGTTTCAGAGCCCAATAAAAGGGGCATAGAAAGGAAGGCAAAGAAAACCACTCATCTTATTTTATCTAGGGCTAGATGAAGACCTGGTTATAGTCAATATGACAACAAAGGGGAGGAAATTTTCCAATGGTCCAAAATACACAAAATTCAGAACTATTAACTGAACTAAATTTATTTAGTTTGGCTACTTACAGATTACATGAGCTTCTAATTACAAGTGTAGCAAAGGAACTACCACAGTATTGTTCCAAAGGAGGAATGAGCGGAGAGTTCCAATCAACATATTTACCTATAAATTTAGGATTATTTATGTAATAGGAGATAATCCTTTCAACCTTTCAACTAGTGAAAATCCCACCAATTAAGTATTTTATTTTTATGGAGAAACAAATTTCGATCTTTAAGAATCATTCATTAACTTCCAAGTAGTGAAAAGGAATTAAAATTTGAATAGTTATTAAAACTCAAAGGTAGTTTTACAAAGCTCTAGTCTTCAACTGCTTTCTAATCATCATCTGTTTCCATGAATAAAGACGTGAACGAAAAAGCCCACATTCATGCTTATGACATGCTGTGAGAGAGGACAGAGCAGTAATAATTTGTCAGAATTCCCCCTCACAGGCTATGGTCCCAGGTCAGAGTAAGTGTTAGGGTTCTGTCTGATATGGAGCCCAATCATACATACCAACAGACAGAAAAACATAAAGTTAAAAAAAGTTCATGTGGGGTCAATGTTCTGTCATAAAGACTAAGCCACAGAGAATCCAATCCAAAATTGGTTGAAAGCTCTTCAGTCCCCAATCTGAGCCACGAGACTAAGTCCTTGTTAAAGGCAACTTTGTTGCTCTAACACTCTAGGCTTAAACAGAGCTTCCCTACAGGTTATTACACATTGGGGGTTTCAAAGGGCTTCTGGTGATCATTAGATGCACAGACATATAAAAGACCTGAGATGGACCCATCCTACATTGAAGACGTTAGCTATTGTGAAGAGTGTTTCGTTTTATGCACGCTTAAATGTGTTTTCTTCACATGAATTCATTTACATTAAGAGATGCCTGCCAAATTGGTACTTAAGCACAGCACTGTAAAAGCTGCTGGTAAATGAAAGGAAGGTACATCAGTGAATAGGCTCACTGAATTCTGCTTCTTTTTAATCTCCTCCCAATCCTTTTTCAATCTAATAGTGTGAAGACTCACCTTCCTCCTTAGCCACAGGCCAGAATGAAGCCGAAGAAACCTGTAGATGACAGCTTTCACAGTCTTTCTCTTCCCTTTCCGTGAACTGAAGTATGTTACGGTTCTGACTGGTAGCTTCAGGACATTTGGAAGCAAGGGGGCCGCTCTAAAATTTATTTTTAAAAATATAACTCAGCAATAAGACTCATTAAAGGATAAAATCCATTTCTGTACTTAGAAATGAGTGGGGGCGCTTGGGTGGCTCAGTCGGTTAAGCATCTGACTCTTGATTTCGGCTCAGGCCATGATCTCACAGTTCATGATTCAAGCCCCTCATCAGACTCTGCACTGACAGTGTGGAGCCTGCTTGGGACTCACTCTCTCTCTCTCTCTCTCTCTCTCTCTCTCTTGCTCTCTCTCCCTCTCTCTATCCCAAAATAAATAAACTTAAAGGTGTGCCTGGGTGGCTCAGTCAGTTAAGCATCTGACTTCAGCTCAGGTCATGATCTTATAGTTCATGAGTTCGAGTCCCGTGTCCGGCTCTGTGCTGACAGCTCAGAGCCTGGAGCCTGCTTCGGATTCTGTGTCTCCCTCTCTCCCTGTCCCTCCCCTGCTTGCTGTCTCTCTGTCAAAATAAACACTAAAAAAATTTTTTTTAGTTCAAAGTAAATAAACTTAAAAAAAAAAATGAGTGGAGCAGCTCCACTGGAATACAGCTGACTTTAATATACGTTGTTACTTCAAATGATCCTGGACACTAAGCATAAATAAGAATAACAACCATCGCCAACATGTAAGCCTTCCATAATCTGCCCCCTCAATCCCCATGAGAGAATTTATCCCATTGTATTTTAATCATCTGACTTTTTAAAAAAAAATTTTTTTTTTTTAACGTTTATTTATTTTTGAGACAGAGAGAGACAGAGCATGAACGGGGGAGGGTCACAGAGAGAAGGAGACACAGAATCTGAAACAGGCTCCAGGCTCTGAGCTGTCAGTACAGAGCCTGACGCGGGGCTCGAACCCACGGACCATGAGATCATGACCTGAGCCGAAGTCGGACGCTTAACCGACTGAGCCACCCAGGCGCCCCAATCATCTGACTTCTTATCTATTCAGAGTTATCTCTAACTCCTTGAGGACTTCACTTTATCTTCGCATCCTTTCTGCCAAGTACTGAGTACCCAGGAGTCCTTAACTAAGTATTTGTTGACTAAATGGATAGCAGTCTTGCCCGCTGAGCATCTCATTCACCCTCCGCTTTGGCTGACAGCTTCCATCCAGGAAACCACATCTAGAACATCAGAAGTGTGCTCTGTCGGGCAGGTAGGCACATGGCTATCAATCATATTCTCCCCTCCACCAGGCAAAGTCTATATAATAAGTCTGCTTCTAGATATTAGAAGTCTGCTTCTAAAACATCTTTGCAGGCATGAGTATTTTAGAATTTTTGTGTCAGCATCATGTTTACTGAAATATACTCTACCTATTGAGGATTGCTGCAGTATGTCCACACGTCAGGTTTCTGACAGACGTGGCAAGTCTGGGAGCAGAGGAAACAACTGGTGTCTGCAGAGAACTAAAATGCCGGGTGGACAGTGCAGAACTAAGACAGGCATTCTTGACACCGTTTTGACAGGCTGAAGACACCAAAATATTCAGGGGCTGTAAGACTCCTGTAAAGAGAGAGAAACATATCTAATATGATAAGCCAAATTCTGCATCCAGATGTTCAAAATTAAGTAATGTATCAAAGCAAGGTGAGTATCAGACTCACCTGTGGAGCTTTTTACCAACTTTATTAAAAAAAAAAATTTTTTTTTTAATGTGTATTCGTTTTTGAGAGACACAGTGCAAACAGGAGTGGGGCAGAGAGAGAGGGAGGCACAGAATCTAAAGCAGGCTTCAGGCTCTGAACTGTCAGCCCAGAGCCCAACGTGGGGCTCAAACTCACAAACCGTGAGATCATGACCTGAGCCGAAGTCAGACACTTAACTGACTGAGACACCCAGGTGCCCCTTTACCAACTTTATTGAGGTAGAACATAAATACCATAAAACTCCCCAACTGTGTGTGAATTCAATACTTTTTAAATAAACATAGAAAGCTGTACAACCATCACCACAATCCACTCTGATGTGTCCTAGTTCTGTGTTCAACAGTAGGGAACAAAACAGTTGTAACATTAAGTCCCACCCACCAGATCTTACAATCTGATGAAGTAGGGCTCCATAGCACATAGGGCAAAGGCAGGGCAGAGATGCAAAAGCCTGGCCGTTCCCTGCAGATGCAACAGAGTAGCAAGAGAAGGTTTCCTAAAGAACAAAACAGGTACTTGAGCTCTCCTCTAGAAAATGAACAGGCCACAAGAGGAGGTGGAGAGTCCGGATAGGATAAACATACATGAAGGCAAGGGGGCTGAAGCAAACATACACCTGGAGCGGGGACTGGACCTGCGCAAGGCTGAGCACTGCCTGCCTGAAGCTATGTGTGGAGATGCCTGGGGACAGATCAGAAGGTGCATCACAGAGTGGGGGTGGAGGGGCCCTAGATGCATGGACTGAATGCATAATCTTCACATTACTGCCAAAGTAAGAGTCCAGGGCTGCAAAGCCAGTGGAGCACTGACTCCCCTCAGGCTGTGAGTCTAGTGTGGGACTCAAGAATGTGCACACTGAAAAAGCTCCACAGGATGATGGAAATGCCCCCAATCTGGATTGTACTTATGGTTGCACAACCCATTAAATTTACTAAAAATCGTCAAATTGTACACATAAGAGGAATTTTATGGTATGTAAATTACACCTCAATAGTTGGTTTAAAAAAAAAAAAAAGCTCTGGGGCACCTGGGTGGCTCAGTCAGCTGAGCATCTGACTCTTGATTTCGATTTCGAAATCATGATCTCAGTTTGTGAGTTCGAGCCCCCATGGGGCTCTGAGCGGATAACATGGAACTGGCTTGGGATTCTCTCTCTCCCTCTCTCTGCCCCTCCCCTACACTCTCTTTCTCAAAATAAACTTAAAAAAAAACAAAAAACACAACTCCACAGGGAGTCTGAGGTTCAGCCAGGGCTTAGAACCACTGCCTTATTGTCCACTGCACTGATTTCACATCACAAATGAGAGGCAGTGTGGTGTAGAACGGAAGAACTGGTATTTGAGTCAGACTGTCTAGGTTCATAATCTAGCTCCACTACTCACTAGCTGTGTGACCATGGGCAAGTTACTTAACCCCTTTCTGCCCCAGTTTCCTCAAATTTAAATAAGGTTAATCATGAGGAGGTAACAAGAATTAAATGAGACAACATGAAAAGTGCTAGGAAGAAGGGTTGGCACAGGGAAAACATTTAATGAATGCTAATGGCAGATAATAAAGAGCAGAGAAATGCTTAGTAAAAATGTTATAATGTTACCTGGGGGCAGGAGAAAGATTGAATACTTAAAACCCATATTTTTGCTTTTCTGTTCTCCATCTAAGATAACAATTTTCAAACTAAAAAGGGTAGGATAAACATTAATAAGTTAGCTGAAATCCATGATTCAGGAGACATTTGAGAGAGCCCTTTTGGGGGGAACTTAGAAGTGAAATTCTCTACTCAGTACAAGGCATTCAAGTCTCCAGGTATAAATAACTGTATTTCAAAGAACTGAAAATATTTGCAGACATGATAAGCTAGGAAATAATTTTTGAAAGATTAAGTGAATTGAAGAGGAGGACTGTAGACAAGAAAATGTCCCAATTTTCACAAGGTCATCCAAACTTGGTGTTTTGGTTAAAACAAAACAAAAAAAACCCTCAGAAATTCTTAGAAACCACTCCTGAAAGAAGTGAGCAGGTAAGGGTCTAGAATATATAAATAGGTAAACTACAGGCTCATCTGTCGAAACAAAACAAAACAAAATGTTAGAATGGATACAGAGAATTCACCACAAGAGAAAAATCTACATCGTCAATTGGGAGTGAATTGTTCCTTAAAAAGTACCTCATTTCATTTTTTATTGCAGTTCCTAGCCTGGGAAATCATGGAAATGTCTAGACACAGCATATCCTGATTTTAGAAAGGCATGTGAAAAGATTTCTTTATATTCTAAAGAGATAAATGTGGACAGGATAACAGGATAGTTAGGTAAATCCCAAGGTGACTAGAAACTATCCCCAAATTAGTTGACTGCCATTCTCCTGATAAAAGTCTTTTCCTGGCTCCCTAATTGACTATTTTCCCCAATTTTTATGAAGGTCCTGAAGCTGCGTAAAGCATGTTTGTCACATCTGCATAAAAGCAAAGTCCAAAGACTATCTGCACTGAAAGTGATCTTGGTAAAATGGATCAAAATTAATTAAGACGTAATTTGGGATAAATACATTAAATGAAGGATGAACCTTACTTGAGAGCAGTTCCTGGGAAAATGACTTGGGGGCCCTTGTCCACCATACTCTCAGGTGGACCAACCACACGATTTACCTTGTAAAAACTGAACACAGTCTAACTCGGAATGTGTTAACAAAAGGGTAGCACACAAATCAAGGGCAGTAATTTAACTGCTCCTTCGGTCTTCTGCCCTGTTTGGGCATTTCAATACATATTAGCTTTCTCTAAACACATTCTTGTATGGAGAACACGGATATCTTAACAAAGAAGGTGACACAGAACCAGAATTTTGAAGGAATGAGGAGGCAGAGAGAACGGAGTGCACAGGTGAAGAGGCAAAAATCGCATAGTATGTTTGGGGAATTACAAACAGTCCCATGTGGCAGGAATCGAAAGAATGGTAGGGAGTGGGAAGCGAAGTGAGTATGACTGTCTAAAGCAGTGCTCTTCAAGCTTCTTTGATCCCATACCCTCTAAAAGAATTCTGAAAAATTATTTACCCTTTCACAAAATTTTAAGTAACATCTAAAATTTTAAATAGTTTAACTTGTTAAAAAGGATATAATGTCCAGTATATTTAAAATACATTTAAAAATAAGCTGTCACATCACTCTTTCAAATGCTTACAATGAAATCTAACTATCATAGTGAGTTGATACCCACCTACATCATCTATTTAAAAAAATGCAAGAACAACAGGGGCACCTGAGTGGCTCAGTCAGTTAAATGGCTGCCTATTGATTTCGGCTCAGGTCATGAGCTCACAAACTATGAGCCCTGCCTTGGGCTCCTAGCTTAGAGCACGGAGCTTGCTTGGGATTCTTTCTCTCTCTCTCTCCCTCTGCTCCTCCCTGAGCTCTCTCTCTCTCTCAAAATAAATTAAAAAAAAAAAAAAAAAAGCAAGGAAAATAAATTCAAGTCAATGAAAATAAGAACTTCTTTTCATCAAAAGATACTTTAAATAAACTAAAAGGGCTAGCCAGAATGGGAGAAGATCCTGGGAACACACTTAAATGAGAAAGGATGCACATTCGTAACATATAAAGAACTACTATGAACCCATAAGACAACTCAATAAAAAAATGGGCACAATATTTAAGTAGACATTTCATCAAAAATTCAAGTCGCCAATATACATGTGTAAAGGTATTCAAACTCATTAGTAAGCAGGGGAATGATATTTAAACCACAATGAGATGCCACTAAATACCCATAAGACTCACAGAAATTTGCTGGTCTAACAATACCAACTGTTGGTGAGGATGTGGCACATACAGTGCTGGGGTGACTTTGAAGAAGCACATCGCTTTTACAGTATCAGGCAATGCAATACACACACACACACACACACACACACACACACACACACATTCTGATTCAGCAATTTCCACGGCCAGTTTTACAAGTATACACACATGCACATCTTAGAGAAACTTGCACTCAGGTACCAGGACACAAGGTCAATCAGCTTTCGACCTAATTGCCCCAAACTGGAAACACTCAAATGCCCAGTATCCTAAAATGGAGAACTGTGGAGTGGTCACATAAGAGACTATTATATAGCAACAAGAAAGCACTACAGCCACACCCAAAATGAATGAATTTCACAAATTAAAAGACATCGGGTTACCTGTGTAATTCCATTCACGTAAAGTAGAAAAACAGGCAAAACTAAACAATATGTTATATTACTTAGAGATGCATACATAGATATTAAAGCTAGTACAGAAATAAAAGCAAGGTAACAATAAAAATGAGGATAGTGTTTATATTTGGCAGAAAGAGGGAATTTTGACTGGGAGAAACACACAGAGAAGAGGCTCCTGGTAGTGTTCTAAGTCCTGCCTTGGGTGTTACATGGCGTTTGCTTTAGACTTATTTGTTAAGCCATTCACGTGTTACATATTTTTCTTTACATGTTGTATTTTCACAATCAAAAATTACTCCACGTAAAAACGCTCTTCTGTAATAGTTGGAAATTTTACACTGTAGTTTTTTTTAAATTTCTATTGTTTCCACAGAGTTTTATCCTAATGTATTTTGTGCTTAACTAATTTACTCATAATTTTATCATTTAAATATTTTTGCAAAAGCCCTTCGAGTGAAGGCAGCTTAACTTAATTGCCTTCACTCCTGTCATCTCTCTCGGTCAAGAAATCCTTAGGACTGCCCCTGTGCCCGGGACTGAGTGTGCAAAAGAGTCAGATTCCCTGCACGTTGTGGGAATCTCATACATACAAGCTTACTGTGAGCCAGGCACTACGCAGGGCACTTTACGTGCACGAGGTCATTCAGTCCTCAGGTAGATGGTGTCAATCCTCGTTTGAGAGCTGTAGAATCTTAGGTTCAGAGAAATTACTTTTTCAAGCCCAACGGTCACGAGTGGCGAATCCTAGCCTCTAAATCAGAAGGTTAGCGGGGACTTCGCTGCCTCCTCTGTCCCCCTTCCGTCCCGTCCTTTTAGTCTGTTTTCAAAGTAAGGCGGAACGACCAGGAGCCGGTAAGGAAGCAGAAACCGGGGACACCCAGGTCCGCGAGGATCCAAGAGTGTCGGAAATATCCAATGCGAGGGGCCGAACACAGGCAGCCCCGGAGAAAATTTGGAACAATCCTCTGGCCTTTTTTTTCCTGTTCACCTCCATGCTAAATGCCTACTCCATCCCGCGCCATTCCCGCTTTCTGGGAAGGGATAAATCGAGCGCGTCGCTTTTCACTGACCTGATGCAGCTCTGAAGGCACGGGCAAAGGCAGAGGCCGCCATCTTGCCATCCCGCCCTACGGCAGTCGCATTGGGTCTAAAAGCTCCAGGTCAAAAGGGAATTTAAAGAAAAAACAAAACTTGGGTGGAGTCGAGGAAGGAGAAAAAAATGAATAAAGGAACGGTCAAGGGAACATTCCCTGTATTGAATGTCTTCTATACGCCAGGCTGCTCTTCACCGCTGGAAAAGAAGTGCCTATAAAGAGTGTCTGGCATATAGTAAGCTCTCAAATTTTTACGGAGCATTTGATTGACAGATCTATTTAAAGCACACAATTTGAAACACAATTTCTTTATGCTCAATTTTATTCAATTTCAGAAAAGAACCTATTTTCCAGTCAAAGCTGGTGAATGTCAGGCTAAATGACTGGGAAATATCAATGTTATTAAAATTGTTTTTTTAATTAAATGCCAAACATAATTAAATGAATGTAAATATCCTAAGGATCTCTCTCTCTCTCTCTCTCTCTCTCTCTCTCTCTCTCACACACACACACACACACACACACACACCACACACTTTTCTAATCATTAGCACTGATTATTATTTGGTAGAATAGCATCTCTACTCTTCTTACCTAAACAATTCTACATTCCTTACTTTATTCTTCATAATTAGTGATCATACACTTTTTCTAATGTCATTCAAACACAAAACAACAAATCTCTCTCCCATCCTTGTTGGCTAGGATATTCCATGCATATACAATCCATGACACCATATACTAGTTGAAATGGGTAAGGATCAAACACAGGTCTCAATGAGTTCACATTTAATAAGGAGACAAGCATAGACCATCAATACAAGGCAAATGATAGAGGATGTGGTAGGTAGAATATAACATGAGTCTTAAAGAAAGGTGAAGATTTTAACAAGAGGAAGATCATTCGTGGCAATACAAACACAAAGAGGTAAGATGAGACAAGAGGGAGCCAGAGAGAAAGACAGGATTTATTGACAGCAGTGGTTCTCAAACTTTTAGGTCTTAGAACTTCCTTACATGCTTAAAAGTTGAGGACCCCAGAGAGCTTTTAATTATATTTCCAATTGCTGCTGAAATGAATTACCTCAAACTTAGTGGCTTAACACAATACAAATTATCTTGTAATTCTGTAGGTCATAAGTCTAAATTTTTTTTTCACATTTATTTTTGAGAGACACAGAGTGCAAGTGGGGGAGAAGCAGAGATAGAAGGAGATGCAGAATCCGAAGCAGGCTCCAGGCTCCGAGCTGTGAGCACAGAGTCCGATGTAGGGCTCAAACTCACGAACCGTGAGATCATGACCTGAGCCAAAGTTGGATGCTTAACCGGCTGAGCCACCCAGGCACCCCTGTAGGTCATAAGTCTAAAATGGGTTTCACAAGGCTAATATCAAAACATCTAGGGCTATGTTCCTTCTGCCTCCAGAAGGGGAGGCATATTCTCTAGGAGATAATATGTTTCCTTGCCTTTTCCAGCTTCTAGAAGCTGCCTGCCTTCCCCGCCTTGTGCCTCCTTCCATCTTCAAAGCCAGTAATCACATCTCTCTGACTTCTGCTTCCATTGTCACATCTCCTTTTCAGACTCTGGCCCTCCTCTCCCCATCTGTTACTCATAAAGGCCCTTGTCATTGCATTGGGCCTATGCAGATAATTCAGGATAGTCTCCCCATCTCAAGAGTTTTCATTTAATCACACCTGCAGATCTTTTTTGCTGTGTAAACGAACGTATTCATAGGTTCCAGGAATTAGGAAAATGTACATATATTTGGGAATAATTATCCTGCCTATCATACTGAGTAATTAATTTTAAAACAATTATTTTTATAACAAAATATACTCAGGAAAAATAACTATTCCAAGATAAAAAAAATTAGTGAGAAGAGTGGCATTGTTTAACCTCTTTTGCAAATCTCTTTTAAGATCTGGTTTAATAGAAAGCTGGATTCTGAAATTCGCTTATGCATTCAATCTATTGTGATATCACTTGTCACCTAGCTTCTGGAAGAAATCTACTTTAAAATTACGAGATGAGTGAAAACAGCAAATATCTTAATGTTATGAAGGTAGTGTTGATTTTATGCGTCTTCTGAAAATGTCTCAAACTCCCTAGTTCACACTTTGAGAACCACTGAGATGGTTATCCTTTAGTTCTTCTGGGTTTTAGAGTATGTAAATGGGTGATCAGCTTTGACCACTATCATTGCTATATTACTCTCCCACCTATGATGGCCATGTTGAGCCTTAAAAACATTCCCCTATGCTGGAAAAGTACGGAGACATTTCATAAATGTTCTTTGAACTGGCGATGGGAGTTATTGCACATTTTTGAGCAGAGAAGTGACTTAAAAGTTGTGTATTACTTTAGGGGAGTCTTTTAAAGCAAAAAAGTTTTCATAAATTGCATGTAGAGGTTATGAAGATTAAGGATTTGGTTAAATGAGACATCAGGAAACTAATTTTGAAGCTTGAGATCTTGAAGCTGGAAAAGTTGGTAGGGATGTTCAGGTCCAAGATGTAGCTGGGCCACAAATGGTTCGAACAGAAATTGCTGTTTGGAATTGACAGGTTTATGGCCAAGGTGTTAGAAAAGTCATCACACTGGCATCACCCAGCATGACAGCAGTGGGCAGGGATAGGATGGGCAGATTGCAATTTAATTGCTAAAATTACTTTTAGAAAATGGGCGACTACCCTGTAGGCCGTTAGGTGATGGTGATACAAAATAGTGTAATGTGATTACTAAAGTACTCTGAAAAGCATCGAACATACACAAACATGATTATTTTAGGTAATTTTCAAATTACTTCTCCATTTTACAAGTGGGGTCAGTACCATACTGTAATAAACCCTAACTCTAACAACACCATACTGTAATAAATTACCTAGTTAAGACCTGAAAGTACTTTGTAAATACAATATTTATGCAAGTTAGTTTCTTTGATACTGTGCTGATGATAAGATCATTATTAATGCTAATAGTATAGAATACTATGTTCAGTATTTAACATGCCAAACCTTGGGTATAGACTTAGTGGAACACTTTGAACAGTTCTTCTGCACTGACCTCCTTAACTTCCAACCCATTCCACAGAAGCGGCCAAAATTATTTTTGTAAAATGAAAACGTGGTGGAAAAATCAGTGTGGTTTAATCTAGGAGTAGAAGCGATGGAACCCGAAGAATCTGGGTTTCTATCTCTGCGCTACCACTTATTAGATACGTGAACAACAAACACACGCCGCACAAAGGTCTCTCCACTGTTCCTTCAGTGTCCCGTAATCAGGATGACTTCCTCAAGAAAGGCTACCAAATGAAGCGAACACGCAAACCAAGACAACACCATTGTTTACGTTAACTTTCACCAGATCGACTGCTTTCTACTAAGTATCCAGGTGAAAGAGGCGGCTGAGATATTTTCTGGCTTGAATTGTTCGAAGAATCACAGCTGTTTCCTGCACTGATGTTTTCGACTCCCTTTCACCCTCCTGATTCCCCAGCTAACTCCTTTTTGGGGCTACAAAGAATTCCGAGAGAGACCCGGAAGGAGAAATCGCCTTTTCCGCCAGAGGAGGGCCCACCCTCTCCGAGCCGCCTAGGCGGAGTCGAGAGAGGGAGCTGCGCGTGCGCAGCGACGTTGGTTGCCCTTCCGGTACGCCCGCCCGGCGCGGAGAGGAGGCACGGACGCAGGCACGCACTCACGCACGCTCTCCCTTACTAGCGCCGCCGCGGTAGCTCCCGCGTACGCCAGCAGTGCGGTCCTCCCGGCCGAGATGCTGCGGGTCTGTCAGTTATCGGGTGTGACTGCCGCCGCCCAGGTGAGCGCGGGGGCGCGAGGAGAGAGAGCGCGTGGTCAGGCTGACTTCGTGCAACCAACGGAAAATGGGGGAGGCTTTCTCTCTGTCTAGGCCCCAGGAGAGAGGCGTGTGTCAGGGTCGCCCTCATCCGCGAGAGTCCCGGGCGGACCCGTGAGGCAGTTAGTTGGGGATTTAGCCCAACAGGATGACTTGAGGGTTATTGCTGAAGCGGGATGGGGTGTAGAAAGGAGTCGGTGGCGGGTAGGCGGGCGCAGGAAGGTAGGCACGGCTTCGGGGACCTGTCATCCAATCAGCCCCGCGCTGCCCCAGTCAGGGACCAATCGTGGCTGCCGGCGCTCGGGTCGCCGGTTGGGCTCGTGATAGGTTTCGCGCAGCCAGTGGTTGAAGGTCGAGGGGAGAACTACAGTTCCCAGCAGGAAATGCATAGCCTTGGCTTTTTGAATCTTAAATAAGATGTTTAGACTGTTAGAGTCCGCGCTTTAGGGGTCAAGGTTGTAATTATTAGGGAGGGACTTTCTTTTTTGTAGCTGAGAGCTCTCTGAGCTATTCTTACTCTAAACAAAAATGAAAGGTTGTGGTTTATGGAGTAAAAACTCTTGGTACTAAGGAGGGACAGGAGCCATGACCTTGGCTCATTTCTGAGATTAGCCTAGGAATATATCTCTCCAGGTGCTGGCACAACTTTGGCAGACATCCAAGAAGCCTAGACACCCAGTGACTTTTATTCCTGCATGGTTATCAAAGTAATTTTCTAAAATTGGAAATAAAAAAGTAAACCTGTTAACATTGCTCACAATTTGCAGAACATTGGTATTTTGTAAAAATTATTGCAAAACAGGTACTGTTACTCAGGCAGTAATTGAACAAAATCCCTGGTCATAGTGAGTTAGAAATAGTAAAAGTCAGCTTTTTTTTTTCCTTTAAGTTTGCTTGTATCCCCACTTGTTGCTGGGATAGAAGCAGCTTCTTCTTTAGGAAAGTAGGGTCTGTATTAGTTCTTTATTGATGCATAACAAATACCACAAATTTGGCAGGTTAAAAACACCCATTTATTATTTTACAGTTTCCAGTCATGGATGGTCCGGGTTCTTTGTTCATTGCTACACAAGGTTGCAATCAAGGTGTTGATGCTGCTATGGTTCTCATCTGGAGCTCAGGGTCCTCTTCCAAGTTCATTTTATTGGCAGAATTCAGGCCCTTGCAGTTGAAGGACTGAAGTTCCTCTTTTCTTGCCTGCTCTCACCTAGCTCTCTTAGAGGCTGTTAGACGTGTCTTGCCACAAGGTCCTCAGCGCCAATTTATAACATGGGTGTTTGCTTTCTTGCAGGCTACGAGGAGCTTGTCTCTTTGACTTCAAAAGTCTCCCTTAACTTTCCTGCTTATCTCTAGACCAACGTGTAAAGGGCTTATATGATTAGGCTAGGCCCACCAGAAAAACCTCCCTTCTGATGAACTCAGTCAACTGATTAGTAACCTGAATTACACCTGCAAAATCCCTTTTGCCATACAACCCTAATCATCATGGCTTAACAGGGGGTGAGGATTTGGGGGACCATCTTAGTGTCCCTCCTAATGCAGTACCCAAATGAGACTAGAAGAATGGAGGAAGTTGAGCTGCCTTTCAGGGCAGAACTGTTGGTTTGTCTTTGGAGCTCTCCTTTCCTGGCACAATCTTCTTATTCTGCCCTCAGGTTGTGTCATGGTTGTCATGAGCTCATGGTACAGCCTGAGACACTTACAAAGCAATCATCTCATTGCCACAATGACAGTATAGGTAGATGTCACCATCAGCAAAAGCAGTGGAGATGGGAGCCAGGATGGAGGGGATTTAGAGATGATGGTGTGCAGACACACTCGAAAGAGAATGATAGCAATAGGATCATGAAGGAGGAGAAACACAAGTCCTGTTGCGGGGACAGTGACCAGATGAGCCTGGCCACAGTACACACTTCTTGTCAAGGGCCCACAGATAATGAGAATGGGAAGCTACCTTGGCTCAAATTGTGAAGGCCTTGAATGTGGATGCCAGTCAAGGACTTTGGGTTTCTTCTCAAGCTACAGGGAGTCAATGAAGGTTTTCAGAGGAAGGAAGTAACATAAAAATGTTTTAGGAAATTGATCCAAGCACAAAAGACAGATCTAAGAGACTAAGGAGGCAGGAGTATAGACTATTCTAGAACAGCCTATTCTGTATATGCATATATGGTCTATAGGCTAGTATACAGTAGGCCCATTAGTTTCTTTTAAAAATTTTTTAAGTTTATTTATTTTAAGAGGGAGTGTGAGTGGGGGAGGGGCAGAGAGAGAAGGAGAGAGAGAATCCCAAGCAGTCTCCGTGCTGTCAGCACAGAGCCTGATGCAGGGCTTAAACCCACCAAACTGCAAGACCATGACCAGAGCTGAAACCGAGTCGGATGCTTAACCGACTGAGCCACCCAGGCGCCCCTATACTAATCTCTTTACATACTCCAGGGCTGAAGATGTAATTATGAGCTTATACAGGGAGGCTGTAGTAATGGGGGAAAAATGCATGAAAATCACTGACATGTCTGTGTTCTGGGCATTCCCTTCAAACGACCAAGTTACACAGCTGATACCTGTCACCCAGGACCCTGGGAAGCTACCCAGCTCCCCTATCAGACCCTTGCTGAATTGCTGAGTGACCATGCAACACTCCAGCCTGGGAAGGCACACAGAGCTCTCCCCCAGATCTCATAGGCTCTGTCTCCTATTTCTGCATAAAGTCCAAAATTATTTTTTCTTCCTTGCCTTCATCAAAACATTTTCCACTTACTGGGCTCCCAATTAGGAAATTAGAAGAAAACAGACTAAAGCTTCATACTAAAATATGAACCCTTTTCTGGCTTGCATTCACATTTTCTTTTTTTTTTTTAAATGTTTATTTTTGAAGGAGAGAGAGAGTGTGAGCAGGGGAGGGGCAGAAGAGAGGGAGACACAGAATCTGAAACAGGCTCCAGGCTCTGAGCTGTCAGCACAGAGCCCTACGTGGGGCTCAAACTCACAAGCTGTGAGATCATGACCTAAGCTGAAGTCAGACGCTTAACTGACTGAACCACCCAGGCGCCCCAACATTCACATTTTCTTATGGTCTTAAAATTGGTATTTTGTAAAATTCACTGGTTTATTCTTTTTGTTTTGTTTTGTTTTTAACTTTATTTGTAGAGGGAGAGCATGTTTGCGAACAGGAGTAGAGGGGGGGAGAGAGAGAATCCTAAGCAGGCTCCGTGCTGTCAGTGTGGAGCCCCCTGCACAGCTCGATCTCCCCAACCGTGAGATCATGACCTGAACCAAAATCAAGAGTTGGAGGCTTAACCGACTGAGCCACCCAGGCACCTCCATTGGTTTATTCTTAACTATCTCCTCAATTGTTCTGTAGCATTTGATATTGTTGCTTTGTGAAACTTTTTTTTTTTTTACTCTTTTGGCTTTTCTCATGTATCTTGGGGCTCATTTTACCCTTCATTTCTTTCCTTTTTCCTCTCGAATCTGTCTTCCTTGTACCTCTGAATATATCCCCAAGGCCCTCTTTTCCCATCTCTCTTCCTTTTTATTTTAATTAAGACTTAAAAAAAAAAATTAGTGTTTTATTATTTATTTTTGAGAGAGAGACAGAGTGGGAATGAGGGAGGTGCAGAGAGAGGGAGACATAGAATCCAAAGCAGGCTTCAGGCTCTGAGCTGTCAGCACAGAGCCTGACATGGGGATTGAACCCATGAACTGCGAGATCATGACCTGAGCCGAAGTCAGATGCTTAACCAACTGAGCCACCCAGGTGCCCCAGTACTTAACTTTATTAAGAGCGGTTTTAGCTTTACACATGCATAGCTTCTTCCATCATCAGTATCCCCCATCAGAGTAGAACGTTTATTACAATCGATGAACTTAACATGGGCATATTATAATCACCCAAAGTGCATAGTTTACATTGGGTTTCACTTTCGGTGTTGTACATTGTCTGGGTTTGGACAGATATATGATGACATGTATCAGTCATTATGGTATTGTACAGAACATTTTCACGGTCTTAAAATTTTTCTATTCTCCACTTATCACTTTCTTTCCTCACCTCCTGGCAACCACTGATCTTTTTATTATCCATAGTTTTGCCTTTCCAGAATGTCCTATAGATGGAATCATACACTATGTAGCCTTTTCACATTGGCTTCTTTCACTTAGTAATATGCATTTAACTTTCTTCCATGTCTTTTCAGGGCTTGATAGTTTTTTTTTTTTTTTAATTTTTTAAGCACTGAATAATAGTATACCACGGTTTATTTATCCATTCACCTGCTGAAGGATATCTTGGTTGCTTCCAAGTTTTAGCAATTACGAATAAACCTGCTCTAAAAACATTCATGTGCAGGGTTTTGTGTGGACAGAAGTTTTCAGCTTTTTTTCAGTAAATACCAAGGTGCATCATTGCTGTATTATATGTTTAGTTTTGTAAGAAACTGCCAAACTATCTTTCAAAGTGGCTGAACCGTTTTTGCATTCCCAGGAGTGTTGAATGGGAGTTTGTGTTCCACATCCTCATCAGCATTTGGTATTGTCAGTGTTAGGGACTTGGGCCATTCTAATACATGTGTAGTGAGATCTCATTGTTCCATCTCTCTATATACTCTTACTTGGGATTATATCAATTCTGAGAATTTTAATTCCGAAGCAGATGACTAACTAGCTTCTTTTGAGCTTTGTACTCAGATTTTCTTTTCCTTTTTGATGTGTCAACTTTATCTAGAATATTCTATTTGTCACAGTCCTTTCCACTCCATCAAACTTCATCTTCTTTAATGTTTTCCTGCTTTTACCATTGCCCTTCTAGAGTCAATTCTTTATGTAGTAGTTAATGAAGTCTTTTTTTAAAAGCATACGGATCATGACATGCCCTCCATTCACATCCTATCACATTGAGAATAAAATATAAACTCTTTACCACACCCACTGGGCCCTTCATGATCTACTCTTTGCCTATTTCATTTTCCTACTCTGCCTTGTTCCGTCTTGATATCTCTAGCGCATACCTCATTACCTTTTGCTCCTATTTTATTTTAGTCTCATTGCCTTTTCACTTGCTGTTTCTTTTGCCCTGAAGTCTTCCCACACATTTTTGCTTAGCTTCTTTCATTTTGATATTTTCTCAAATATCACCTTCCCTTCAGAGAGGCCTCTCCTATCTAATATAGAACTTTGACCACTCTCTCCTTCCTTGCATGCCTCTGAACTTACCCCTACCCTACATTTACTTTATAGCTCTTACCAAAAGCTGACATAATGTATATTTATCGCGTGTTTGCCACATTAAAATGTAAGCTCCGCCACATTAAAATGTAAGCTCCACAACGGGATTGTGTCCTTTACTGCTCTATTTCTGGTACTGACCCTAGTCCTTGGCTCCTAATAGATGCTCAGTAAATATTTATGACATGTTTGAATTAAAAAATAAATTATTTTCTGTTAATTTTTCTTAATCTCCATGAGTACATGTGACCTCACTTAAAGCCCCATAGGTTTTAGAATCTCTGATCATGTGTTAGGGTTCTCCAGAGTAACAGAACCAATAGGATACGTATATAAATAAAAGGATTTATTGTGTGGAATTGGCTTACGCAGTTTTGGAAGCTGGCAAGTCCAACATCTGCAATGGAGCTAGCAGGCTTGGTATGCAGAGACCCAGGCGAGCCTGTGGTGCAGTTTTAGTCTGAAGGCCAGTGACCTGGGGAGCTGATGTGCAGTTCCAGAATGAAAGCAGTCTGCTGGAGAATTCTCCCTCTTTTGGGGGAGGCTGGTCTTTTTGTTCTGGTTAGGCCTTCAACTGATTGGATGAGGCCCACCTACATTGTTGAAGGCAATCTGCTTTACGGCATAATTCACTGATTTAAATGTTAGTCTCCTCCAAAAACACCCTCTAAGTTGACATAAAATTAACCATCACATGGCATCTGTCTTATTATTTGTGTCTGGACTTATAATCCCTAAATTCCTTACGTGTAGATATTCAGTAGAAATGAATTATTCTGTTTTGTGTCCTCTTTCTTTCCAGAAATGTGCTTCAGAGCTCTAGTTTTTCCTCAGTTTATTTCTCAGACTTAACACCATTTGTCATCTTAATCCCAGTACTGACTGCATCACCAGGCCCAACCTTTGTTGAGTTGGGGGTGTTTGGAGGACCTGGGTTTTCAGCCTAGCCTAGCCCTCTCCCAAACTATCCATTTGGTAGTGGTCATCTGCATATACAGAATCTTATCTGTGTATCACTTAAGAGAAAGAAACATTGTTCTTGAGGGTTGACAAAGCCAGTTTGTTTATGACCAGTTTGATAGCAGGACTAGTTTCAGATTGAATTTGTGTGTGGACATTTTTAGCTGTCATCTTCTAGAATTCTTTTTTTTTTATTAGGACTGTGAAACAATATGTTAGTAGTAATGTCTGCCAAGCACACACGGTAGAAAGTAGTTTAATATATCATGAAGCTTGCTGTTTGCTTTTACTCATACTAGAGTCGTTTTTATTTTTCCTTATTTTCATTTCTTTAGGCCAGTGGCTTTCAAACCATTTTGGAATAAATTTTACACTGTAACTTAAGACATGCAAGTGAGAATATATGAATCATATACATACATATATGCAGGGAAAATTAAAGTGATAAGTTATTTCTTTTGCCATATTGATTAATATCTGCCATTTCCTTGTTGTAACTGAAGGGTACTTAGATACAGAATGTGTCTATGCTGAGAGATAATGCTGCTTCAGTGCCAAACTTACTGCATTTTTTTGGTGTGATATATTTTTAACCTTAATTCATGATTCTTTAAGAAAAATTTTTTTTTGTAATGTTTGTTTATTTTTGAGAGACAGAGACAGAGCACTACTGGGGAAGGAGCAGAGAGAGAGGGGGGGAGACACAGAATCTGAAGCAGGCTCCAGGTTCTGAGATGTCAGCACAGAACCCGATGCGGGGCTTGAACTCACGAACTGTGAGATCATGACCTGAGCCGAAGTTGGGGCTTAACCGACACCCAGGCGCCCCTTCATGATTCTTATAAAATATTTTAAGTTAACTGTAGAAAAACTTAAGTTGTCACATACTAATCTGCATTTCAAATGTAGAACTGGGCATTAACTTCTGGATGTCTTGTTTGTGTGGGAGGAATCCTTATGACAAAACCCACCAAAACATCATCAGTTATAGCAACCAGCAATATCTAGAGGGAAAACCTGGAACCTCCAGATAGGGTTCATGTGAGGGGATTATTTATTATAGTTGTTTCCAGGTTGTGGTTTCTTTTTGTATGTTCGTGTTAGTTTGGAGCTAAGGAATAGAGGGTTTGTGCAAGAACATAATATGGGAGTTGTATGTTTTATCATATCAGTTTTTAAAAATCATGTTTCTATAGGTTAGAAATAGCAATGCTAACCTTATAATATTTATTACAAAGTTATGTGTCAAGGCAGATTGCTTTGAAACAGTATAGGTTTTTCTACATCATAAGTTTAGATGTTATTATTATCATCTAGTATTATTAGTAAAAGGAATTCCAGAACTCAGAAGTGTGTTAAAGTAGGATATTTAGTTTATATAGAGAGATTAACTTGCTGCTTAAGAAAGAGAGCTCTAGAGGTCAAAGTGGATGTGGCAATGGTTTCTTAGATATGACTCCAAAAGATAAATTGGATTTCATCAGAATTAAAAATTTTTATTCATCAAAGGAGTGAAAAGAGTGGGAGAAAATATTTTCAAACCATGTATCTGATAAGGATCTAATATCCAGAATATGTAAAGAACTCCTACAGGTCAACAACTAAAAGAGAACCCAAATAAAACATGGGGCAAGGGACTTGAATAGACATTAATCCAAACAAGATATATAAATAATTAAGAAGCACAGGAGGGGCGCCTGGGTGGCTCAGTCGGTTAAGCATTTGACCGCGGCTCAGGTCATATCTCACGGTTTGTGAGTTCAAGCGCCACATCAGGCTTGATACTGTCAGCACAGAGCCCACTTTGGATCCTCTGTCCCCCCCCCCCGCTCTCTGCCCCTCCCCTGTGTGAGTTCTCTCTCTCAAAAATAAACATTAAAAAAAGCACATGAAAAGATGTTAAAAATCTGTTGACGTTAGGGAAATGCAAATCAGGTCCACAATGAAGTAGCCATTTCATGCTCTCTAGAATGCCTATAATAAAAACAGAAAATAACAGGTGTCAGGATGTAGAGAAATTGAACCCTCCTACATTGCTGTTGGAAATGTAAAATGATGCAGAGTTAGACATAGAACTACCATATGACCCTGCAATTCCACCTCAACAAAAAATTGAAAACAGGTGTTCAAACTAACTTTCAGAGGAATATAGCGGTATTTACATACAGCACGTGTTGGCTGATTTCTTAATTTGTACTGGTTGGTAATGATCCTTCGTAGCCCTTGGTTCTACTCTGGGCTCTTGGTTTCATCCCTTGAATTATGCTTCCTTTTCCAGAAAATATTATCTTAACTTTGGGTTTCCTGTGGGTCTTTTTGGGGTTTTCTCCATGAGACAAAAGCTACACCCACAAATATTAAGATTAAGCCCTTCGCCGTTTTGGCCTCCATGTGAGGCCGCTATGGAGTAAAACCCTTAAGATTCTCTGTAGCCCTGTTGTTTAACAAAAAGACTGTGGAAGTATCCCCTTAGGATTCCCAAGGGGCCTTTTCTGTGTGTGAAAAGGTTCTGTGAAGAGCACCTCCTTAGAACTTTGAGGTCTTCAAGTATTTTTGCAGACTGGAAAGGCTGAGAATGAGAAACAGTTTTATTTTTGAACTTATCAAGTCCTAGCTCCTTAATATTTCCTTTAAATTGTACTTGAAAACTAGACAGGTTTTGTGGCTTGTTTGAAGCTCATTTTTACCCTTATACTCTGCTAAAAGAAACTAGTTGGTACTCTTGAGCATTCTGCTTGAAACTCTCTAGCTAAATCTTATCAGTTCATTAGGTATGGCTCCTAATTTTCTGTTTGTCATGCCTTACCACAGGTGACAACTTTGACAAACTTCAGACACCACACACAGAGATCCTTTTTCCTCCAGGTTTCCAAAACATTTTTCTCACTTTTCTGAAGCCCTCACCAGTGGTTTCCATGAAGACCATTAGGCTTCTGCTAAGTCTCTTCAAGGTCCTTCCAACTCTCACCCTCCATCCACCCCACATGCTTGATGTTTTACTGCAGCAGCCCATTGCTTCTAGGTACAAGTATCCATTTGGTTACGGTTATATAACAGATTACCCTAAACTTAGTGGTATTAAATAACATCATTTATTATCTTATAATAATAAATAATATGTATTATATAGGTAAAAATTATACAAATGAAAACATTGATTATATAAATAACATATTACATTTTAGTTCTGAAGATTTCTGGGCTGTGTTAGGAGATTTTTGAGGTCTCATGAAGTTGCAAGGTTCCGGGGAAAATGGCAAGGTTCTAGAAAACCAAGTCAGATGGGAAATGTAATAATTTTTGGAAAATACAATTTGTCATAATGAATAAATGAACAAAAACCCCTAAAACCCACAAGTGGTGATTATCAGAGTATAAGTGGATAAAAATGGATAATAAATGGATAAAAATGGATAAAAAGATAAAAAGAAGCATTTATCCTGCCTTATGAACTGTACTTTGGGTAACCAAACTGTAGATGAGGAAAAATATCTCTTTGAAAAATATGTCAAATAATAAATGAAAAATAGTAGAATTACCACATTTTGCAACTTCCAGTAAATTAATGGATCTAGACATTGTACATCAACACAGTTGATAATGTCATAAAAAAGAGAGATAACCAGCCTTTGAGTGCCTCCTGATGAGAGAACACGACACCACCTAAAGTTTTGCCAGAGAGAATAAACCCGAGTCTGAGCAGGTGTCTGGCTCTAACTCTGGTTTGCGGGAAATACAGAAGACAGGATCATGTTAAATCGTATCTTAAGCAAAATCTAGTCTGTGGAAAATTCTACAGATCAAGTAACCCAGGTTCTTCAACAAATTAATTATTGGAGGGAAAACTCATAGATTAAAAGAGACTTAGAAGAGATTTTTTTTTTTAAATATAGCTAAAACTGCGTATGGTATATGGGTTCATACTCATACTTGGGTGGTAAAACCATAAATTTCTGACTTCTACAACTGCTTTAGGATATTACATGCTACATATTGTTGGCTAATGAGTAGGATACTTAAATTTTTTAAAATCAAGAGCCACTGGTTTAGATAAACACCCTATAAATTTGAGTCATGATACAGTCATCATTTCTACTTTTTTCTCATACAGAAGTAGGAAACTTTATTGGTATCAATTTTTGGCCATAAAAGATAATTTTTTTTTCACATTTAATACACTCTTAAGTCAGGGTTCATTTTATAATGGTATGTTTAATTGAAAGCATTTTGATAGCTCAGCTTTCAAAAAAAAAAAAAAAAGGAATATCCAGAAAAATTCTGAAAAATAATAGTACTTAAGAGAGGACAAGCCCTACCAGATTAAAAGCTAATTCTTTCTTTTTTTTAAATTTTTTTTAATGTTTATTTTTTTTTGAGAGAGAGCGAACAAGCCCGAGCGCGAACTGGGGAGGGGCAGAGAGAAAGGGAGACACAGAATCCGAAGCAGGCTGCAGGCTCTGAGCTGTCAGCACAGAGTCCGACGTGGGGTTCAAAGCCACGACTGAGAGATCATGACTTGAGCTGAAGTTGGATGCTCAACTGACTGAGCTCCCCAGGTGCCCCAAAAGCTAATTCTAAGATGCAGTAGTTAAAACATTGTAGAATTAGTGTAGATCAGTGGAACAAAATAAGAAATCTAAATGCAGTAAGGCATTTGGTGTGTTTTAAAGGTGGCATTTCAAATTATTGGAAAAAAACTGATTGTTCAGTCTATGATTTAGGGATGACTGAATACACATTTGGAAAAAATAAACTTGAATCCATATTTTACACTAATTTCAAAGATTTATATATTTTAAAAAATGAAACTATGAGAGTAGAAGAAATATTGAAGAATTACTTTATAATCTGAGGGTGGCTTTCTAAGAATATGAGAAAACCTAGAAGCCATATAAGAAAAGATTGATAGTTTTGCCTACATGAAAGTAGTTTTTTGCATGGCATAAACTACCATGAACAAAGAAAAAATCAGATCACAAACTGGATAAAAACATTTGGAATTAGCAGACACATGGCTAATTTCTCTTTATATATAAAGAGAAAAGAATATGAAGAAGTTCAGTCTTATTTAAAAGTGGTCAAAACAGAGAAAGACAGATACCATTATTTCACTTGTGTGTGGAATCTAAACAAATGAGGGGTGCTTGGGTGGCTCAGTTGGTTGAGCGGCCGACTTCGGCTCAGGTCATGATCTCACTGTTCCGTTCATGGGTTTGAGCCCCATGTCGGGCTCTGTGCTGACAGCTCAGAGCCTGGAGCCTGCTTCAGATTCTGTCTCCCTCTTTCTGCTCCTTCCCCGCTTACGCGCTCTCTCTCTCTCAAAAAATTAAAAAAAAAAAAAAAAGTATCTTAACTTTTGACTCGAATACTTTTTTGTACCTCTGAAAGTAAAGAATAGAACCTTAAATAAATACAACTTTAGTGGTTTCCTAATATTTCTTTTCTAAGTCAACAAGATGGAGTTGTTGACCTATCAAAGTAGATGCAGTTCTGTTTAAACTTCCACATAACACACTTTTTAAAAATTTTTTTTTAATGTTTATTTTTATTTTTGACAGAGAGAGAGAGAGCGCGAGCATGAGCGGGGGAGGGGCAGAGAGAGAGGGAGACACAGAATCCGAAGCAGGCTCCAGGCTCTGAGTTGTCAGCACAGAGCCCGACGATGTGGGGCTTGAACTCACACTGCAAGATCATGACCTGAGCCATCCAGGCGCCTCTACATAACCCACTTTATACAATAGTAGGAAAACATGCCTTTCTATTAAATGCAGTAGAAAGATGTTGAGAATTCTCGATGTTAGGTAGCAATTGAAATACTTTTAAAATACCGACTATAACTGCTTTACATGTTGTAAAACATCTAGCTGCTTGTTTTGTTTTTTTTCCTAAACGTGTTGTGACATTAATGTTTACCTTTAGGTTTTGGCAAATAGAGTGTAAATTGCAACTGTAATTCTAGAGTAATTTTATGTGTCCTTTGATCAATACTTCTAAAAGAAAGTTTGTGTTTTTCTGACATTCTTTGAATGCAATTTCATCAAGAAACCTGGAGAACACATTTTTCCCCTTTGACTTGTTGCAGTTTGATTTTCTACTTGGTATAAAGAAAGATTTTGTTGATGCAATAAATTTGAAATTTCAGATTGATTGCTATGAATAGCTTTAAATTTATCAAAACCTTCCCCAATGGTATTTAGATACATGTTCATTTGTTTTATTTAAGGGATCTGCATATTGTTAAGAAACATTTGCATTTATGTGCTTTACTTTGATTAAAACAAATTTCAAAGTGTTGGTCTGATCATTTGCTTTCGGGTAAAAATAGATTAGTAGTTACATGGAGGTAATTACTGAGCATTTACAACATTGACATTTTTTTCTTAAAATTATTGGCTTTTAGTTTAATTATACACTATGCAAAAACCAAGATGTACTTTTAGATTTAAATGAGTGTCTTTGGGAATTGACTGGCCCCATAGTTATCGTATAGACGGGATAAGATAAATTTTTCTAGATAAATTAACCTAAGATTGGATCTCTCCCCTGAATGGATTTGTATACATCCTACAATGTGGTGTTTTGTATGGGTGATTTTTCAGATGTCTAAAGCTTACAAAGTAAAAATAGATATTTTATGCTATTGTTTTACTTTTTCTTGCCAACTAGAAAAGCATATGGCAAATTCCAGTTGTGTCCAAGAAATAATTAGTATACATAACACTTGAAAGTGCTAATTGATCATAATCTGATAATTTTTTTAATCTTAAAAATTATCTAACCTGAACCTTGGGGTACTGGAAGCATCACTCTTGTTAAGGGTCTATAAGTTAATTTCTCAAAGTAAAATAATTTTTTGTTTAACAAAGACATTTGTAATAAAAATTCTTCATCTGAGTTACCACCCTAAAAGCATCCCAGATTCCTTGTGCATTGGTTGTGACGTTTTCTCTTTCCTCTCTAGAGCTGTCTCTGTGGGAAGTTTGTCCTACGTCCATTACGACCATGCCGTAGATACTCTACTTCAGGCAGTTCTAGGTATGTGGTCTCCCTGTCAACAGACTTTTAGCTGTTGATGACAGATGTGTGTGCGTATGTGTTTTCCATGAATATGGGAATAGCTGCTTAAAATTTTTTTGTTAAGGGGTATAGACACTGGAGGTTTGCTGTAATATTTTTGGAGCATTATTTATTTGTAGGTGAAAATTTGTTATGATCCTCCTTTTAGTTCTTTTGTAGTTAGGTGACATCCAAGGTAGACAGCCTCCCTCCCTCATGTGCTGTCTTCCATTCTGTGGCAAATAGATGTCTATTTAGTACTTAGCACATTGTAACTTCAAAAGTGTTTGTTTTATTTGATATTTATATTGTCTTTCTTTTGTAAAGGGTTTATTTTACTGTATTTACAGAAATGTTATTAAGGAGAGAGGAGATTTGAAAGTTAGTATTTCTTTTCTGGGTTCAGAGGAAATCTTGTGATTGTGGACATCTTGAAAATTTTTTAACGTCTTGAATTTTAAGGTTACTTAATTCTTCCTACTCTAGATATTACTGTACTTAAAAAATGTAGTTATCCATAAATGTTATTTTCTATTGCAGATATGTTTTAAAGCAAATCAGTGAAAGATGATGTGCAGCTATAGAAATAAACTTGGCTGCTGAAATCTGAATCAGCAGTGGAGAGGTAGAGGTTAGGGGTCTTTAAGACCCTTACCATTGGTCTAAGGAAGTTGGTGTGGGAGAGCCAAGGAATATAAATGTGTTTCCTATTTCTCTCACTTAGGTTGTCTCCTGGCAAAATTGCGGGAGCTGGCCTTTTGTTTGTTGGTGGAGGTATTGGTGGCACTATCCTGTATGCAAAATGGGATTCCCATTTTCGGGAAAGTGTAGAGAAAACCATACCTTACTCAGACAAACTCTTTGAGATGGTTCTTGGTTCCCCACCTTATCCTGTTCCATTGCCAAAGAAGCCGGTAAGAGTCATAAAAATATTTCAGTTTATCCTACGGAGTACTTGTAAAAGCATGTTGTTTTCATCTTGAAAATATATGTATAATTAAGTAGAATTTTCCAGATGTGTGTTTGTTAGTTTTCTTTAACATTAATCTGTAGAGTTGGATTTTTATCCCTTTGGAGTTGAGGGTTCTCATTAAGTACCCACCACATAGAAAATAATTGCATGGCACACGAGGGTAAATGGAAGAGGCCGATTGGGCAGAGGTAACTGTGTCTGCCCTGTGGACGGAGTGTTCTCTGACAGCCTTCACTGTTGCAGCTATCAAGCTGTGACTTAGAACACTAAAAACATAAACATAGAATGGTCATGACACAGAACCCAAGTGGTTCTAGTTAGTACTGGCTCTTTTTAGACCACAAAACAAGAGTCACAGAATTTTGAGCTACTTACTGATTGGTTGATAGGAATATCTTCTGGTATTTCTGGGACTTGGTGCATATTCAGAGTATCACTCCCCCCGCCCGCCCCAAATCAGGCCTAAAATTTTTTTAAACATCTTAACTATTCTTCATTCAAACAACTGCTTTGAATAAAAATTTACAAAGGAGATTGTGAATTTTTGCTGATTTAGCCTTGGGTGTTTATGCTGTGAGGCTGGACATAGCTGACTCCTTCCTTAGAAATTGGGTGGATTTCTTTTCTCTAGTGTAGTCTACAGACCATTCCTGTAACAAAGTTAATATTTGGAAAAGCAAATGTCCTCTCACACCCTCCCCCAGCCCTATCATGCTTTTTCAAAACAGTCTTCCACATCATTTATTCTTCCATATGAACTTTAAAACTGCTGTGTTTGCTGGCCAAGAGAGACAGTTTTGCAGCTTTAGTAGTCAAGGAACAGAATTCTGTGGATTCATTCTAAAATGTTGGGTCTATTTGAGCTTACATGACCCAGGAGAAATGGTTGGGCGTAATTCTAGGAGCATGGAGACAGGCTGAACAGTTCAGAGTAGTGTTCTTTTCTTGCTTGACATGACTTCAAGTGTCATTTTTTGTAGATGATTTGTCTGTCTCTCTCGTCATGGCGTCCCCTTATTCCAGTCTAACTATCTTGCTGAACATTTCCACTTGGATTACTTGGCAGGTCCATACTGTACTACCTCAAGAGTTACACTCTTCCTGATTTGCTTTTTTTGTGTTAAAGATAGTGCCATGCTGTCACATAGTTAGGTTAGGATTCTTGGATTCATCTTCATAGTTGCCTATATTTTGTTAGCTATCCTATCTTGTTTAATCTCTGATATTAATTTTTTTCTTGCATTACTACTGTCCTTATCCCATTTCTGACCTTTATCATCTCCAAGCTAGACCTGTTTCTTTGTGGCCCCAACCCTTTCTTTCCAGTCTCCACCCCTGAGATCTCTCCCCACCCCCCATCATAGCCTAGGCCATCCTCTTGACCAGTATCAGAGAATCTTCTAAAATAAGTGCTATTATATTTTCATGATATTTTCATGATATCACTTAATCAGCAAGTTTTATACATTTCTTATCGTTTGAAAGACAGAGACTGTAGAATGTAGAGAGACTTTCGAGATTGTTTCATGTTCTGACTAAGGAGAGTAGAACCAGGAGTGGTTAAAAGTGAGCCTAGGAGCTGCCTATTTGTTCCTTTATTTTCTGTAGTTTATGGTTTTTGATGGTGTTCAGGTTGCTATTTAACACACTTAGCAGTCTGGCTCTTACTTACCTTTCCAGCCTTATCTCCAAATCATCCTGCACATAAATCCTTGGCTTTGTGCCAGTTTACGTTACAAATATGCCTTGTGCTTTCCATTCATTTATTCAGCAAATGTCCATCAAGTGATTATTATGTACCAGGCAGTGTTTCAAGGGCCTGTGTTAAAGCAGAGAACAAAGCTGCTTTCCATTTGCACAGTTTTTCCATTAGTGGTCTTGTACCCATAGTGACTTCCTTTCTTTTGCCTACTAATATTCTCTTTAAGACCTGCATCCTTCATACACCAAAGTGTATTTTCTCACCTCTGAAGTACAGTAGCAGGTAGTGTTTTTATTTTTTAATTTTTACTATTTATTCATTCTCTACTCACATATTATTACCAACTTGTTGCTTTTAGAAACTGCATTTTACATTTTATTTCATGATAATCCTTTTTGTGCCGAAGTGATTATTTATGTATAGATCATAAATATTGAGAGAAGATAAACTTAAAATCTTTTTGATGGACATGGAATAAGATCTGCCTAAATGGAGACAAATGTTACTTTCCTGGATGGGACTTAATACCATAAAAAATGTCATTTTTCTCTAATATATGCATTTCTCTCAAGTTTCCCTTAAATTTGATTAGAAATTTAAGAGAGAGAGAAATGATTTAATTTTGAGAGAAATGATGTTTGTATAGCTGTATATACATACCATATACACATACATCTACTAAGAATTCTAATGAATTTTTCTACATGTTGAAGAATCAGATAAGATGATTTTAACGTTCACATGAAAGGATTAAGTAATGTACAAAACTAGCTAAGAACATTTCAGAACAGTGTTGGGGTGGGGAGGGGTCAGAGGACACTTGCTTTTCCAGGTAATTGGACTTTGTTATAATCCTACTTTAATACAACAGTAAGGTTTTGACACAGGATTGGAAATAAGAGGAATGGAACAACTTAGTGTGGAAATAGATCTTATTTATACACAGATACATGTACATACACGTTTATTGTGAAAGTGTGAATTGCTAGATCCTTCTGTGAAAGTGATCTGTTAATATCTTCTAAAAATATACAACCTTTTTGACCCAGCACTTCCTCTTTTTTGGCAAACTGTCCCGCAGAGACCACACTATAGTACTCTTCAGTTACATGGACATGGATGTTTCACAACAACAAAAAAAGCAGAAAACAACTTGAATGTTCCAAAATAGAATGGTTGACCAAATTGTGGGGTTTACAACTACATTAAGATATGCAATTAAATTAGAATATTATGCAACTAAAAATAATTTCTTGACCTGGAAGAGACTGTCCACGGTACATTATTAAATGAGAACAAAAACAAGAACTGAGTTACGTGGTAATTTGTATAATATAACCCTACTTTAGTTTGTTTAAAAAAATGAAAAATTGTATATGTGTATACATACCTGAGCTTATGCTCAGGGGTGGAAAGATAGATTTCAGGCTATTGGCAATGGCTACCTGAGAGTGCTGGAAGGGAAGGGAGCAGTAAAGGCATGTCTCGGTGTTAGTTTGCTTGTTATAGTGATCATGTATTTCATGATTTAAATGATAAAAAATTAATAAAAGAAAATGCATATATTTCCAATTTCCGGTAGTGACAGAGATCAGAACTATTTTTATTATATTTGAGTAGTCCTGTTAGAGATATGAGTCCCCTTGTCAAGTTCTGGCAAAATATTTTGGTACTCAGTAACTTTTGCCAGTATATCATCTGGCAGTCTTGTTAATGAATAAGGCCTTAAATTTGAGGCAGATGGTAACTGAGAAAAAGTGGATATTAAAATTGGGTTGTGTATTTTAGTGTGCAATTGCATGAATCTGGGAGATTAAAGAAACAAACTTTCAGTTTTACTCAGACCCTCTGAAAATTACTTGTTTCTAACTGAATGTATACACAACGCAACAAAATTTGATTTAGAAAGCAGATGGAAATGGTCTTCTCAGCGTTGTATGTGGAAAAGAAATGGTGTTTAAAGGGAAGGTTCTACATCATGTACTTTATTGGTTGCCCTAAGAAAAGCCTTTGTTACTACTAAAATGTGGGCCAGTCATTTGGAATGAAGTTTTGGGACTGCATTTTTCTAGGATGATGACTTCTCTTCCCTTACTGTGGTTAATAAAATACATTATATTGTAAAGTGTTAACTTTGTATGAAAAGCCTGAAAGACTTTTGTAATAATACAAGTTACAGTATGCTGCCTTAAAAAAAAAAAAATATTGTATCTGAAATGTTACCTGTGTTTTATTTCCAAGAGTGAGTCTGGTCCACTAAAAATCTCTAGTGTATCAGAGGTAATGAAAGAGTCTAAACAGCCTGCCTCTCAAGTACAAAAACAGAAGGGAGACATTCCAGCTTCAACAACAGGTACTTACATTTAGAATCCTTTTTTTTAAATTATAGGTAAATGAACTGTTTTAATGTATTTGTACTCAGAGTCAAGAGGGGGCCCCCACCCCACGTTAACTCTTCGGGTCCCTAGTTCTTACCCTGGGAAAGGAGTGTTCATTCACACCTGTCATTTTGGAACTCATTTTAGAGGAGTTGAGTGGGATATGGAATTGGACCTCATTCTGAATAGCTACTGAGTGAGGATAACAGCAAGAATTGTCTTGCCTGCAACACTTTCTCTTTCTTTCTTCTTAATATTTATTTTGAGAGAGAGAGAGAGAGAGAAAGAGAGAATCCTATGCAGGTTCCATGTTCAGCATGGAGCCCAATGAAGGGCTCAATCTCACGACTGTGAGATCATGACTTGAGCCAAAATCAAGAGTAGTCAGGTGCTTAACCACCTGCACCACCCAGGTGCCCCAACATTTTTCCTTTTATGTTTTTCCCCTCTGACTCCTAGTCTTTTCTCCTCTTTGAATTTTAAGATTTATTCTCTTTTCTTACCTCTTTACCGTTTCTTTCTCCTCTCAGTGATGAAAGTGTCTTGGTCTAGCTGTGGTCTGGGGATTTTTTTTTCTTTCATGAGTTACCAATAATTTATGGCACTTACCTAACTAACCTGCTCAGTATACATTTGAACTTCTGTGTTCCTCCTTAGTCACTTTTGTCCTTGATTAAACCTCTTTGTTTTATTCACATATTCACTAATTGTCTACTATATGCCAAATATGCTTTTAGGCACTGGGGCTGTAGCAATGAACAAAACAATAAAAACAAACACAAACTCTGCAAATATTCCTTAGTGGGATGAGGAGAAGAAAATCACATAAATACATGTGAAGCGTATAGGATGTCAGAAGTGATGTGTTGGGGGGAATATTGCAATTTAAAATGGAGTGGGCAAAGACTAGAAAGAGATAAGGGAATAAGACATGTATAAAAGGCTGGTGGGAGAAAAGCATCCCACACAGAGGGATTAGCTAGCGCAAAGGCTTGGTATATTTACCTAGTAAGGAGCATATGAAGCTGGAGTGGAGAAGAGAACAGTAGCAAATGAGGTCGAGAGGAAGCAGAAAGCCTATTGTGGTACTCTTTGGAGGCCGTTATAAGAATTTTGCTTCATATTCTGAGTGTGATGGGAAGGTGTTAGGGGGGTTCTGAGCCAGGGTATTGATTGATACCTGACTTTTAATAAGATCAGTGGCTTTGGTGGAGAATAGATAAAGGGATCAAGAGCAGAGCAGAGAGACCAGTTAATAGGCTTTGTGATAATCCAGCTTTATCTCTTAAATGAGGCTTTCGGTTTAATTTTTTTTTCTCTCTATTCTGTTGCTCTTTTTTCCCCCTGCCTTTCACCTCTAGAATTACTCATTTTCTCTTCCCACGCTTGTTTATAAGCTCTTGAATTTCTTCAGCCTTCCTTTCTTCTTTTTGTGTTTAGAACTGTCATCCTGTTCTTGCTCACACCTCTTCTCTCTTCTCTACCACTCTTAAAAAATATTTTTTGGTCATCTGCTTTGTTACTACTTTTCCGTGTTATGTAAATCTTATGCGCGTGTCTTATATTTTAAGATTTAATGCCATTTAATACTGTTACCGGAAGCCTTGCCTGGTGCTAGTAGTAGTAGATTCCTATATGCTTCTTTGTTAACCCAGGAAACTATAAATACCATGAGTAACGTATATTTGTAGGACCTACAGCGGCAGCTCAAATTATTTCTGCAGCAGGTGATACACCGTCAGTCCCAGCCCCTGCAGTTCAACACGAGGAATCTGTAAAAACTGATCACCCTGGAACTGAAGGAAAATCCAAGCCTACAGCTTCAGGTAGTTTATTTATATTTGTGGTTTTATAACGATTTGCTCATCAGAACTATTTAATGCCTAGGCAACCTCTAGACAGTATGTATGTACCCATATATACTGGTTTTATTTACAGTCTTGCTTAGAGAATTTTTTAAATTTCGGAGTCTGTGTAAATCTTTTAAAGCAAAAGGTTTAGAGCTGACGCCCTGTTTCTTCATGTTGGAATCATTGATGATGTGGTTTTAGAATCCTGATGACAAAAATGCCCTCAGTTGATAGAGCTGGCAGGTACAGTGGTGTTTTTATGCCCCTGTGAGCTATTGAAATTCTGTGCTGAAATTTGATTTCCCCTTATTTACTTTTGCTGCAAGAGGAAGCATCCTCAACTTCTGTACGGGAGCGACCACCCGAAGAAGTTGCAGCTCGCCTTGCACAACAGGAAAAGCAAGAACAAGTTAAGATTGAGTGTATGTAAACCAGATGGCTTCTTAAGTACTTTGGGTCATCTCCATCAGTTGCTGTCTTCTCCAGTCATTGGCACACATTTCCTCTGTCAGCTAGTTTGGGTTCTTTAGTGGCATTTCTCCGTGCACCACCTTTATTTCATCATTTGTATTCTTTCCATTTAAACTTCTTTACCCAGGTGGCAAAGGCATTCTTAGTGTACATCTGGAGAAAATTCCAAATAATAACTTTCTCCATTTGTGTTTATTAGGGTTAGTGCTAAAGAGTCTGTGTTCTGGGGAATAGAAATTGTTTATGTTTTAGCAACTTGCTGAAGAGTCTTTCAGTTGTTTAACTCCAGTATTTGTGCAGGTCAGAATGGCTCCTGCTCTGCTTTATTACCAATCTCTGGACTCTCTCTGTAGTAGCCCCCTTATCTGACATTGGTGGAGGATGGAATATTGTATATATGGCTGGTTTCCAGCTAACTGAAGCATATTCCTTTTTAAGTTTCGACTTTATGGTAAACTTTTTGATGGTTCTAGAAAAAGATGTTAGATACCTAAAAACGTATTTTCCTCTCTTAAAGAAGGCGTAGGTAACATAATTTATTGCACTGTGCTGTAATACAGTGATCTCTGTAGGTAGGGGATATGTAGTTGTTGCCGGATTGAGAGAGGTTTGTTTTAAAGTCTTATGGCAGCTGTTTATAGTTTTTATTTGTCTCTCTCCATCACGTATTTCTGCTTGTCTGTCCTGAGTGGTTCCTGTTTCCCTTCTAATGCATTGGTTCTGACCTATGCTGAGGAGGCAAGTTTGTTAGAATTGTGTCAAGAGTGGAAGGGACAGAAGGAGCATAGGTGTAGGGCTTCAGTTTGGCTGCTTGGATTTTGGTCGTGTTTTTGTGTTCTTCTGAGTTCTTGGCCATGGTTACAAATAATTGAGAATGTTGAATAAAGACTTGTAAATAAGTGAAATATTTCTGTACTCCCACTTCCTGGGAGAATTTTTCCTGAATTCAAGTCAAGATTATTTTTTTCTTTTATTCATATTTTTATACTTTTCACTTTTCCCCTTTTATTAAATGGACACCTTGGAGTAAGTTGTAAATCCAAGATGGCGATGTCTGTTTCATTGTGCTCTTTGTTGTTGTTCAGTTCTTATATTTCATTTTGGGCAAAGTGGAAATTTTAAGGATTCTGTCTATCACCTCTTAGTTTTCTCCCAAGCTTTCCTTTAAGAATGTATGCGTTTGTAATTTTTATCAAGAATCCAAGCACACAAAATCAAGTGGAACTACATCGAACTAAAAATAAAAAAGCTTTTGTATGGCAGAAGAAACAACTAACAAAATGAAAAGGCAACCTATGGAATAGGAAAAAAGTTGATACACAAAATATATATGGAACTCCTACAACTCAATAGCAAAAAAACCCCCACAAAATAACAACAACAATAACAAGGAATCAAATACAGTGAATAGACTCTTAAAGAAGACTTCGAGCCTGTGGGCCGCTGTGAAGTAGTATACTGTTATTTGTCACACTGCTTCGATGTGACCCCATTAATTCATGCATGTTCTCTCCCTGCCTCTTTTCCTCTTTATATCCCTCTCTTCATATCCCGTGTCTTCAGAACCTCAACTTCACATCCGTAGCTTTGTATTTTCTTGTCAGCACCTTGCTCCTTCTGTCTTTGTTGCAGAGGTACCACAAGTGGTTCCTAGGTTCCGTTTGTTCTAGTTTACGCTGCTTTTGCCTAGAATCACCTTCTGTTTTTGTCTCAACTGCCAAATATTTTTGCCTTTTTTAAAAATCATCTGTTATCTGATTTAAATTACTGTTCTCACTGGCTTTCTTTCTTCAAATGAATCATTTTGCCATTTTAGCATTGTATCTAATATCCCTTGCTTTATTTATTTATTTTTTTAAATTAGGTTTCTTTTTGATTCCTGAAGCAGCAAATAGAAATATGATCTTAATAGGTCGTAGCCTCTTGAACACCAGTGTCTGGCGGTTTCCTGAGTTCTTTTGTAGCAAAACACTTTCCATTCCCAAACCAACTTTTCTTTTTTATTTGCATGTTTTCTTGTCTTTTTCTTTTTCTTGTGTGTCTGTCATGTGTATGTGTGTACGTGTGTGTATATATACATAACTTGCTAGGAGTATCCTTTCCTCCTGAGTAGATGAAGTGGGTACGTCTTTTTCCCTGTGGTTCTATAAGATCATTATTTACTTTATTTTTTTTTATAAGATCATTATTTAAACTTAAAAATGCTGGTGGTTATACTAAATTTATAGCCTCTGATAGCTAAAAGGGGCTATAGTGTCCTAAACTTTGTTCCTCCTTTTTGAAGTATATGCTAGCTGCCTTTAAGCATTTTTTTTCCTTAAAAAATCCCCAAACACTTTTTATTTTGAAAAAATTCAGTTCTACATAAAAGTAAAAATAGTATAATGAACCCCCATAGGTGTTTCCACCAGATTTGGTAATTACTAATATTTTACCATACTTTCAAATGAAACTGATTCTCTCAGTCTGTATGTTATTTTTGTTTTTTACATTTTTGGGGAAAGCAATGGAAGGCTCAGTAGGATTGGCAGGGAAGTTTAAAGTTATTTAGGAAGGAGGGATTTGTTTTCTAACGGTTTTTGTATTTCAGCGGTAGCTAAGAGCTTAGAAGATGCTCTGAGCCAAACTGCTCGCATCACTCAACAGGCCATCATAGCCCAGAATGCCGCGGTGCAGGCCGTCAGCGCACACGCCAGCATATTGAAGGCAGCCATGGACAATTCTGAGGTGAGCCAGAGAATGAGTAGACTTGTGGTATTTAAGACTGATTTTTCTACCATGGGCTTTCTCTCACTAAGTGAAGACTGTCTAGGGTAATTGTTATTTTTAAATAAACAAGGCAGGGGGCGCCTGGGTGGCTCAGTCGGTTGAGCATCCGACTTCAGCTCAGGTCACGATCTTGCGGTCTGTGAGTTCGAGCCCCGCGTCAGGCTTTGGGCTGATGGCTCAGAGCCTGGAGCCTGCTTCTGATTCTGTGTCTCCCTCTCTCTGCCCCTCCCCCATTCATGCTCTGTCTCTCTCTGTCTCAAAAATAAATAAATGTTAAAAAAAAAAAATTTAAATAAGGCAGGAAAAAACCTTTAAGTGTTGTTTTTAATGAATTTTATATAAAGCTTTACATCACGACAGTGATATGGTACAAGAATTAGGTCAGATTTTTTGCTTTCATACATTAACAGTGCTTGAATTTGTTGTGTTTTTTTGCTTTAAAATTGCCAACCACTTTTTAAATAAACTTTTTATTTTGAGATACTTTTAGATGGATGCATAGTTGTAAGAAATAGTACAGAGATCCCATGTACCCCAAAATACCAGCTATTTTATTTTTTTTATTTTCTTTAATATTTTTTATTAAAAAAAAATTTTTTTTTAAGTTTATTTATTTTGAGAGACAGAGCACAAGCAGAGGAGGGGCTGAGGGAGAGACAGAATCTAAAGCAGACTCCGCACCATCAGCACAGAGCCCGATGTGGGGCCTGAACCCACGAACTGTGAGATCATGACCTGAGCCGAGATCAAGAGTCGGACATTTAACCGACTGTGCCACCAAGGCGCCCATAGTATCAGCTATTTTAAATGCTTATGCTGATTATTTAATTTACACTGAACACTTCAGAGAATAATTACATTAATTTAAAAATATAATACTGGGACTTAATAAATTTCTTTTATAATTATATTCAGTTATTTGGTATATAAAAAACGTATTCTGACACCAGGTTATTTAAAGAGTAAAAATAAATATGTAAGCTATGAATCTCAGGGATCAGGATCATGTACAATCAGTGAAGTTTCTTTGCCACTAGAACTGTGTGCTTAAAAAATTTAAACAGACTTCGTGTTATTTTATTCCTATGTACATACATAACAAAAAGTTAAATTAGAGCTCTGATGTAAACAGCCAGAAATTACAACCTTTAAAACTTAAAAGAAAATTCTGGTTTATTCAAAGTCCAAGAAAAAAATGTAAATTTCAGTCCGAATTCAATCAGGAAAGTGGAAACCACACAGAGAATGCCTAATATTTTGGTTATACAGGTGTGGGAAGGCTGGATGTTGTATGATAATCAGGAAGTTGGGTTTGAGCCCAAGTGTACTGGTATCTTTCAGAAGGACACTTACTGGAAGTTTTAAATGCCCATGGTATTTACTTTGGTGGAAGGCTACATAAGAGAGTATTTCCTCCTCCCAGTGAACACATAATATATAGTGCATGTGAATTAGATAATATGAAATCTATTGAAATCAAGATTTTACAACTAAAGGGCATTTTATATTAGTGGTTAACTAGATTAGGGAGTATTAGCTGGTGTTAACAAAATAATCAGAAACATGTATGAACGCAAGTTTTGAAATGTTAATAGATTCCAACTTCTGTTTCGCCCAATAAAAAACCTGCAAGTGCACAAGGACTCTTACTGAATTGCTTTCTTAAAGCAGTGTTTGGAAACCGTTGGATTTGGCTTGATGGTGGGGGAGTCTGGTATCTATTCTACAGAGCAGCTTATGCTTGGACCTCTAGACGGGTTTTTAAGATTTTTGTGTGTGTGTGTGTATGTGTGTGTATATATATATACACTTATATCTATTTAATTTCATAAAATGTTAATTACATATACATATGTAATTACATTATATACATAATTACATTATATATATATGTAATTAACATTTTATGAAATTCAGCCTAAGGGGGAGTGGGTTTGACAATAATTTTCACTTTACAAATTACAGAGGGTATTTAGGATAATGTTTTGGAGGAATAAGGACTCTACAAGTGTGTCAACTTTCTACTTAAACTGTGATTTTGGTAGACCTGCAGTGAAGGAAATTTTAAGTATTGGTGCTTCGTTGCAGAATAATTTAATCAGCAAATAATTTATGAAGTTACTGTTCTTATTAACCTTTTCTGCTTCATTTCTCCTTTGGAGAATCTAATAAAAATATCATCTCTTCTTAGAAAATGCTTATATGCACGAGAACACAGTCTTACAGTTTTGGTGGTTGCTGTTGATGAGGGTCTTGGACTTCTTTGATCCTAACCATGAACTTTAGATTAAGAGATCCTGCTCTGATGAAATATTATATATAGGTTTTTACCATTGAATTTAATATCCTTGTTTCTAAATTTAGCCACATTGGCCTATCCTAGGTCAGTAAAAGCAGTTATTCACATTTTATACGTTTTGTTTAGGTTGCAGGTGAGAAGAAGGCGGCTCAGTGGCGCACGGTGGAGGGTGCATTGAAAGAGCGCAGAAAGGCAGTCGACGAGGCTGCTGATGCCCTTCTCAAAGCCAAGTAATTACTCATGGACTTTAACAAGTAATTAGGGCCTCCTGGTGGCTTTCTTTGGGCTGGGTTTTCTTTGTACTGTCTGTATAGAAAGAGAAGGCAGAGAGACCCTTCCCTCCCTTCACCTGTCCTTGATCTGTATTGGTTATCAGGAACACAGAGCCTGAAAAAGGAAAGAGGGAATAAAATATAAGTAGGCCAAAGTAAATTTAGCCATGACCTATATAAAGGATCTTGTATAAAAAGCAGTTTTTCTTTAGATTATTGCTTGGGTGATGTAGCTCTACAGATTTCCTGAGAGCCTACCATAATTTCAAGATTTTTCAGGGGTGGTTTGGACGGTTTTATCAGAATCTTTTTTTTTTTTTTTTAATTTTTTTTTCAACGTTTTTTTATTTATTTGTGGGACAGAGAGAGACAGAGCATGAACGGGGGAGGGACAGAGAGAGAGGGAGACACAGAATCGGAAACAGGCTCCAGGCTCTGAGCCATCAGCCCAGAGCCTGACGTGGGGCTCGAACTCACGGACCGTGAGATCGTGACCTGGCTGAAGTCGGACGCTTAACCGACTACGCCACCCAGGCGCCCCCGGTTTTATCAGAATCTTGACAGTATGTTACAATCTCTTTGCCTTAACTAAAGTAGGAAGCAGTAGGTCTATAATAGGTCTAGTTTTATGCCACCTTGGGCTTGATTCCTGGAAGTTGGCTAAAACTAGGTCAAGCATTCCAAGTATACGATCCACCTCTCATTATGGAAACTTACATTTGACAAAAAGTTCTTAACAACATTTTGGGATCGTGGTCATTCAAAATGATGCTGTCATTTTTAACAAAATATTATCGATGGAGAAAGAGAAGCCTTCTAGTAAAGCCAGAATATCTTTTAGGAGACTTAAGACATTATGCTCATATCACTCGACCATGAGTCGGGGCTCTTGAGTTCTGTGTTTTGTGGTGGGTAGGCCACAGATCATCCAGTTTGTGGAACATTTTGAATCATGATAGCTCCCTGAGACCCAGCTTTTGCTCAGTGAGCTCTTTGGCCTCCTCCCTTGCTGCTGTCTTCCTTAAGCTCTCATTGGCAGGGGAATCAGCCTAATCCCTGGAAAAGCTGCTGTTTATTGAGTGCACCTGTGCCAGGTTCTTGTCATCAGTTAGTTTTAATTCCCTCAGAAAGGTGAGCAACAGAGGAGAGGCTGATCTGGAGTGGAATCCAGGTTTGTCTGGTTCTGAAGCCTGTGTGTTTCCCTCTGTACCACGCTGCTTCTCTGGTTCACCTTAGTAAATCTGGCTTCTGACCAAGCTGTTTTCAGTTGTTTTGTAAGGAAAGCTTCTTTGCGTATATTTGTTATGAAAACGCATTCGGTAATTTCTTTCAAATTGTATTTTTTTCATAGACTTTTTAACAGTTATGTTATATTGACATCACAGTCTTTGATAAAGTTGGTAAGAAATAATACTAGATCTTTGTTATGCTTTATTGATTTCCAGAGAAGAGCTAGAGAAGATGAAAGGTGCAATTGAAAATGCAAAGAAAGAAGAGGTTGCTGGGGCCAAATCTCATATCACTGCTGCAGAGGGGAAACTTCACAACATGATAGTTGATCTGGATAATGTGGTCCAAAAGGTGGGTTTCTTCGGTCTTTCACAGCATTTCAACATTTTTAAATATAATCCTTTAGTCAAAGGATTTGAAGAATTCAGGAAAATAATAAGATTCCTATCTCTCTCCCTTTTCCCCTGTGAAGAATATTGTTACTGGTTTTAAAAACTTACTTGGAATGTCCATTATAGTGATATTTTTTATAATAGGCAGCATTTTTGGTCATGATTATTAAATGAAAATTTTCAGATCTTCTGCCTTCATTTATGTAGTCTATATGGGTTGTTTCCTGTGACCCAGAGAAGGAGGGACAGGGGGATAGTAAGTTGGAAAGGCGCCTGTCCATAGTATTTGAATAGAATTACAAGGCTTATGTTCCTTTGAGCTTTAGTGTTCTCTCTGTTATTTACATATTCCCGGCCATTGTGTAAATAATGTAAATATACTTTATCTTTCTTTGGATGCTTATGGTATTTTGTCTTCACTTTAACCACATACATCTTGTATTTATTTAGGTCCAAGCAGCTCAGTCTGAGGCTAAGGTTGTGTCTCAGTATCATGAGCTCGTGGTCCAAGCCCGGGATGACTTTAAACGAGAACTGGACAGTATTACTCCAGAAGTCTTGCCAGGGTGGAAAGGGATGAGTAAGTACAACTGAACTGTTGTTGATACTTTTCTGTGTTTGTTTTATTTTTTTATAGTTTTTTTAAAAGTTTATTCATTTTGAGAGTGAGCAGGGGAGGGGTAGAGAGAGAGGGAATCTCAAGCAGGCCCCACACTGTTGCACGGAGCCCAATGCAGGGCTCAAACTCATAAACCGTGAGATCATGACTCGAGCCAAAACCAAGTGTTGGATGTTCAACCGACTGAGCCATTCATGTGCCTCACTGTTTTTGTTTTTTAATAGCTGTTTGACTAAACTTGCTTCAGCCCCATTCGTCTAATCCAAACCCCTGTGGTATGCATATCTTGTGCGGTGTACAGTATGGTGTTTGCCACATTTTATTTCATTCAGAGCCGTGGTAGGTGACACACTTGTGACAGTATTCCATGGTTTTAGTCATGGTAGACATAAGTTCCAGCCAGCGTGTAATTCTATAACCCATGATTCTGCTACTCAGGAAAAAGGAAAAAAAAGTTTAGGATCCAAGTAAGTGAGAGTGGCATTATAACCTTAAATCTATTAGAATATTATATATATGTAAAATTATTCAAAGCCTTTGGTACTTTACAGATATTAGTAATGAATAACTCATGGCACTCCTTATGACTGCTTGTGTGACAACGTTATGGTTGAAAGTTCACATGGTGAAAGGAAATCATCTGTATGACTGTCCACTTACAAATAGACTGCAGGGAAGTGTGATGGTTAAGCAGTTATACAGAGTGACTGCAAAGAATAGTCAGGTGTCCCTGAAGTGCTCTAAGAGTACTAATCACAGAATTTAGCAGTCTCAACCAGATCAAAATACTCTTTAAATGCTAGCGTCTGTTAGAAGCTAAACATCCGGTAGGAACTGAACTGGTAGGTAGGCCTCTCGGGGCTGAAGGTGACCAGTTTGCATCAGCTGGTCTGTGGAGCTAAGGTAATCAAGACCGTTGTGGGAGTTTCAGCTGCGTAACGCCCAGCCAGGGAGATGTAAGGGCAAGAAGCAGAGTCAAAGCTGTTAACAAATAACTCAGACAGTTAAGTGTTTTGAATGCAGTTGACACATTTAAGAGGGAGATTCAGACTCTTGTCAAAGAAAATCAAAAAAGATTTGTAAGAGGATGAAATGGAGAAACACAGTTCATTCTGGGGACAGTGAATCTTATTTGTACATGGTTGTTTAATCTGAGTAGCAGCTGGCAAAATGGGCAGTGTGGGCAGTCTGTCCTTGAGCAGGCTCGGTTAAGCCACGTCTGCACCATTTCCTTCATCGGAATTTCCCAAGGGCTGTGCTTTATTGAGGTTACAGCTGAAATAGTTGTCACCACCCCAGAGACCTTTCCTGACCATCTTCCTCCAGAAGTCACCCTACCACATCACCTTATTTTATCTTTTTTTTAAGATTTTATTTTTAAGTACTCTCCATGCCCAATATGGGGTTCAGACTCACAGTTCGAAGATGAAGAGTCACATACTCCATGGACTGAGCCAGCCAGACACCCCAATTATCCTTTTGAAATTCTTTTCATTGTTTTTGGTGTTTGTTGCATATCTCTGTCCATGAGGTGTGAGCTGCTTGGCAAAAAATGGGACATTGGTGGCTAGTTGGGGAGCCTCGGTGGGCTGCAGTAGATGAAATCAGGTTGGAAGGCGGGACAGGGTCTGCCTGTGGAGAGTTAGTAGTGAATGCATTCTCTCATCTAAACTACTTGTCTGTGTACTTCCCACTAGGTTAAAGGCTACTGATTTTTCCATGATAACCTCTAGAGTTGCTAACTATAAAAATTCTTTTGCTGATTTTGAAAATGCCCATTATAAACCATGAAAATAGTAAAGCAGTCGTTCTCAACCCGGGGCATTTTTGCCTGCCATAGGACATTTGGCAGTGTCTGAAGACATTTTTGTTTGTAATATTAGGGAGGTGCTACTGACATCCAGTAGGTAGAGGGCAGAGATGCTGCGGATCATCCTGCAATGCACAGAATAGCCCCTCGAAACAAACAGTCGTTTGGTCTGGAATGTCAGTAGTACCAAAGTTGAGAAACTTGGCATTAAAGAAAACGTATCCTATAAAAAGTGAAAGACCCCTGCAGTGCAGTTTCCGACCGTGTGCGTGCGCACGTAATCTCAATCTCGTTCTTTTACTAATCTTAAAAATAGATTACACATTCACATGATACAAAATTTGAAAAGTACAAATGGCATCTGGTGACATTTCCCTTACCCCCCATTCCCATAGCCACAGTTTTCTTCCCAGTGTAACTGATTTCGTGTGTAGTCCTGGAGATAGTTTATTATTTCACAGTTACCCCAGCTATTAATAAATATCCTCACCTCTGAAATCTGAATTCATTTAAGACTTATACACCAGGCTCCTTAGTAATGGTTTATGTTGTCACTTATTTTGCTCTTAATTTGTGTTATTTCACTAAGTTATAAATGTCCTGTTGATACTCCTTTATTTATTTTTTTTCTTCTCTGTAGCTGAGCACAGTGTTAAACATAAAATAACTAACATTATTGAGCATTATTTTATATATAGCACTGTGTTCTAAGTGCTTCACATGTATTTAAAATTCGTAACAGCCCTGGGGTGCCTGGGTGGCTCAGTTGGTTAAGCATCCAACTATTGATTTTGGCTCAGGTCAGGATCCCAGTGTTGTGGGATCAAGCCCCATGTCTGGCTGAGCATGAAGCCTGCTTGAGATTCTCTCCTCCTCTGCCCCTCTCCTGTATCTTGTGTGTGCTCTCTCTAAAAATAAAAAGTAAAAAAAAGTAAAACTTATAACACCCCTATGAGGTAAAGTTGTGTTGCTATGCCATATTTATAGATGGGAAAGCCAAGACACAGGTTAAAGTAATTTGCCCAAGGTTGGGAATAGAGCCAAGATTTCACTCTTACCATTAGCCTCCCTGTTCTCTGCCTGACTGATTTGTACTGGTAGTATAGGACCCCCTTTTAGGCTTTTGAGAAGAGAAATGATTTGATTGTAATGAAGAAAATTAACTTGTATGAGATTGAGGGTGTAGGAAGGGACGTCTAAGGGCAAGGAAACTAATTAAAAACTGCTACAGTTATCGTAAGGGCAGAGTGATAGGGGTTGCCTGTTGTGTGTACCAGGGGCACTGAAGATGAAGAATAGGAAGAAACTTAGAAGTCACCATTTAGCATTTGATTTGTTGAACCATAATTTACAGTATCTAGTGAAATTCAGAATGTATATTCTCCCTGATCCAGCTGGTCAACTCCTAGGTATGTGCTCGGGAAGACACACGGGTGCATAAGGAGACTCATAAAAATTTTCATAGGAGCCCTGTTTGTAAGAGCAGAAAAATCAGAAACTGCTAAATGTGCCTTCCATGTGGCAGTATAAATGAATAAACCAAAACTCTCTCACACATAAACGTTAAGAAAACAAGTTGCAGAAGAATATGTAGAGTAGGACACCACTTACATGAAGCTTGAGAACATGCAAAACAACACTACTCATTGTTTTAGGATGCATACATCCGTGAAGTATGACAAAATGAACGATACACATCATATTCAGTTAGTGGATACCACGGTGCGGGGAGGGAGGAGGAGCCCTTAGGAGGAGGGTGGGTGGGTGTTGTCAGGATGGGAAGATTGAGTGCAGGTTGTAGATTGTATCCCAGGGACATTTCCTTTATTGCTGAGGACTAGTATATATTGTCATACTCATGTGCCTTCTTGGGACTGACAGCTTTTTCCATCCTTGCCAGTTTTTCCTCCTACAGCATTGGGACAGATTGGTTTTGGTTTAATACCAGACTAAGTAGTTGCCTTTTAGAGCCATTTTGGATGAAAAAATACCTGTTTTTGAACTTTTTGAATCCAGGGGTCATACCCATGATGTTAAGAAGCTCATGCTGAGAAGCAGGAGACTGGCTGCAGCTCCCCTTTCCTGTCACGTGTCCTCAAGGTGGGGCCTGTGATCCTGGTGGGGAGCATCATCCAAATTATTTAGAATGTTATCTTTTTCTTCCTTACCATCAAATCAGTCAGTCATAGTTCTTAGCTTAATTTGCACAGGCTAAATGCATATTTAATGTGAATTCACTGTTTTTAAGCTTCCAAAGAAGAAACAGTAGCTTCGTAAGTATTTGAAATGTTAGGGGAGGCCTGGTATTGAGAACAGAGTCTGGCCTGGGACATAGTGAAATACTCTATGAACTAGTGTAAATGAGGAGAATAAATAAGAATTGTAGTCTCTGTGTAAAAACTAAGTTTTAGATTGCTCTAGCAAAACTAGAGATGACCCTGAAAACCAAAGCTACTTTTAATATGAATGACTCCTATTTTATAAAATGTTAGAATTTACCTTGATTTATATTGTTCTATATCCTTTTAGGTTTTAGGAAATAAACTCTATTGTTTTGCTTTCTAATATTAAAATACGCTTTTTTTGGGACGCCTGGGTGGCTCAGTCGGTTAAGCATCTGTTGATGTAGCTCAGGTCATGATCTCATGGTTCGTGAGTTCGAGCCCTGTCTTGGGGTCCGCACTGTGAGTGTGGAGCCTGCTTAGGATTCTCTCTCTCTCCTTCTCTCTCTGCCCTTCCCCCACTCGTGCCCTCTTTCTCTCTCAAAATAAGTAAATAAAAAGATGCCTATCCCTACACTTTAATGTTGCATGGTAGGTTTGATGGGAATCTTTCTTAGAATAGAATAGAATAAAAATAAAATAGACTTTTTGTACTACTAGTTCCTGGTTCCTTGTTTTTTTTTTGCAGCTTCCTACTTAATAACTGAAACATGTACATTCTTTTTTCAAACTGTTCTTCTTTTCCTTTGTAGGTATTTCTGACCTAGGTGAGTAATTATGCGTGTTTTATGTTTAAAGTCTTTTGACTCTTAAAATACTGAAGTTTTTTTTGTTTGCTTATGATTTTTTATACTAAAGCATCTAAATTTATAATGTAGAATTACGTTGCAAGTGATAAATCTGATTTGGATATATTTTTGGCATCCGTGTGCTCTCAGGAACGAAAATGTTTCACCAATTGGAAACCTGTTGTATGTATGTGTGTGTATATATATGTGTGTGTATTTTTTTTTTAAGTTTTCATTTTGTAAAATTTCAAACATTAGAAAGTAGGAAGAAAGCTATGATAAACTCCCAATAGATCCACCTTCAGTAATTATCAGCACTTGGCTAGTTTTTGTCATTTATTTCCCCAGCTTATGTTGAAGCAGATCCCAAATATATCCTTTTCAGTTGTAAATACTTTCTGTATGTTTAAAAAAAAACAATCACTGTACCATTATCACACCTAAAACAATAATTCCTTAATATCATCAAATATTTAGTGTTCAAATATCCCATTTTGTAGAATGAATTTTTGTAGCTGTTTTATTTGAATCCGTACCCAAAGGAGCTATACATGTTGAATTTAGTCAATAAATCTCTGAACCCTTTGTTTTTTGCCTCTCTGTTGCTCTTGTTGTGGAGTCATTTATTATGTAGTATTTCCCTCATTCTGTATTTTGCTGTCAAAGTTGTAACTCTGAACCCATAGTAACATATCAGAATACTTGTGGAAGGTGAGATTTGAAAACAAAACACATGCTTAAGCCTAAATGAGGATCTCTGGGCGTGTGTTCTTTTGAGAAAGCTCTACAAGGGATTCTGGTGGACAGTCTGGCTGCTGATCATTGTCCTAGGTAATACCTCTGTTTAGGAAGAGGCACAAAAACTCTTACTAGGGAAGAGTCAGAATTCGAATCTGAATTTTAGCAGAAAAGAATATTAGGATGCCTATTATGACTGATCATAGTTATGCATGAATGAAAGTATAGAACTGATTATATATGTAAACTGTCTTTAGAGGCAAAATTATAATGAATTATAAAGCCTATTTATAATTAGTTCAATTAATTTGGGTTCCTGGAAAAGATTATATACATGAAGGCTCAACTAAATTACTTTGCTTGGGATTGAAGATGCCTTAGTTGGACACAAGCTATGAATTTCTGATGGCAGTGGAGAATCTAAATCTGTCTTCAAATGTTAGCTACCCTTTGGTTTCTTTACAGCTGTTAAATTGTTATCAGTTGAAGCAAGTTACCTTGTAGATGTGTAATTTTGGTGAAATCATTAACATTTTAATGTTGTTTTCTATTTAGCCGACAAGCTGTCTACCGATGATCTGAACTCCCTGATTGCTCATGCACATCGCCGCATTGACCAACTAAACAGAGAGCTAGCAGAACAGAAGGCCACAGAGAAGCAGCACATTGCATTAGCCCTGGAAAAACAAAAGCTGGAAGAAAAGCGGGCATTTGACTCTGCGGTGGCAAAAGCGTTAGAACATCACAGAAGTGAGATACAGGCTGAACAGGACAGAAAGGTAGAGGAAATGAGAAATTTAAAGTGAATCTACTTGATTATCTGCTTCTAGAGATAATACCAACAGTCCCGACTTTAAAATATTAGATGTAAGTCATGCCAGCTGCCTCTTGAATGGAGCTTTGGCCCTTGTTCTAGCCTGAACTTCTAGGGAAGGATTGTTGGAGCAGCGTTCCTTTATGTTGAGCAGATGCAGAAGTGTAAGAAAGTAACAAGCCCTTGGTATCCAGGATTATCTACTTTATCTTTCCCCCTGTGGAGCCTGTCCCCTAAAGCACCACGGAAAGACTCTCTGTTGGGTTCTGAAGGTATTTTTTCCCCGCCAGTGTTTTGGTTAAGAATGGATGCAACAGCTCCTCTAGTTTTCTGTCTGGGTACATCATGTGTTAGATAGGTGTCTGCGGGTTGATTCGGGAACCTAGGTACCCATCCTCCCTTCCTGTCCTCTCAGCTGCACAGTTGAGCACTGCTTCCTCTGTGAAGTGCTTTCTTCCCTAGTCTGTTAGGATACCACAAGCTCCTGGCCTTTGTCCCACCTTGCTGGCCATTCCTTGGACCCCTTCTTTGCTCAGATTCCCCAATATTGGCATGTGCTGGCCTTGGTTCTGAAACCTTTTATCTGTCTAAACTATCTCCAAGTGCTCTTATCTAGTCCTGTGACTTGGAAGTTTAAATCCTGTCACTTAGTTCTAAGCTTGGATGTCATGCTGTCAGTAAGGCTTCTCCTATTTCTTCAATGTAGAGTCTCTGTATTACTTTTTCTCATACTGCCTTATTTTTAAAAAAGAAGTATCACAGTCTGAGATGCCCATTTTGTTTACTTCTTACTGTCTGATTGCTTCATTGAAATGTACATTGTATGAGAACTAAAAGTTTGTGTGTCTTGAACACCATCGTATCCAAGGATATAGTAGGCACTGCCTGGCACAGGGTTGGCACTTTATAAATATCTATGCACTGATTGGATTTACTTAATGTTGTGTCTAGGAAAAAAGTAAGTTATGAATTCCAGGTAATCAGTACTAAATAATTTGTAATACGGCCAATTGTTAGGCAAGACATGATAGGCTTTTCATATTTTTGTTTTGATCTGGGCTCTCTTGTGAATCTAAATTCATAGTAAAGTAAGCAGTTTCAGAGCAGTGTTCTTTGTTTAGGAGAAATTGTAGAGTAAGTACCAGATATTAATCAATTTATTAATTTTCTTAATACTTCACTCTAGGCATTATTCCTAGATGAAAAAATGGACACTTGAGAAGATGAATTCCCCAATTATTGTGATGAAGCTGTGTTTGATCCCAAGTCTTTGTAGTTATTTTTTCCAAAATAACTTTGAGGATTTGTTAATCCTCAAAGGAGTGTGTGATTCAGGAAATGACAGTGTTTACCTTGCATAAGAGGCAGCTTGATCATTTGGGAGAAACAGATTTTGGGGCAGAAAGACACCTGTTTGGAATCTGATTTTTGCCATAGCTGAGTGAGTCCCCTTCCAGCATTCAGCTCTGATCGATGTCAGAGAAGTCAGGGATGTTAGCCGCATGCTTGGTACATTGTAGAGGTTCAGGACATGGAAGCTGCCATCATCATTGCTACTAGTCTTTTTTTCTAAGAGCAAATGTGGAGAAATGAGAAGTAATCATTCTTGTGGTTTCACAGGTAGAGGAAGTCAGAGATGCCATGGAGAATGAAATGAGAACCCAGCTTCGCCGACAGGCTGCTGCCCACACTGATCACTTACGCGATGTCCTTAGGGTACAAGAACAGGAACTCAAATATGAATATGAACAGGTGGGGACCTGTTACAGCGCATCAGCTCCCTTCAGCCTCCTCTCCTCTTCATGTCCTCTGTGTGTCCTTCCCTCTGAGGGTATGGAAGAATGGGGAAAGAATGCGAATGGTACCCAGCCTTGGTGCAGTGGGGCTTTTGTATTTTGCAACACTGCTCCTTTTTACATAAAGATGTACCTGTGTGTAATTGATCAGATGTGTTTTGTATCTATGTCCTAGTCATTTGGAGCCTTCAAGTTTTAGGGAGCGTTGGTACAGTGAGTTTCAAAAATGCAGATAATACTTGACACACAGATCTCCTGCTTTATTTCCACAATCTCCTGTGGGTTATGTAGCAGCACTCAGATGTTTATTTCTGAGGAAACTTCCCAGAGAGGTTAAGTTTGGAAATCACAGCAAATCTATTACATTGGGGGGCAGTGCAGTTACTTTACTTTCTAAAGTTAGTATTTTCTCACTTTTTAATTGCTTTCTTCTCCTGGTCTACTTCCTCTGATACAAAGTTCTGTCAGTAAATTTGTAGGGAATTACATACATCAACTATGAGTTGTAGGAAATTTTTGAAATCTTACACATAATATAGGAGTTTCATGAGAAATGTTTTGAGATTTTGAAAGGCCCTCTTTGCTTTTGGAGGTAGCATTTGGTGGTAGACTTTAGGGTCCCAGTGACTGACATGCATTGAAGTAGCATCACTTTCTTCTGTACACTGTTTGTGTTTTATTTCAGGACCTGTCTGAGAAACTCGCTGAACAGGAATTACAGTTTCGTCGCCTCAGTCAAGAGCAAATTGACAACTTTACTCTGGATATAAACACTGCCTATGCTAGACTAAGAGGAATCGAACAGGCTGTTCAGAGTGAGCACATGGGCCTCTTATATTTTATTCAGTCCAACTTCTTTGTTAGGACAATGGGTTACATGCGTCAGCATTAGGACATAAAGATGCTGTGAAGTCATTCTATTAAATTTTATTCATTTCTGAGAAAATTAGCCCAGGTTTAGTAAGTTTGGAACATAGGGTGTTTATGAGAGGAAATTAAAAAGAATCTAAAAATTAAATCTAAATACTTGAAGATTTACTGTGTGTCAGACTGGAGATCGCCGTTTACGAGGCAGGTTACCCAGCACACTTTGGTTATGTCTTATGTGCCCTGAGTGGAGCAAAAGGTCAGCGTATCCCCACGCTTGCTGTCCAGGCCTGTTTGGAAGTGGTTATTTGCTGATTCCACCCACCAAACGGACAGTAGTTATTCTGAGGCTTCAGCGTGGCACACTGAAAGGGAAATGTTCTGACAGAATGTTGATAAAATGGGTTTTTTTGGGGGGTGTTATAGAGCCATCTTTGTCAGATAAGTATAAAAATAAATACCTAGGAAGTTGCAAGATTCAAGATCACGTAGTCCATTAAGTTTACTCGAAGTCTTCCATTCTTTGCAGGAAGTTTCTGATGGCCTTAGCATAAATAAGTCTTAGCCTAATTTAAATGTTTTTTTCCTCAAACATTCTAAAATAATTATCCTTGAATCAGATACTGTGTGTTTTTCTGGATGTCACAGTAAGAGGGGAGAGACTCTCTTGTGCTTGTGCACATACATCCTTCCAGTTTTCTCCATGGCTTGACTAAAAAGTTAGGTTTACCGTGTTGCCTCATGAAGAGGCTGACTTCCTCGGAAAGAACATGCCAGAAATAAGTGTCAGGTGGGGTTGGAAGAGGCTCTCTCTGGCCCTATCATTTACCGTGTGGATTTAGCCTGTTGAGGGTGCAGGTACATCTACATCAGTTCTCTGCAGGTATGGGAAGGACATTTAGTCAGATGGAGAGAAAAATGTGTTTCTTTGCCTGTTTTTTCTTTGTAGGTCATGCAGTTGCTGAGGAGGAGGCCAGAAAAGCCCACCAACTGTGGCTCTCGGTGGAGGCATTAAAGTACAGCATGAAGACCGCGTCTGCAGACCTGCCCACTGTTCCACTGGGTAGTGCAGTTGAGGCCATCAGAGTCAACTGTTCTGATAGTGAATTTGCCCAAGCTTTAACTGCAGCTATCCCTCCAGAGTCCCTGACCCGTGGGGTATACAGCGAAGAGACCCTTAGAGTCCGTTTCTATGCTGTTCAAAAACTGGCCCGAAGGGTAGCAATGATTGATGAAACCAGAAATAGCTTATACCAGTACTTCCTCTCCTACTTGCAGTCCTTGCTCTTATTCCCACCTCAGCAACTGAAGCCACCAGCGGAGCTCTGCCCTGAGGACATAAACACGTTTAAATTACTGTCCTATGCCTCCTATTGCATTGAGCATGGTGATCTGGAGCTGGCAGCAAAGTTTGTCAACCAGCTGAAAGGGGAGTCCCGACGAGTGGCCCAGGACTGGCTGAAGGAGGCCCGAATGACCCTAGAAACCAAACAGATAGTGGAAATCCTGACAGCATACGCCAGCGCCGTAGGAATAGGAACCACTCAAGTGCAGCAAGAGTAAGGTCTAGGAAGAGTTTTGTAAAGTCTTATTTTACGTGAATGGGAATCAGCGATATATGAAGGGTTTGCAACAGGGTCCCAGAATTGTCTAGAAAGGAGCAGGTTATAAGTACTGTTCTAAATGTTAACACCTGTTGCATTTATATTATTTCCACTTGCTATCATGTCAGTGAACTCCAGGAGTAATTTCTTTGCAACTTGTGTAACATTTTCCGTTTTTCAGGTTTTACTGATTAGGCTCGTGAGCCATTCAAAAATAATGTTTGTGATCCCTATTACTATTGATTTTGCCCTTGGAGCAAACTGAATAAAACAAAAAGATGAAAACTGAGTAGCATATCCCTTTTCAAGAAGTGCCATTTCTAGTTTGCTGTATGTGCAGAAAACTTTTTTGAGAAGCGGCAACAGCAGAAGTAGGAAGTCCTGGGCACTCAGTTTCCAGGCCGTGAATTGGGTTCCAAAAGTGCAAGGTCTGTTTTTGGCTTTGAAGGTTCTGGTGAACTGAGTCCTACTCAAACTCAAGACTGACGTACAAGCCAAAATGCCAATATATTTACAATGGGAGACATGGCATTCTGGTGATTACAAGGCACCAGAAGTAGTATGTATCTGAAACTTTTAAGGTGCTACAAGAAAAAGTTGTCTTTTCTCTTGGGAACGAATATATACACACCCGTGTGTGTACATTAAACACTTTTCAAACCACTGCTTATTAGCCCCTTTCTACAGGTGATGTACTGTTTTCTGATCTGTTTCCTATTAATAAGTTTCTTTTCTACTCACAAATTTCAGCAGTCCTCAAAACAGGTCACAGCTCTCAGTTCTGAAACACTGGTAATTGACCTTGTTCCTTTCTGGTACTTGGACTGAATATGTCTTCTTTGAAGTGGGGGTGGTGAGTCTGGAATCTTAAAAGGGATTGAATAATTTTGTGGTATACTTAAACTGGATTGCCATAAAAACCCAGAGAACTTTTAGTTCACATCTCTGAAGCTTAAGACGACTGCCATACGGGGTAAACATTAACAAATCCCTAACTTTTGATTTTTTATTCCTTGACAACACTGTCAAAATTTTTTTCGTAATTATTTTTTGTGGGGGTTTATGTGTTCACAGACTGAGGAGGCACTTTTATCTGAGCAAAGTATCTGCAGATCATAGAGGAGGAAGGAGAGATGAATTTTTATATTTCTGCGGGTAAATGCCAGACCCTGAATTTGGATTGTTACATTAACTTTGCATGGCACTTGCCCTTTGGTTTGCGGATATTTTGGTCCCATTTTGGCCTCGGTTGATAATGCTATTCATTATGTTCCTCCTAAGTAGATTCTTAATTTCTGCAGTTACGGTGAGCTGATTTTTACCAGAGGATAATGAGGCTGTTCTTAAATTCAGCCTTCCTTCCCCTTTGGAATGGCATGAAATTGCAAAATACATTAACTTGTAAAGCTGACTTACCTGTTTGTCATAGTAAAGGTATTTGTAATTTATACAGTAGGTAAAATACTACCAATTATAAGGAAATCTAAATTTCTGTAGGAGCCCAGAAATAACTCTCATCAGATGGGATTATCTGAACTCCTAGGAATACTGATTGGTTCATTTTAGGTCTGCAAATCAAAATAAGACCACTGGCTTTCAAATTTTAGTAGTTCCATTAGCAAACCTCCTTACCTCCACTGCATATTGGAAAACAGTATGTTGAAAGGGGACTCTTGACCTGGCCTGGATTTTCTTCTTGTGCCTAGTAAGACTCGGCAATGCTTCAAGTGAAAAGGGCCTTTACTTGGGTTCTCAGTTCTTCAAGGAGGTAGAATCCAAAGGAACAAGATTGGGAGGTGGATATAGCCCTGGGCAGAGGGCAGGGCCACTCACTTTAGCATGTTTCATTTAAACTCTAAATCTCTGCCACTTTGGACTTGATCATGTGAAGCAAATCATTATTTGTCTTCCATTATCAATTTTTAGCCTTATATTGGGTTACCTTATTGCCTCACTCTTGAGTGTGATAGGATAGCATCCCTCAGCATTTTAAACTTTCTCCAGGTACATTAAAACTCTGGTCTTTGCTTTAAAATTGTTTTTTAGTTTCAAAATAATGTAACAAATTAAAATGCAGTTTTAGACCACCTTTTTAAGGCACATGGTCTATTGCTTAGCATTAATATAAATCCTCTGCTCTCTTAACAGGTTCTGGAAAAAAGCAGCCTCCAAGTCCCAAATGAGTTGTCCCATCAGTTTTAAAGTAACTTGCTTGAACTCAGTGCAGAAGAACAGATAATTTGAGTTATACATAAATGGGAAATAAAAAGAATTATCAGGCAAATCACTCTTCATCAGGTCCAGTGGTCACCATTTCCCCGAACCAAAGCTCAGCTTCCCTGGTTTGGCCCCCCTGATGCATTTAGGGGTCCTGAGGTCAGCAGGAGAACCTAAGAATGGATGGGGGATGGAGAGAAAGAGGGTTTACTTGGCCACTCTACCATTGCGTATGGGTAGGTGATGTGGTTTCACTGCCTTCTAAGTTCAAGCTAGCTGTATGGACACTGCCCCGGATCTTTAGGAAGAGGAAGGAGTTCTGGAGGGGTTATGAGGCAAGAGCCAGCGGAGAAGTGCCATTGTTGTAAGAACAAATCCCACTGTCACTGGTGGCAAAGTTTAGGTTTCCCTGGGAATAAATTCTATCAAGACTTTGATTCCTCTTGGACATTCTTGGTTTAAGAGGTTGAAATCCTGCTGAGCTGTGTAAATTCTTGGGCTTGATCTGTAGTAGTCCCAAATTGTCTAAGTCCATAGCTGTGTGGATCAGATGGACAGTGTTTTTACAGTTAGGCTGCTTCGTGGGCCTGGCTGGACATTCCTTCACTACCCAGACCCTGTGCACCTCCTATTTTGGCCATTCTATTAACACATTGCCTCTCATCAACCAAATCAAAAACTTTCCTTTGGTAAATTGCCACTCTGCCTCTAAAGACCTGATCTAAAGGAGTCTATAAACTTGCCCTGAACTTCCTTGCTCCTACTGACGGCTATCTCAGAAATATCCTATTTCAATGTTTTTAAACTTTATTACCAGCAGGAAAATAATTTACATCATGACCAGATAGACTTCTACATGTGTATCTACACATTTCTACTGCACTGTAAAATTTATCACAAAACAACTCTACTGCAGTGATGTACTTTGATTTTCTAATCCATTTCAGCATTCTAATCATCCACAAAATCAAACCCTGCAGTTTTAAAACCAACATAAGAGTACATCTTATCGCTAGTCTTCAGAGGTTTTGAACCCCTAATCTGCATTTCTAGTCTGCACACATTGGTGATATGAGGCAAAGTGGACAAGTTTATTCAGAGGTAACAGGACTCCTCCTTTGACCCTTGCCATTCCATGAGTCTTGATCCTAGTTCTTCTGATGTTTTGGTTTCTCCTGTTGTTGTTTTTTTGTTAGGTTACTGAAAAATAGTTAAACTGTCCTCAGTTCCCAATTTCCAAAAGCCTGTTTTCTGACCAACTTGGTTGCTTTATATGCCACTAATGCTCCAGCGCTTTTTAAAACTTGGTTCTTATTTATAACCCAAATCTTACATCTCGTACCATTTTGTTTAAAATGTTGAATTGAATTTTAAGTTATAATTTTTCCTATATAAAATGTCAACATCAGGGAAATGTTAAGACCTAGAAGAGTGGTCTTAAAAATGAGTTGTAGCATGTGACCAAGACACTACTCATTTTAATGCCTTTTAGGAATGCAGTACTTGAGTTGTATTACAAGTTTAGAGACAATCATAAGGAAGAGCAGACTACAAGTTGAAATGGAGAGCCAGACCAAAAGCAAAAATTGCTAGGTTATTTACTTCAGCATGGGGAAACATCTTTTACTATTAGAGGCTAATAGTTCACTAGTGTGTGAATAAACATCTAAAAATGAGAGAATGGAGGGGCACCTGAGTGGCTCAGTTGGATAAGCGTCTGACTTTGGCTCAGGGCATAATCTCATAGCTCATGAGTTTGAGTCTCACATTGGGCTCTGTGCTGACAGCTCAGAGCCTGGAGCCTACTTCAAATTCTGTGTCTCCGTCTTTCTCTGCCCCTTCTCTGCTCATGCTCTCTTTCAAAAATAAACATTAAAAAAAAAAATGGATACCAATCCTATAGGCCTAATTTTCTGAAAGTTTGAAGCAATCAAAACCACTTAAGTACACTGAAATCCATTACAAATTCAGATGACATCAGTCCAGATGGGACTCTGTCCCACCAACTCTAGTTGCCAAGCACTATGCTGAGGATTCAGTTGGGGCCTGGCAAGGGGAGAAGTACCACATTTATAAGGATTGCGATGAGCATTTGGCCATGCAGAGAGCCAGGCATCTGTAGGTGAGATGGGAAGGAGTTAACAGAAGCTTCCAGGAAGCCAGGTCTCCCTCGAAGTTGTAAACCAAGATCAAAGGCTAATCTGCTTTAATTGTCCTTTTGTTCATTTCCCTTGGTTTATCAAGAGTCTAATGGCACAATACACATGAATGCTTAAGTAGCTAATTTGTGTCATTCCCCTGCCTTCATTGTCCCTCGATTAGACGTCTTAAACTGAACATTCTAAGAGAACACATGAAACCATGCTTAGGTTTCTGAGAATGCAGGAGTAGGTCCAGGCTAGAGAGGATGCAGAATGGAGCTGGGAACAGACCTATACACACACAATATTGTAGCCCATCAGTGCCAACTCTGGCAGGGTAAGGATGAGGCTGCTCATCAGTGGGGAACTCATGGGGTCCCTCAGTAAATCTGGGACCAGGTATGAGCAAAGCAGCCTGTGGAAGCAGCCCTGGTGAAGATAAGGTTTGCTCTTGCAAACCAGGGTCCTGGCTGCTTCTGATACTGTTTCAAAGTCCCAGTGGTGAGACAAATGCTAGAAGTAGAGGTTTTTGACCAGCAATGATCACCAGCAATACAATCACATCAAGAAAACCTTCATTTCAGTCCTTTTTCATCACAAGTCCTCACTTTCGATGACTTTGAGTAGAGCCCAACTAAAGGTGCCAGCACACAGGGAAGAAAGGGAGATGAAGCACTCTTGTGCAAGTCCTATGGCTGGGGGAAAACAAAAGCCATGTAAAGTAATGGAAATATGTGCAAATACATTACTGGAGTTTATTTACAGCCTTCATTTCCCCATTTGTGCAGCCCTTTGCCATTGTTTAATTGTTTCGAAGATGCACGATTTTGCACCTCTTTGTATCCCTGATACTGGGATACTGACCCAGTATCAATGGTAATACGTACGCAAACCACCTTCAGACACGTCCTCTAAGACTGAGGAAGCACCAGCATCACAGCATCAGCCAACGGAGGCCAAGTCCACACCTGGGGAGGGCGAACCACACTGGAGAACAGTGTCAGGTTGGCTGACAAACACTGCAGGGACACAGAGCTTGTGCTGAAACCAGGAACTGTGTCCTCACAATGTGTCCGAAGAAACGAAAATGGTAGTGATGCTTTCGTTTAAGTGGTAGTAAACCTTGAATGGGTGGTATAGTAAGTATCAAATTAGGAATTTAAATCAGGCCATCCATGTTGTATTGACTGTTATTCAAAGTTCACCATCCGTACTCTCTTTACAATATGGTCAGTTCAGCTATGCTAGGTCACAGCTGCGGATTTGCCCACTTTCATTTGCCTTCACCGATGTCACTGTCGCTGTCACTGTCACTGGTCAGTGAAGTTAGGTCTCTCAGGGCTTCTCTGTGAGGAAAATAAACTGGAAGGTTACAACTGCAATTCAGTCTTGGGGGAGAGGGACTCTGCAGCTGCATTCAACTATAAGGACAAGGGAAAAGGTTCCAAGAGCCACATCTATAGGCCTCTGACTCCTATGACAAATAAAATAGCAGCTAAATTTACACACACTGACTTTGCAAAGAAGAAAATTCAGGAGGCAGAAAGCTATAAGCAGTGAACGGGTAGATGGACAGTCTGGTCTGTATCACTTTCCTTTATGGTATTGGTGCAGAACTTACTTTTGTTCCTGGCTGATTGCAAAGTCAGCCATCACTCTCTGGGCGAGGCCTTCACAGACAGGCAAGCTGAAGGCACTGGCCAGCTTCACTATCTCAATGGCCTGGGCAGGGTTGTTGGATGCTTTTGCACTGTCCATAAACTCATCCAGCAACTCATTTCTGTAAAAGAAAGGCAAAATGTCAACACTCCCCAACGAAACCCCTCAAAGATTTATGTGCAAAATCTACCATTTTATAAAGTTGAGTCATGAAATCCTCAACAGTAGTTCTGGAGGTAAAGTTACATGAAGCCTAACTTTAAAGAGCCAAAGGGATCATGAACATTGGTCCAGTATGCCATCACTGAGGATCTATTCGTTGTCTTGCCAGTGTGTTACAATCACTGAGCACAAATTAAAAACAGTGCTTGTTTCAGGATGCCCTAGATGGTGGGAGCAATTGTGCATTTTCTTGTCTATCAGAATGCTGAGGCAGGTGAAAAAATTCCAATTACCCCATGGTAAGAGTGAAGACCGTGCAGTTAATTCTAGGACGTACCCAGGCAGGTCTGTTAACTTCAACTTACCCAGGGATCTTATTATGCTTCCTGAAAAGCCCCAACATTTTCCTATTCAAGAGGAGACAGGAGCAAGATTATAAATGCAAGTAGAACACATGGCGATCCGATGACCATAGCTCTTCTCCTCCCAGTGCTAGCCCCTGAAGACATACGTCTGTGAGTTCTGCTCGCTCCCAGCCCTGTCTTCACATCAAAATCACCTTGGGTGCTTCAACTCCCTCCTCCAAACTTCACATATGTACATGTCAAGTTTCCCAGGCAAATGTGATCTGCCAGTGTTCAGAATTGCTGGGGTCTATCCTCTTCTAGAGGATCACTCCAGTCCACCCAGGGAAGGAATACATCCCGTGGGCAGCTGGAAGAGAGGGATGCAAGAGAGAATGATCTCTTTCCTCTCTTAAAATCCAGAATGAGGTCAGTGTCCTAGAATTATGTTGTGAAGAGCAGGCTCAGATTGAGGCATCAGTCTCCTGTAAGTGCTCACCAGCATCCTGCCACATGCAGGACAAAGGAGAAACACATACATTCAGCTCCCATGACTCAGCTGAGGTCCGTACCCCTGCGCCAATCATCATAGCCTGATTCGTAACGAGTGTCAACCTGAGTTAACAAACTTGACCACCGCGTGTGATTCACATTCCCAAGACCAGTGTAGGCAGTAAAGCCTTCCTTCACCAGCTTTTCCTGAACACAGTGAACGGCCACATTTTGGGCTGGCAATCCTATGTTCAAATTAAGTTACTCTCCCGTGTTGAAAAAGCCATACACATGTACTCCACTTACTGTTAGAATACACATTTCTCTCCAGAACAAAATGTAGCAACACCACCTAACTATGACCACTCCTACAAAGTATTCTTTTGTTGACTTCTCTGCTTTTGGAAAAAAGAACGCATGTAAAGTTTCCATCCACAAATACTAAAAATGAGTATGTGAATGAAGTGCTGATGAACACACAGAAGTGACACAGACCAAAGATGGTTCTAGTTAAGGCCATGTTTATAAATGCCAGTTTCCTGAAGTCCAAATGCACAACCTGCATTTTAAGCAGGGAGGTAGGGCCACTACACCCAAGTGAAACACTTGGATAAACCAAATGCCTAAAACGTTTCCAAAAATATTCTTTGATCACTCTATTTAAGTGAACAGACAAGTGACTTACTTGCCCGTGGATATAGAAAACAGGTCAGAAAGAGAAAATTAGCCCATTAAACCATGTCCTTTCTTAAATACACTGTATACACTTATACTGGTCTTCTTCCTAAAGTTCCCTTTTCAGCTGGTATTTGTAGTTCCCAGAGAAAACACAGTATGTAGAAAACTCATTTGTCTTCTGATTATACATCATACAGATGAGAAAAACTCTAGTGACCAGGGCAAATGTTCTCTGAGATCCAAGTACAAATGGCTTCTTATGCTTTTGGTTTTGTACTCACCAGGCTTCCTGGATCCTCCCTCCCCTTAAAAAGAGGACAGCTATATAGTTCAGAGCGTTGGCTGGCCAATCAGGAGCAGTCTGTCTGGCATCTTGGCTCTCATAAGTAGATCTGATATCGGCAGCACAGTCAGCAAACGCCACCTGAAGCTGAGAGGCTCTAAGAATCAGCAGAACTGCCTAACTGGTTTTATGAGAATCTTAAGTTCAGGAGACTCCACTGAAGCGTTAACATTTTTGAGCAATCCATTTTACCACTGGACCACATCACATGTATGGTACACAAGTAACAAAGTGAAGAAAAAAGAACGCACCCTGCCCTGCTCTGGGGTAAATAATTTGCAAATTGGCCACATCTTTCAAAAAGAACATGTGTTTTCTTTTCAGAGAGAAACTTAAAAAAAAAAAAAAAAAGCTATTGTCAGGGCAGAAAGAAACTATTTTCATGTTGTTTACTTTGGACCAGAGAAATGAGATGACTTTAGACGAGATTCTGCTAATGGTTGGGTGTATTTAGATGTAGACTTTAAATCTGGGTTTAGGTGGCAGAACTCTCCAGGTTTCCCTAGATGAGACCAAGGAAATTACCTTTACAGAGTCCTCTGAGAATATACCGGTCAGTACACATCTGATTACTGTAAACTAACTTGAATTTGGACATACCCTACCTCTGGTGGGTGCCGATCCCTTGCCATGAGCATCAGAATCTCTTCTTTCAGGGCATCGCGAAAACCGTGACCATATTCTTTACTGTCTGGAAACAGAAAGGAACATAATGAGAAGTGATCACTGTCATATAATACCAAAACTCTTTGGCAGACCTCTGTCCACCGTTGTAGTTTTTGGTGGGTAAAAAAAAGTTGCTGACACTCTTTCCTCCAGGACACCACTAGGATAATTCATGGTAAGAACAGAAGGAGCAGTGGAAGCCAGTAACCTGCTCCCAAGTCAAGTGTGAACCACAGCATATGCACTACTCTTGAGCAGCTACCAACTCTGTGTGATAGAAGACACTTTTTTTACAGCACTTGGTGATCAGTGATATTTTATAACAGGTAACAACCACTTAAGCAATCCTGTGAAGTAGGGCAGGGCTCTAGTCTCAGTGTTCGGACATGGAAACTTGAAGCTGACAGGAACTCATGCTGCAATCACAGTCCCCTAACAGAGGACACACAGCATCTTCTGCAGCCAATTTATACACAGAAACCCACAACCATGCCTACTTCTTAGAAATTCAAGTGGCTTCTTTAACAACTGAGTCACAACGATGCAGCATGATACAGAGGAATAACACAGAACCTAGGCTTTGGGGATTACGTTTGTGGACCTGAATTTAAATCTAGGGCGTGCCATGTAATCAGCGATGATCTTCTGTCATGTCACACGACAAATGCACAGCTCTACCATTCCTGTCACGAAGGAATGGATTTAAGTCACTTTCAGTAAATTTTTACTCGTGCAGTGCAACGTGAGCCAGTGGACCATGAAGCAGACTTCAACTTACATATATATTCAATTTAGTGACAAATGGAAGTTTCCGTCCCTAACAATATTAACATGTTTGTTCATCAAAATGTAGGACGATGAAATGAGATGGGCCTGGGCATACAAGCCGAAACGAACCTTTCCAAATCTCAGGAATCACTTCTAGCCGGTTGGCCACATCCAGTGCCTGGAGAAGATCTATCAACGTTTGGGAACGGGGAAAGAATACCTGATTAAGAGAAATACAAATGTATTTTTAAAGTATTAACCAGCAAAGATACCCACAAGCACATCCACAGTGATAAGTAATGAATCATCTTACTGAAGGTATCAGGTCCTTATACCACTTCAAAGTGACATCAATTTGTTCCATTAGACAAAGCAAACTGAAGAACTTGGAACTGTAATGGTGAGAAAAGGTGTGTTTTAGTCTCAGAGCGTTAACAACAGAAGATTAAATTACAGCATTGTTACGTGATGACATCTTACACAGAATTTAAAATCCACTTGTAAGTAACGAACAATTTCAAGTTACATGGGACAATACTTGAGCCAGGGGGTGCCAACTATGCTTTCTGGACTTCCTGATCAACACCTTCTTCTGCACAACTAGCCATTCATGACTGCCTCCTCAGCGTGCTCAGCTCCCAGGGAGTGGTCTGCCACATTCACTTTCAAAGCATGCAGTGTGAAGCAAGGAGATGGACACACAGAAGACAATCACCACACACCTATTAACAGGCTGCCTCCTTCAGTTCTTGTTTTTATCTACCTGAAGTCAAACTCCTTTAAGGAGTCTCTTTGGGCTTCATCTCTGTATCTTCGTCTTTAAACAAGAGGCTGTGCTGAAATGTTTAGGGACCTACCCTGCCAGATATTCAAAAACATAAAACAGGCCATGGAGGAAAAAGGCACGTGGGTTTGAAGCATTACAAAGAAAAATATCCTAAAAGATCCACACCAGACATCTCAGTCTGGCAAATCAGTTTTACCACTGCTTCAATTTCCAAGTGCTCAATTAACATGTACCATTAAGTTAGGGGCATGCTGCCTGCAGACATGACATAGGAGGGCTACCAACAGTCTCCTACTTGCAGAAATGACTGACGGTTGCTTTTTAAAGAGGCTCCAATAATGCAAAGGGATACATTTCTAACACACTTACTAATAGAAATTACGCCGGTGATCTGGTCCAATGAATTTCCAGTTGTCTCCGGTGTTTAAAAGGCCATGTACTTGGTAAGCAAGTTCTAGATCTCTGAGAACTGAGCACTGAAAATTTGCAAGCAGTAAGCATCACTCTGAGATTTATCAACCAAATAGTGGCTCATTACATTAAAAAGTATAGTTACTTATGGAAATATTTATGCTGATTCAATTTATTACTGATTGACAGCAAATGAGTTGTAAGATTGAAGGGAAAAAATGAAAGCAAACTCCCCAATTCCATGAAAGTTAAAAAATTTTTTAATGTTCATATAATGCTATATTATATAGCATATACACATATACATACAATATTATTATGCAAAAAGGGAAGAGGCAGAGAGAGGAAGAGAAAGAATCCCAAGCAGGCTCTGAGCTATCAGTGTAGAGCCCGACATGGGGCTCGTTCTCACAAACTGTGAGATCATGACCTGAGTCAAAACCAGGAGTCAGATGCTTAACTGAAGGAGCTACCCAGGCGCCCCACAAAATGATTTTGATCTAGTGATTACACCTTTAGAAATCAGTCCTATGAAAACACTTGATCATGTGCATAAAAACAGATGGAGTGCTCACTCCAGCATCACTGTATTTGCAAAAAACCCATGAAGTTAACTCCAAAACCCACTCATAGGAGAAGAGTTAAGTAAACTGTAGTCCTCCCGCCTACGAAATACTATGTTGCTATCAGCAAACAAAATACCACGGAAATGTATCTGGCTGTGTATGTCTGAACACCTAATGAAAAAACCTGCAAGGATACACACTAAACTTTTGGAAAGCATTATCCTTAGGGAACAGGATGTGCTAATCCACGTCCACTGATTAGCATAAAATGAAAAACCAGAATTCGAAACAACCGTCATCAATTTAAAAGGTCATCAATAGGAAAATATGAAACAACCTGAAACCTTATCCGAACAGAGGTGTGAAAAAAAAAACAATGTATACAACAAAGGGTAGAGGTGCTATATGAGTTAGTATAGAATTTAAGAAGAAAAAAAATTAGAATCAAAGACATAAACAGAAAACTCAGGAAGTGAAAAAATAATCAGGGAAAAGCCCCTTCCCCTCACCTTCCAACCCCAGTTACAGATGAATTTAAGAAGTGGATAAAAGGAAAGAAAAAAGAAGAAGCGGTACTTACAACTCTCATGGCTGACTGAAAAAACATATCTGAAAATCAAAGTTCACAAAGTCTTGGTTACAATGGATAAAATATATTTTTAAGTGAGCAGCATTAATAAAAACCCTAGCGACCCAACTGTCAATGTGTAAGTTAAACCTGAAGGAATAAAAACCACAGGGGGAAGTATACAGCAACGTGCCACACGTTTTGGCTTCCTCAGAATAACCACCCGTAAGGTAACTAAGCTAAGTTAAACCTGTCCCTCTGGGACGCATGGGGGGCTCAGATGGTTAAGTGTCAGACTGGCTCAGTCATGATGCTGAGTCTGAGCCCAGCACTGGGCTCCTCAATGACAGTACGAAGCCTACTTGGGAGTCTCTCTTTCTCTCTCTCTCTCTGCCTCCCCCCCAAAATAAACCAACACACTTTAAATTAAACCCTGTCCTCATCACAAGGCCTCTAATCACTGACAAGAAAATAGGCTCTTTGTCTCACACAAGCGATTCTGTGCATACCGTCATCTGGGTCCTTCGGGGAAAATTTCTTTCCTTTTAATTCATTCATAATATCGTAGATTATGAGGGATGATCCTTTTGAAGGGTTTTCTGCAGAATACAAAAGCACACAGGTCTTATTAGGACTCTCCTTCTGTACCACTATCAACCACACAGCACCTGGCACAAAGGGCCACACTTGCTCCTCTGCCCCAGCACACGGCACGGTGTACAGCTGGCAGGGGCACATGCTTGCTAAAGGAGAGGTTCACAGTACAGGGTGCAACTCTCCGATCTGGGACAGTCACAGGTCTTTGTCTATGTGCTCCCAGTGGAGACTTTCCCTTCCTCCCCAGTCTTGTCTCAAACTTGACTTTCACTGAAACGGGAAACACACAACCTCACCAAGACCGCCTACTTAGAAAAACAAACATGTTTTTTTTTTGCCAGTAATCATTTGTGCTTTTAAGTATAACCAGGATGAAAAAGCCAAGAAAAAACAGTAGAAATAACGGACATAGGCAATCCTTTTACAATCACATGAACTGAGTGGTACTAATAGGTCAGAAAACGCATCTACACAATTCCCAAACGTATCCCACTATTCATCCAAATCTGTTCCCTACCTTATCCACACACAAGTGAATATGTAGTTTTAATGGTGGTACAGGTGTATTTCTACAATTTCCTCGAGCATGTTTCCATTTGCTAGCATTCCTAATCATTTTATTGGTTACATAATAATTTTATATGTATCCTTTAATTTTTTAGGCTTTCTCCTTTGAACAAACATCGAAAGATATTCCTGCAAGTAGCCAGTTTACATACATGTAAGACAAGCTGGCCCCCTTCCCCTGTGTCTGCCCCTCTGTTCCCAGGTGCTCCACCACAGACTCTGGTTAGCAACTGAATCCCAAGTGATGTGTGATGGTACAGACAAATCCGACAGGGTCTGGGGTCAGAAATACTAGTTTCACTACAGTGTCGCCAAGGTTGAGTAAAATTTTAGAAGATACGATTATTGTGGAAACTACCTATGTCCAAGATAAAGTCAATTACTCTTCCTCTCACCCTAAAAGATAAAAATCTTCCCTACAGGTGGTGTGGATCTTGTAAAATTAGCCCACCAAAACACAATCAAGTTTTTCTCTGTTGTTTTATAAAGTCCATCTCAGGAGAGAAAGACTGGAATGGTCATTTCTGAACCCAGGGGTTCTTTCTCAAGTTGGGGCGGGGCAAACAAGAACCCACAGCCTGTGATGGCCTACTATGTGCCTTCCAGTACAAGACCCTGTGCACAGTTTACTTAATCATCACAGCCTGATGGCATTTATCAGGATAGATATCCAGGCCCTTCTGGCATAGCTGGGAGACGACAGAGCTAAAATTTCAACTCAGGTATGGAACAGCAATGGCCAACAACTCCCCGTAAAAACAGACATGTTCTCTTGCTGCATCATTGAATACAGGAGCCAGCAGTCACATGGGGCTACCTAGTACTAATGCAAGAAAGGAATCTTAATTTTAATGAAATAAACAAGTGTGGCTACTGGCTATTTTACTGGAAAGCACAGCTCTACAGAGGCAAAAGAAGTCCAGACTAACACACCTTCTGACCATTTTTAATTGCACATCAACACTGTTGATACATTTAATGTACTAATAACATTTCCCCTCCAGCTCAACTTTTAAGTAACAAACAAGGTTACTTCCTTTAAGAATAACTTTTTGCTCAGGCTATAGGATACTGTAATTTGTGAGTTCTCTATTCTTAAATCATATGCAGTGAAGGTAGCCCACAACAATTAATCACATAAACATAAAGGAGCTGGGTCAACTTTCTACAAAAGTTAATATAATACGTACCATGTATAACGTCATACATACCATGTTGATAAAACAGCTGAATAATATAGTGGTATGTTGCAAGTGAGGGTTCTTAAATTACCAGGTGGACAGAAAAAAGTAAGAAATAAGTCAAACACAAATATCTAAAATACAGCTTCCTGAGGCACAGTTAACTAAAAACACACTGATTTTGGTATTTAAATAAAAGGTGATGCATTTCAAACAAACAAAAAGATGCATTTCTATCCCTCTGAAGATATTTCCTAGCTCATTTGATTAACGTTAACGTTTGATTAATAGCGTCATTTGATTAAAGTGAGAAACACTTTTAGAAAGTCTTGACACATATTAACTAAAATGTTATAGCTAATGTACTTTGTACTAGGATTCTTTATTCAAGAGCACTAAAGCATACTAAAGTGAACAGGTCCCCAGCAACCTTTCATAATTACTGAAAACTAGGGTTGCCTAGGTGGCTCAGTCGGTTAAGAGTCTTGACTCTTGATTACAGCTCAGGTCATGATATCAAGGTTGTGAGATCAAAACCTGCATTGGGCTCCATGATGACAGCATGGAGCATGCAAGCATGGAGGCTGCTTGGGATTCTCTCTCTCTGCTCTCCCATTCTCAAAATAAATAAATTAATTAAAAAAATTTTATTGAAAACTACATAATACAATAGCACGTTTGGGTTCAAATACCTAATTATGCTAGCAAGTGTCATGGGATTTAAAACTAGTTAACTCAAGCGAACAATTCTCCCCAGAGTAAAGAAATCCACAGAAAACTACCTAAAATATTAAAAGAATACTGTAGTTTGCTATAAAGAACATGAAGATAATGGAGCTCCCGCCGTTAATAAATACATGTAATTAATGTACCAAATGGGGGAACGGAAATTCTCAACATATTACGCACACAGCAAAAAGAGTTTAGTGTCTATTTTTGCTTGTTTGGATCTAAGATCTCTGGTCAGCATCGTCCCAGTCTCCAGAGGAGGACATGAGGGCACATACTCACCTATTCCGATGGCTTTCATTTCACGAAAGGTCTGTAAGGCTGGCAATCTTCCAAATGAATAAAATCTTCGGAGGCATTTCAGAATGGTATTAAATGTCTGTAGATTTGGTTTTACCTTCTGGGCAGCCATTTCTTTCAGCAGCTCCTAGATAAATCCAAGTGTTAAGTCTTGTTTATGCCTGGGTAGGTAATTTGTCCAATAAACCAATATTACACACTAAAAAATAATTTGATTCTCTGGCTAGATCTAAAGTAATTTAATAAATATATTCCTAATTTAAGAATTATCTATTAGTTAGCAGGGCCAGTGACTTTGCCTTTTAGAGAACTCACTCTATTCAGTCACCGCACCTCGCTTGATCAAGATGTCCAACTGTCTTCGCCCCCTGCCTCATAAAGCAAAAGCGTAGACTAGAATGAACCGGGCTGTTTTCCTTTTTTAAATGAGCAGTATGGTATAAAAACAAAAACATTTCTATCCCTAATACAACCCAAGTAAGTTTTTTCAAACTTACCAGATACAAATGTTTCAGGAAATATGCATTATGTTTGTAATAAAAAAAAAAAACTACATACTATGAGAAATAAAGCAACAGAGGTGTTTGTGAATTCTAGCCATCGACTCTGCGTCAAATAACTTTTTCTTCTCACATACAAGACACAGTTATTTAAACTACAGGGTTGCTAGGAGGGCATAAACAAGTAACCGCTGAGTACCCAGCAGAGCAGTATCTGCCATGAAAATGCTCAATCTCTACCCCCTGTATTTCTAGGAAAGGATACTTTAGGCGTATTAGGAGACAAAATGACGGTTTCCCCTTACCAGTATCTTATTCCATTTGTCCTCCAATTTCTCATTCATGCTCAATGCTGTTGCCTCAATCAATGCATTGAAGGTGTACACATCAGCTGTAAAACAGGAAAACCACCTTAACAAAATTTGGGTTCAAGACTTATCTCTAAATAGCTTAGTTTAAGGCAAAGCAGTAATGCACATATGGCTCCTGGCTCGTTACCATGTGCTCACAAAACGAGACACTCTCTCCCTTCTCTGGAACTCTCCTCCTGCTTTTACCACCAATACCACAAGGTTAAAAGTGAGCCCATGATTGAAGCAAGATGCAAAAATTTCATGGATTCAAAGATTTACAGACTCCTAAGGGAAGAAAAGGAAGGAGGGAGGGAAATTCTCCAAACACACTTACCATGCAGTCTGTTGTTTAGTAATTCAGTGTACAAGTTTAATGCCTGCACAAGAGCTCGGTGCTGGAAGACAGGATAAAACTTAAATATCATCCAACTTGTTTACTTAAGAAACAGTTGCAATGTCTACTGTTTTAGGGCTTGGGATACAGTAATAAACAAAACAAACAAAGTCTCAGTTCTCATGAAGTTCATACTGTACTGCATGGCAATTTTGCTTCCCAGGTGACATTTGGTAATTCTTGGAGATATTTCTAGTTGTCACAACTGGGGGCTGGGGAGGATGTAGTACTGACATGCACTGGCTAGAGAACAGGGAGGTATTAAACATTCTACAATGCACAGGAGAGCCCCCAAGACAACAAATTTTCTGGCCCAGTGAACAATAGTTCTGAGAGTAAAAATTCCTGACTTAGTGGAAATTAAAGACAATAGTACAGAAATAAATACATGTTACCTTCACCATTCCTCGGATCATTGTGCAGTAGGAATGTGCGTTTTTCTCTGGCATTAGAGCAAAGATTCTCTCAGCATTGTTTTTTGCCCTAGACACAGGAAGAATAGTCAACCAGGGAAACTGGAAAAACCAACAGCTACCACAATTTACTGAGTTTACAATGTTCCAAGCACTGTGCCAAGCACTTTATACACATAAAATTCTTACCACCACGTGCATGAAAGACATGGTTATCATTCTGAAAAATGGGAAAAACTGAGGCTCCAAAACCTCAAGTTGTCCATGGCTTGGCAGGTTAAGTGACAGAACCAGAACTTTTACAAAAAAGTAATACATACTCACAACACTAAACAAAAAAGCCAACTGTGCAAAGAGTACACAGCGAAGTTTCCCCACACTCCTTCAACCATATACAATTCCCCAGAGGCAACCACAGGCAAGTAGTTTCTCCAGAATCTATTGTATTCTAGCATGTGTACATGTCACACTCTGGCGTGTCTACTCTCCTTCTTCCTTTAAAAAAACAAACAGGGGCGCCTGGGTGGCTCAGTCGGTTAAGCGTCCGACTTCGGCTTAGGTCATGATCTCGCGGTCTGTGAGTTCGAGCCCCGCGTCGGGCTCTGTGCTGACCGCTGAGAGCCTAGAGCCTGTTTCAGATTCTGTGTCTCCCTCTCTCTCTGACCCTCCCCCGTTCACGCTCTGTCTCTCTCTGTCTCAAAAATAAATAAATGTTAAAAAAAAATTTTTTTTTAAAACAAATAAAAGAATAAAGATAATCCATGTTATACAGACTATGCTGTACCTTGATTCTGTCTCTTACAAATAGGTCCTGGAAATCAGAACCAGGATTTGGGCCAGGATGATATACCAAGGTCCATGCTCTTAACTACTATAGAAAATTATTAAATACCGGATTCTATTTAACACTTCCAAAAAGACTTTTGATATTAATAGTAACTTTCCTCCTCCAGATGTCCCTGTGAAATACTTTTCTTTTACTCAAACATTCCTACTCACTTAAATTTCTCAAATGTTAAATGTTACTCAACTTTTGTTTGGAAATGTTGAGTATTTCTGCTTGCTGACCAGCAATCTTCATTTAGAACTACACTGTTGTGTTATGTGTATTCTTATGTTAACAAATTATCCAATCTTTCAGAGTGACAGGTATATATTGCACAGAAGGACACTGATGAAACTACCCAAGGAACCAATACCATGTAAAGGGGACATGAAGTTAAATGGGTGGGGTGGAGAATGAAGTGTCAATATCATACTGCTGGTTAGAAGTAAAGATCTTATGAAATGAGGTCTAAATACACAGGAGTACCAATTGTGATATTTATATTGTATGCTAAAAACAAATTATATCTTAGAAAACCATAGGAGCGTATCTTGAGGGGGTGACAAGAAACATTCCATGCACAAATGGAAACCCCACTACAAGGTTTAACGATGGGTAACATACCTCCACGTAACTCCAAATTGATGGCCAGCCTTCTTAGATTTTTCATTATTTTCCTCTATGGCCTCTTCCTGAAATGAACCATTATCAACAGAAATAAAATAAAATATGATAGCAGAATGCATTCTCCTAGCCTAGAATACTTAAAAACAGAAAGGTGAAGGAAACTTTAGAAAAATAAAAGAAATACAGATCCAACAGAAGGTGAAGGAAAACTCCAGTAAATGTTCATTTAAAAAACCGATAATTCCTAAAGCATAAATCAGTTCACTTAGAGATGCAAAGTAAAGCTGGCCCTTAAAGCAAGAAATGACAGCCTGGAGAAGAGATAAAGTCATTACCCTGTACAGCCTAGCCCAGAGAGAGAAACTGGAAAGCCAAACAACAGAGCCTGGCTTGATCTGGCTGTATCTGTCTTGGCCCACATAGAAATATTGTTCATTAGGTAAAAGCAAGAAAGTACACGTCCGGGTATGGGATCTAATGTCTAACACTAATCCAACGCAAGCTAAGATTCTTTTTAAAGACTAGTAACGTCATGTCTTTGATTTATAAATCTCACTCTTGGTGATGCTGCTATATTGTGAGGCAGGCTGGGCTGGCCCTGCGCAGGTCCACACCGCCTCTACAGCTGGGACAACGGGGGCAGAGGGCCAGCCAGACCAGGGAGCCTAAGAGAAGAGACTCTGGAAGTGTCTGACAGCAACCCCCTGCCTACATTTTAAAAGACTTTTTCTTTTTTTTATGTAAATAATGCACATCTGGTGGAGGAAAACTAGACATTTATGGAAAGAAAAGCACTTTTCATTTTCCCCTCACGCATACGGAAATACTTTTATAAAAATGGAATGTTGTCTAGCCTATTTTCTCACTTATTAATGTAAGATCCATCTTTCCACAGCCGAACAGACCTAGCCTTCTCCAACACCACACAATACCACAGTTCAGTCACATGCTACTGGACATCCAGCCTGTGTTCCACATCTTTGCAATTTTAAGTATGAATACATTATAAAAATGAGGTATATAATCTCTGTGCACAGGACCCAGGGGTGCCCTTGGGATCTTTTTCCAGAAGTAAAACTCTTGGGTTGAGAAGTCAGATAGGACTCACTATCAACAGGCCAGCCCTTGGCACAATCCTGTTCTATATACCCCCAGCACATACGCTCACTATATGCCCACATATGTTTGCATTTTTGAGGGGACTGGGATCAGGGGGTCTTTCCCTGTTCCTTACACATCATGTGGTCACTGTACATAACAGTAAAAGAGGGGCTTCCTAAACATTTCTGGTCAAAGCTTTAGCTGCACGCGGAAGGCAAGGTCAAAATATTTTTAAGAAGGGAACCGAAATTAAAATAATTGATTAAATATTTCTTCCACCATACCACTTTTTATCAAAGCTAGTATACCACATCACATCTCAGAACAAATCTCTACTATCCTAACACATAAGGCATAAGAACTTGCCTCACTTTGACATGAAATTACTACCAAAAAAATTTTAAGAATCACTGCCAAAAGCCATTACCAATTCTTCTGATTTTTCACTTTGCTGAAAATGACTATCAGCTGAAGGCTCTTGGTCACCATAATAACACAACAAATCCAATAGACTATTACTTGTTTCCAGAGATACAGTAGTTCCTGTGGGTAGAAGAAAAAAGGGGGAAAAAACTTTAAAAACATCAAAGAACTAAAGCTCACTGGATTAAAATTCTTCACTTTCCATAACCTGTGACTTTCTTGCCTATGTATATAGTGGCAACCACCATCCTAAGAATGCATGAGTATGCACTCCACATCAACTCAAACACCTGGAGTGATGCAGACAGGGACACCATCCCTACTGTGTGATCTGACATGAGAGACTAAAACACAAGACAAAGCCTGACCTTTGTGTGTGCTCACTTATTTTACATACTTGTCTCTTCAGAGAAACTAGCTCATGGTTTTAACTACGGTCTCCAAACTGAGCACTCTGCAAATTACTGCCACTTAGTTCCCCTGGTTCAGTTCCATTTTTACAAATGCAAGCAAAACTATTCCGCTTCGATCCAGGCCCTCACTGGAATACCTGCCTAGAAATACTAGCCTAAATGTCCAATAATAGTAGCTTTTAAAAAAACTGTTACTCGAAAACATGCTTTCATCTTGACATTAAGAAAAAAAAGGAAAAAGTATGAAATGGAGTATTTTAGAAGTACCCTCATTTTCCTAAAAAAAATATACTGATAAAAAATGCCCATTAGGAATTTAAAAGTGTAGAAAAGAGCAGAGTGGAGAGAACCGAGGCTATGAAGGGTAAATGGATTGGATTTTACTATCTCAGAACTGTATATCCCTGAGAAATTACCTAATAACGTTTCCTTTATAGAATTATTATAAAACACAGCAACTCCTAAGATGTTATAGAATTAAATTAAGCATGTGAAATGCCCAGCAAAGTGTTTGGTACTTATTAGGGGCTTGATAGTAAAACTTCATCTAATCCATCCCATGGCATATTGGCTTGTTCTGTTACTCCGAGCTGTGGGTCTCACACACTGTCTTTACTGAATGTCTGCATGTGCCCATTCCACAGTGTATAAAACTAGAGGAAAACAGGCCTGAGCACTAAGAACTTCACTTACCAGACATTTATCATATTCAACAAGCAGAGGGAAAAGGCTCCCTAAATTATAACGTGCATCAGCAATTCATCCGTACATCCAAAGCCACAGCAGGCTACACACCAGAACTCTCAAATCAAACACAGCTTTCTGCAAATATTTCTTGTTGTGTTCAAGAATATACTGAGCAATTCAACTCAGTTTCGATCTCTTCTATGTCTGGTTGATTTTTATCCTCAATCACTGAACAACATCCTGAAGCCCATAAACTTACAATGCTGCTGCCTTTGATGCTATTATAGGTACATTCTCCTGGTAGTTTACAAGTCATGCATTCTGGATCTATACCACCAGAGGTTCATCCAGATCAAATTCAGAGAGCCAAAATTTTAGAGACAGAAGTTCTGAGGAACTAAGTGACTTTTCCAAAGCCACAGGGCTAATTAGTGTCAGAACTAGAATCAATATCCCAATTTAGCGCTTCCTTTTTAAATATTCCTTCCTTGTCTGTTTTATGCCTCCATACATACTTAAAGAGTACAAGAAACCTGAATACAATATGTACATGCCAGAAGTTAAAAACAGAAGCCAAGGAAGAATGGCTATACAATTTCCCTACGTGCCAACACAATATAGCCGAAGAGCACAAATAAACTAAGTTACAGCTCCATCTCACTTATAATTCAAAAAATAAAGCTAAAGCAGAACTGGAAATATTATTAAACTCTTAAAAACATAAACACATCATCAAGCAGAGATACGTGTAACTTGTACTCAAAATCAGCACGATCACATAAACCACAGCCCACTTTCAAGCCCATGTTCCTAGAGGTGTTTTAAATGAACCGAGTCACCTGCTTGCAACAGCTGATCGAACATGTCCACCGAAGCTCTGACTTTTTTGAGCTTGATTCTTTCCTTTAAGGCAGCTTCACTTATACCTTCAATCTGAGGTTCAAAGTACTCAGGCATTAAACACTAGGAAAAGAAGATGGCTAATGTTAGCACAAACAGCTAAAGGGGAAAGAACTGAGCAGGACTGAACTTTTATCACCAAAACACCAAAATAAAACTTCACCATCCCAATTCATGTTTCATGGACCGGGTACACGTGTACACCTCGTAGGGAATATAACTGAAAAAAAATATCAAAGCCCTCCAATACATAAAACAAGATCATTTAGCTATCTCCCAGCTCAAGGAAAATTTTTAAAAGCACCCCAAAATAAATATTTAATCCATATCTGAAGAATCCTGTTTCCAACTTCCCCAACTTCAAGTTGAACCTCTGTCCTCTACTAAAATCACCCTTTCTTCTTTCTTCCCGACCTTGTTTAAAAGTGTCAGAGTACTGAGGTGCCTGGGTCGCTCAGTCAGTTGAGTGCCCAACTCTGATTTTGGTTCAGGTCATGATCTCAGGGTCATGGGATCGAGCCCCGTGTTGGACTCCATGCTGAGCAACAGGTCTGCTTAAGATTCTCTTTCCCCCTCTACCCCACTCGCGGTCTCTCTCTAAAAAAGTGTCACGGTACACCTGGTTTGCAGAGGCAGAAATCTTTCATCCCTGATGCTTCTTCTACTCTATAAACATTCACTATCACCAAAGTATGTTGGTTGTACCTCACTCACTAGTTTATTTTAATACTTCTTGAATGCTGACGATTTCATGCCAGGCATGAAGCTAGGCATTAGAGACACAGAGATGAAAGTAATTCTCTGCCTTTAAGGTTCTCCCAATCTAATGAAGAAAGAAATAATTACAGTGCAATGTGATGGTAAATGATGGGAGATCTCAGAGGTATGAGAGTGCTGCCTGCCAGGGAGGCAGGGACCCATGGAAGGCTTCAAGTCAAAGTGAGCTAATAAGCACAGAAACGTTAACTGCTAGTTCAACACACAGGGGAAAGGTTGGGCCAGGATTTCAGCATTTTTACCTATACAATCGCAATGACCTCCTAATTTGTCACTAGGAGTTGCTGCTGGAGAAGCAGGAGGGCTGTGTGTGGGTGCATGTGTTTAGGGAAGAAAGCTGTTTGGGACAGGAGTCTGAGGTTACTATTTCCACTAGTAAACCCAGGAGGGCAGAGGCACATCTGCTCCCCTCACCACTGTGACAATAGCACACAACACACCCTCCACGATGCTCACTCTTTAGGACTACAGAACAAAGAGGTAGTTGGAAATACAATTCGGAGTTCAAAGAAAAAGGCAGAAGGTTTACTCTGAAGAGAAACCAGGACACTACAGTATCAAAGTGGAGGGATCTGGGCCAGATACACAAGAATGGGATGTAAGGGCCACTGAAGCAGGAAGACTGCAGACAGGAATAAGAAAATGGCTGAGCATGGAAACCGAAGACGACGTCAGCACTTAAGGGGGGGGGGGGGGGACATAGAAAAGCTACTGAAGGAAACTGAAAAGGAACAGTCACAGAGATAAAGATCTAAGATTCTGGTGTCACAGTAGCCAAACGGAAAACAGGATGGGGAACAAACACACACAGGAGCTTAAAAAAAAAAAAAGATTATAGTGAGCAAAGATAACTGTACTCCTCAAAAGACTTCACCCAGGGGCACCTGGGTGTCTCAGTCTGTTGAGAGTTCAACTCTTGGTTTCGGCTCAGGTCACAACCTCACCGTTTGTGAGTTCAAACTCCCTGTCGGGCTCTGCACTAACAATGTCGAGCCTGCTTAGGGTTCTTTACTTCTCTCTCTGCCCCTCCCCTGCCTCTCTCTCTTTCAAAATACATAAAAACATAATTAACTAACTAAATACTTCACCTGAATACTGAGGACATTCAAATGGCTACTCAAAAGCAGCTATGAAAACTTGGTTTAACTTATATCTACATAAGTATTAACTGAAAAATCACAATTACCTCTCCTTACCGGTATATGAGGTTCAGCTGTGTCCTTCTGAAAATATTTGGGATGTGAATTAATAATAAACTTTGCTGCATTCTCTCCAGATTTCTTTGCCAATAAAAATGAACGCTATGAAGAAAAAAAAAAGAATCAGATAGAAATTGGCATTTACATGTAACTTAGACTCAAGATCAAAATTACACCCTCAGGAAGAATTATCTACCCCCTGAAAAAAGAATGCAACAATACAAAGAAACCCAAATACAAGTTAAATCACGTACTATTTCTCTGCTACTGAGTGTGACATTTTAGGTCACATCTTATATACAGCTTGCGGAACATAAAACCAGTGCACTGAAACCAAGTGGACTGTTCCAATGCAAAAGAGCCCTGATTATTAAAACCCAAAACCTTTCCACAGCCCATCTCTAAAACTTTTTAAAAAAGTAGTAAGGGATTCAGAAAGTCTATTGAATTACCTATCAGCATCTGTTAACTTTCCAAAAATTTTTACAAATAAGGTAAATTACACACGCGTGCTTCAACCCAAACAAGCAAGATAAAACATAATGCTAGAAAAGCTACATGGAATTACTCACAGATTCCACGGAGGACGTTGGTATGAGATAAGGATCATCCTGAAATGCATAAGGGGCAGCTGTGGAATCCTGTGAAGACACAGAAGTCTCTTTAGCTAGACTTTCATAAAGATCTGGAGGTTTGATGACCACAAACTCTGTAAAAAACAAGTTTTAATTATATATATATAACACATGCAGAAGTTTACCTGTGTGTATACAGTGAGAGAAACACTAACACCTATACTGCACTCCCAGCTCTCTAAGACTCGGTTATAATTACATACAACTTGAAGCAAACAATGGCTCAGCCCCCCAGCCCCCCATGACCCCTTAAGATCTGAGGGTGGTCCCAGGAACTACTGCTGTTGTAAACTACAGGTCCTCTGAATTAACTAGTCCGGGCACCAGAGTCAGGCACCAGTTTCCTTCCAAGCACGGCCACTGCCCATCACAGAGTCTGCCCTCCACACAGAAGACGCCTCCGCGCCCTCTTGGTGCAGCTTCTGTGTGCTGCCGTCCAAGCTCTGTATGCTACTTTAAACTGCTCTAGGTAGAACCTGAAGCAAAATAATCTCTTCAGTACCACTCACTGAAAACTGCCTCCAAAGTACTTTCTCTATTCTCTCTTCTCCCCTGGAGTCTCCTTTCCTGGGCCTTCTGGGACCTCTGTTCCACAGGAAAACCCTATATCCGGAATCTCTCCTCACGGTGCCCTTGAGGTACTGTCTTACTGACTTGGCCTCTCCAAGGGTGACCCTCCCTGCAGCTCTCGGGGCAAGGCTGCTCATAGCTAAGGCACGGAGGCTAGATCTTTTTGGCGTCTCAGCTTCCCGCTGCCCCTTTCAAAACCCATATCGCTTCATACTCATTAGACGCTCATTTCATCTGGTTACACCACTCTACTAACATGAGGCAGTCACGTGAGGGTAAACCAGCGGTAGCAGTTCTAGGTTAGCTGCCCCGGACTACGTATGTACTCCCTGATTATACTCAAACTGGTGCCTAGCTCTGGTTCTGATTCTCCACACCACCCTTCTTAGATTCCTATTTAGGGCCTCTAGTTTTGGTGACACGCTCTAGTTCTTCTAACTTTTACTAGACTTATCCTTCCTATTTACTTCCCAATTTTCCTCCCTCAACAATTTCCAAGTCCTTCACAATCCGTGAAAAACTGCACTCTGGCCTTGTAGTTCAGATGACTGGAACCAAATTTAACCCCACACTGTACTTGCCTGAAGCTACACCCTCTCCTGTCACCTCTATCTCAGTGAACAGTACTGACCATGCTGCAGTTCAACCTGTAGATCCTGTCCCATTACTTCCATTCAACTAACCTATCATCAGATCCAACCAACGCTAGTTCTTTAACATCCCCTCACCTGTCCCTTTATCATCTTTAACATCCCCTTATCATCCCCTTTAACTGTCCCTTATCCCAACTGTCATGGCAACAGTTCTGTGCTCTCACACTCTCTGTCTCTAGGAGCTGTGCGAGGAAAGGGTCTCTATTCTTCACCTGGCACAGCACCTGGTCAGCATCACAAGGGTAGAACAGGTGGTTACTGAATGAATACCTTGGACTTCAAGGGCCCAAATGCAGACAAATCAGAAAGCCGCACACACAATTCTACAACTTCTTTGACTTAAAGGCCATTTTCATTAAAAAACTGAGAACAGTTGGGAATGCAAGCTGGTGCAGCCACTCTGGAGAACAGTATGGAGGTTCCTCAAAAAATTAAAACTAGAACTACCCTACAACCCAGCAACTGCACTGCTAGGTATTTACCCAAAGGATACAGGTGTGCTGTTTTGAAGGGGCACATGCACCCCAATGTTTACAGCAGCGCTATTGACAATAACCAAAGTATGGAAAGAGCCCAAATGTCCATCGAGGGATGAATCAATAAAGAAGATGTGGTACATATATACAATGGAGTATTACTCGGCAATCAAAAAGAATGAAATCTTGCCATTTGCAACTACGTGGATAGAACGGGAGGATATTATGCTAAGTGAAATTAGTCAGAGAAAGACAAAAATCATGACCTCACTCATATGAGGACTTTAAGAGACAAAACAGATGAACATAAGGGAAACAAAAATAAAAACAGGGAAGGGGACAAAACAGAAGAGACTCATAGATATGGAGAACAAACTGAGGGTTGCTGGAGGGTTGTGGGAAGGGGAATGGGCTAAATGGGTAAGGGGCACTAAGGAATCTATTCCTGAAATCATTGTTCCACTATATGCTAACTAGTTTGGATGTAAATTTAAAAAATTAAAAAATTAAATAAAAAAAAAAGAAAAAAATACACATAATTACAAAAAAAACAAAAAAACAAAATTGAGAACAGTCTCAAAGGACCATTTCTCTAGTTCACATTTCAAGTGCCTACTTAGGGATAAATGATGCTAGTGTGGAGATACAGTAGTATTTTAAAAATTTTTTAATGTTTATTTTTGAGAGAGAGACACAGAGCACAAGCGAGGGAAGGGAAGAGAGAGAGAGGTAGACACAGAATCTGAAATAGGCTCCAGGCTCTGTGCTGATAGCTCAGCACATGGGAGCTTAAACTCATGAACTGTGAGATCATGACCTGAGCCTAAGTTGGATGCTTAACCAACTGAGCCACTCAGACACCCCTGGAGATGCAGTATTTTAAGAATTCCTTCTGAGAAACTGCTAGGATATATTAGTGCATATTTAGCCCAATACTCCTTAAGTTTAACATCTACAATGGAAAACAATCCTGGAAGTCTGTGATAACGGCCTTAAAGAGGATCAGTATCCTCACAGGTATCATGGTAGTTAATTAATTATTTCAGACATTGTCCCCATAGTTGAAATTAAAAGTATAGTTTCCTGCTAATGAAAAATACAATCAGAAAGTTTCTCAGGGTTGGCAATTTGAGTCCCAAGTTGGGTACACAGATTATGTTCTGAGGCATTTACCAAGGTTTCAGTTTATCTATCAGACTACAAACTCTATTCTTGAATTGTCAAGAGAAAGTTATTGAAAAATATTTCACTAATAACAGCTAGCATTTACTGAGTACTCCTTTGTGCTAGGCACTGTCCTAAATCCTGTCACATGTACTAGCTTATTTCTCACTAAAACCTTGAGGTTTGATGCTATCATTAATCCCCATTTTATAGATATGCATGTGGAAACATCAAGAGAGAAAGTAACTTTTTAGTGCAGATCACAAAGCTAACTGCTCAGCTCTGAAACTCCAGGACGCACACGGTCAATCCCTGCATTATTTCTAGCATAGTAGATACACCACTGCTCAAAGCTGGTCGCCAGATCACTTGCATTACAGTATCCCACCCAAACCATCCCCCAGGACCATGCATTATAGCAAACTCTTCAGGGGATTCAGTTTAAACATTATTGGTCTAAGATAAAAACACGGAATTTGGAGATAAAAGACATGGAACTAGGTCAAGTACTTAACTTCCTAACCAATGTGTAGCCAGTCCCTTTAAGACCTTTAGTTTTGGGGTGACTAGGTGGCTCAGTCAGTTAAGTGTCCAATTCTTAATCTCAGCTCAGGTCATATCTCATGGTTCACGGGATTTAGCCCCTCATCAGGCTCTACACTGACAGCATGGAGTCTGCTTGGGATTCCCTCTCCTTTCTCTGCCTCTCCCGCACACGTGCTCTTTCTCTCTAAATAAACTTAAAAACACACAAAAAAACAAACAAAACAAAACCATCCCAAACCTTTAGTTTCCACACCTGTCACATGAAGGGAGTGGATTAGATTATTTCCAATAAACTTTCAAGATTCACAACAGTTTAATCATGAATAATGAAGAGGTATGAATACTAAATGTATAATTAACTGAGTTGGGTACAAAAACCTAAAACTCCTACTTACCCTATTCACTGTGGATGCAAGTGCTTGAAGAACAGCCACTTTATCCCTAAGAACAAGAATCACAAGTTAACCCATGTCAGGATTTTCACACCTACAAAGTGAACAAGTGAGTCAATTCTCAGAATGGATTGGCCAGTAAAAAAGTTCAGGTCTCAACTAAAGCCAGTTCTTATTTCTTAAGATCATTAGAATAACAAGTTAGAAAACGAGAAAACTGGAGCGCCTGGGTGGCTCAGTTGGTTAAGTGTCAGACTTCGGCTCAGGTCATGATCTCACGGTTCATGAGTTCGAGCCCCAGGTAGAGCTCCGTCCTGACAGCTCAGAGCCTGGAGCCTGCTTCACATTCTGTGTCTCCCTCTCTCTCTGCCCACTCGCAGTCCGTCTCTCTCTCAAAATAAATAAACACGAAAAAAAAAAAAAGAAAACTGCCTAGTTCTTTTGTCTAAAGGTGATTAGTACATGTTCCTACTGTACTTTGCCTACCCTCTCTGGCATGGTCCCCTCTACCATCACCAAGGGCTAGCAATTTCCACCCTCATCTCAAAAAATTCTCTATATCTATCGTGAACCTTGCCTCCTATCCATTTTCTTTCTTTCTTTTTTTTTTTTTTGGATTTTATTTTTAAGTTATCTCTACACCCAATGTGTGGCTCAAAATTGTATCTATCCTGAACCGTGCCTCCTGCTATCCGTTCTCCTATGTATGTGTGTGTGTGTGTTTTTTTTTAAAGTTTATTTATTTTTGGGACAGAGAGAGACAGAGCATGAATGGGGGAGGGTGAGAGAGAGGGAGACACAGAATCTGAAACAGGCTCCAGGCTCTGAGCCGTTGGCACAGAGCCCGACGCGGGGCTCGAACTCACGGACCGTGAGATCATGACCTGAGCCAAAGTCGGACGCTCAACCGAATGAGCCACCCAGGTGCCCCTGTCTGTGTGTGTTTTTAAAGATTTTAAAGTAATCTCTACACCCAATGTGGGGCTCAAACTCACAATCCCAAGATAGGGTCAAATGCTCTACTGACTGAGTGAGCCAGGAGCCCCATTTTCCTATGCATTCTTATTGCAGTTTTCTGGGCTACTCTTGCCTCTTTTATCTCAATTGGTGGCTCTTAACTCAAGTATATACGAGAATAAATCACAAACTATACTCTGGACTTCCTAAACCAAATTCTCCAAGTTCCATGGCGAACTGTCACATGCAGTCTTGCTGAATTCCCAGATGTTTCTGATGTACTCTTCTGATTTAGAAACTCTCAACTATACAGCCTTTATAAAAATTTCAGGCCAGCTGTCTGCTGTTCTATGGGTAGAGACCCTAACTACTGGAAGAGATTTCAGTGGAATAGACAAACCTAGATAATTTAATTTCAAATTTATTTTTACTCCTGTTACATTTTATATGTTTTATTTCCAAAAAGGAAGAGTAAATTTAGTAAACCAAAAGTTACCTTTCAAAACAAAGTTTAACATAACATTCATTACAAGTTAGCTATAAAACAACATACAGGAAATTTTATATTACATCAAGACTGAATAATTCCTTGACATATACGATACCACTGGGTTTCTAACCATTTTTTAACATCACATTTATGTAATCTCATGGAGACAAAGACATTCTCTCATGTCTTAGCATTCCCTAACTAAAGCTTCCATTAGACTATATGGTTTACCAAGTGAATACATTGTCATAGCATACTGAACAACAGTTTAAAAAAAAAAAAAAAAAAAAGACATTCAGATTACTCATTAGTTCTCTTTTCAAAAAAGGGTTATTTAAAAAAGCAAACTTGGGGCGCCTGGGTGGCTCAGTCAGTTGAGCGTCTGACTTCAGCTCAGGTCACGATCTCACAGTTCGTGAGTTCGGGCCCCGCGTCGGGCTCTGGGCTGATGGCTCAGAGCCTGGAGCCTGCTTCCGATCCTGTGTCTCCCTCTCTCTCTGCCCCTCCCCCATTCATGCTCTGTCTCTCTCTGTCTCAAAAATAAATAAACATTAAAAAAAAATAATAAAAATAAATAAATAAATAAAAAAGCAACCTTAATGAATACATTATCCCTAAAAAATAAATTAAAACATTATAGATTACGATATCAACTTGTGACTCCCTCTTACTCCACTGTGAGTCTGATACTTGTTTTTTGTTTTTTTATAAGATTTTATTTTTAAGAAATCTCTACACCCAATGTGGAGCTCGAACTTACAAGCCTGAGATCAAGGATATTTCTAGTGAGGTAAAAAAAGAAAAGCTAAATTCTGCAGTCCACACTATTTTATTTTCCTTCCTTAAAGACCGCAAGAATAATACTTCTGTCCAGTCTCCCAAACATGTAAAACTTTCGTAAAAGAGAAAAAAAAAAAAAAGGAAAGAAATTATTCTAATAACGATGCTCATAATTAACTATTATGTAACTATTAACCCAACTTAGTTCAGGTCTTTTAACCCTATTTAAATTTCACACCCCATTCATTCACTACCCTCCACCTTCCTCTTTAAGTTCTTTCCAACTCCCAAGTTTTCCCCCCATCAGCTGTTCTGTCCCCCAAAATGCTCTCTCTACTCTTTGTCATTGGCTCCTTACCTTCAAATGTTTTGCACTCAACTCCTTGCTGAATGAACACTGACTGAATACTCACCAAGTTTTCTTTTTTGGAATGACCACTTCTTCGATCCCTTAATTTGAAAAATAAAACAAAATATATCAATTTCCCAATACTACTACTACTACAAATTAGTGCAATGATTTAACATGCAAATGAAATTATTTCAATATATTTTTGTATACCTGTTACATTAGCTCCTTCAATCTTTGGGAGGGTTGCACTTCCAGAATAAAATCTGCAAAAAATAAAAGCCCTGTAACTGGTACTCATTAATGAAGTTCCCACCTCCCTCCACCAATGTGCATTTTGAACCCAAATTTTCCAATTGTTATGGGTCAAAATGACTGGATAATTCATGTCAATGCACACTGAGAAGACACGGCCTGAAGAACATGTTCAAAACCATTACAAAATAGACATATGGATACAATAATGGTCAACAGTTTTAAATCAGGCAATCTTATTAAATAGAATCAGGAAAAAAAAATCTCAGTAACACCTGAACTGAAGCAGCAAATGTGAAATATAAGGGACTTTTTAAAAAAACATTTATTTTGGGGCGCCTGGGTGGCGCAGTCGGTTAAGCGTCCAACTTCAGCCAGGTCACGATCTCACGGTCCGTGAGTTTGAGCCCCGCGTCAGGCTCTGGGCTGATGGCTCAGAGCCTGGAGCCTGTTTCCGATTCTGTGTCTCCCTCTCTCTCTGTCCCTCCCCGTTCATGCTCTGTCTCTCTCTGTCCCAAAAATAAATAAACATTGAAAAAAAAATTAAAAAACAAAACAAAACAAAACATTTATTTTATTTTGAGAGAAAGAGCGAGCGAGAGCACATGCTCAAGCTGGGGAGAGGCAGAGAGAGAATCCCAAGGAGGCTCTGTGCTAATAGCACAGAGTCTGATGTGGGGCTGGATGCCACGAACTGTGAGATCATGACCTGAGCCAAAATCAAGGGTTGAACGCTTAACCAACTTAGCCACCCAGGCGCCCCTGAAATATAAGGGACTTTCAACTTTGGGAATCTGAAACACTGAGGTTAAGAGGAACAATTTAACGAGTCCCTGATTTTATACGAATAACACCCTAATAATAAGACTATCCCACTTGAAGCAATTATGATAAACTATTAAACTAAGATCACCATAGCCTTTCATCCTACTTCATCCAACAATCAAGTATTTGCCAAATATGTATGTCCTAAATTAAACTTGAAACTGCTATTATTTTTTACACAAAATTTAAAATTACTGACCCATGACCCATGAGTTTTAAAATGTTCTGGGGGCGCCTGGGTGGCTCAGTCAGTTAAGCGGCCGACTTCGGCTCAGGTCGTGATCTCGCGGTCTGTGAGTTCGAGCCCCGCGTCGGGCTCTGTGCTGACAGCTCAGAGCCTGGAGCCTGTTTCAGATTCTGTGTCTCCCTCTCTCTGACCCTCCCCCGTTCATGCTCTGTCTCTCCCTGTCTCAAAAATAAAATAAAAACGAAAAAGAAAAAGTTCTGATCACAGTAAGAAATAGTCAAATATCACACAGTAATGGGCGCTATTATTGTGTATTCCCTTCCTACATTGGATTGGTACCATTCACAAAATTGACAAAATGTGATTAAACACAAAGCTACTTCCTCTACTGGAATCTGGTCTCAAGCATCATTCGAAAACAATACTTCTCTGCTGGGGATCAACTTCAGAGGGATCAACTCTCAGAGAGAGTTGGCAATTGCTTTTTCATGAAATTAGGATCTAAGACCACTGTTGTCTTGTGGGTGAATACAGAGGGAGACATGCTGCTGTCAGGCAAAGGAAATGAGTAGAAAAATGTCAACAGTGGCACTATGAAGAAAAGGACTGCGATTGAGTACGAAGGCTTCCACAGTATCAGGTGGGGTGTCTTCTCTTTTTTGAGCAGAGTTGAGTGAAGGTATCGCATATAAAACGTACACTATAAGTTACACATCTCACTTATCTCTCACCGTTTTTCAGTTATTACGAGGTCCACTCTACAAAAAACTTGTCTATTATCCCACTCAAGAAATGGCAAACATTGAATCCAAAATTGGGCTTTTCCCAACTTTCCATTACAAGTTACTCTATTTCCACTACACCACTACTTGTATTTAGTGAAAAGTATTAAATACGTATTCCAAGGTGTAACAATCACAGCAACACAAAGGCTGTGCTCAAATCTTTTAGATTTCCCTGCGTTTTTGAAGACCTGGATAATTTCTTAGGCCAATCATCCCCACAACATCCAGCACACAGTGGCTCTCATAAACTGCTTTAATTTGGGAAAAATCTTCAGAGTTCCCCTATTTGGTGAAAATAAAGAAGGACGCATAATTTCCTATTTTTAAAACTTGGGAGGGGTTGCTAGAGCACATTCAAACGTAAGCTCCACGACAACAGGGTAAGCCAACCAACCAAGAAGTAACATCGTACCAAAGTAGTCTGGGGCCCTTTTCCAGGACTCCAGCTACGCGCACCTGGTTAAGCACATGGCCGCGAAACCGCGCATGCGCAACCCACTCCATCGTCCCTAGCTCCACAGCTCTTAGGGAAAAGCTGATACACAGGACGAGGTTGGCTGGGGAGGGGGGAGGGTCTTTCTATTGGGTTTCCCAAGCGTCTCTTACCTGCTGGGGGCCTTTCCACACAGACCCGTCCACTGGCCCGTCAGCGTCAGGCAAAGCCTGCAGCGGACACCGACAGAGAGACCCGACGCTACCGCCGCCATCTTTAGATTCTTTTTTCGCGTAGCATTCTGGGAAAGCGTGACCTTCAGGATCACCCCATGGCGGGGGCGGGGAATAGCTCGGCTATTGGCTGAGACGGAACAAGACAAAATGAATCAAGAAATAGGTTAAAAGCTCGTGGTTTGAAAGACTTTGGTACGGAAGTTAAAAGATCAAAATGCCTTGCTTTCCTCGGAGAAATTTTCCAAAACGATTATTTTAGTGACCTATTTCTTCGTTATTTTCAAAATAAGAGGGTGAGTAAATGAGCGAAAGTCGTCAAATTACTTCCCCCCCTACCGTGAAAGTGGTCTCGTCCACGTAAATCTCATTCCAGCGAGCTTTTCTCGCGCGTAAGCGGAAGGTAAATCACATGGTGGCTGCGGGCTTTAGGCTGAGTTAAGTTGCCCGTGGTCATTGGAATCTCTCTCTAGGTGTCAGAACTCGCAGTTTACGTGAAGGATGTTGGGCTCGAAGACCATGCCCTGGCGGAGGCTGCAGGGCATTTCCTTCGGGATGTATTCGGCCGACGAGCTCAAGTAAGGAGATGGTGGGGAGGAAGCATGCAGAGCCTGCTTGTTGAGGTTGGCGCCATGAACTACTGTTCCCAGAAGGTCTTGCGCCCAGTTTATCCTCCGAGTCAGTGGTTGTGTGGCGCTTGGCCTTTTGGGACCCGTAGTTCCGGGAACGTCGTGGATTGGCGTGGACTGCCTCTTAGAACCCGGTGGGGCTAGGTTAGAGTTTGCGCTGGGGGGATGAAGGTTCCCACATTGCAGTGTTCCCATCCATCAGTTTCCTTGGTAATTAGCGTTTGCACAGTTGCTGTAATGTCCCTGACGTGGTTAAGAACGCAATTTGTCAAAATGATTATCCTTCAAGACTCAGTTTAAGTGACATATTCTCTTTGCTAGGACCCCCTATATTGTCTGCCCAGTTGCTAAATCAAGGGACTCTCTTAAGTCCTCATTTTGATCACGGTAGCATTTGTTGGCCACACCCTCGAAACTTTATTTGCAGGACCTTATTGTTTTTAGGTTCTTTTATTTCTGTGACAAGGAGAATGACTTCTAATGGATACAGGGTTTGTTTTACTACGGATGAAAATGTTCTAAATAGACTAATGGTGATGATTGTACAACTCTGTAGATAAGCTAAAAACCACTGAGCGTACAGTTTAAGAGTTGTGTAGTATGTGAGCTATATCTCGAGGAAACTGTTAAAGAATTTTTCAAACTTTAATGTGAGGGGCGCCAGGGTGGTTCAATTGGTTGAGCCTCCAATTTTGGCTTGGGTCATGATCTCTCAGTTCTTGAGTTCGGCCCACTGTTGGGCTTTGTGCTGACAGCTGGGAGCCTGGAGTCTTCTTTGAATTCTGTGTGTCCCTCTCTCTCTCTGACCGTCCCCTGCTCACGCTGTGTCTCTCTCTCTCTTTCAAAAAAAAATTTTTTTTTTAATTTAAAAAAAAGCTTTAATGTGAAAAATGACAAAAAGCAAATTATAAACTGAGAAAAATATTTGCCACCATTATAGTAAAAGATTAAGGTCCTCATGTGTAAGGAGCTCGTGACAATAATGAAACCATTAAGATTTTAATTAAAAGTAAAGGACTAAAGCAGTTTAAAAGAAATATTGTAATAAAAAATTAAAATGGAGCACCTGGGTGGCTCGGCTGGTTAAGCATCTGACTCTTGGTTTCTGCTCAGGTCATGATCTCATGGTTCATGGGTTCAAGCCCTGAGTTGGGCTCCACAGTGTGGATCCTGTTTGGGATTCTCTCTCCCTCTATGCCCCTCCCCTGCTCGTGCTCTCTCTGTCTCAAAGTAAATATATAAACTTTAATGTATGGTGGAGTAGCATTTTTTCACCTGAAATTTGGAAAGTTTTTTTTTTTTTTTTTTTTTTTTTAAGTAGATTCCACGCCCAATGTGGGCCTCGAATTCAGGACCCTGCGATCAGGAGTTCATGGTCTGCTGACTGAGCCAGCCAAGTGCTCCTGGAAAGATTAAGTGCTAAGATTCAGTGCCAGTTAAGACTGGCAATCTACGATTAACCCACCTTTTCTAGAATGCAAGGTAGCAGAATATATCAGTAGTTTCAAACATTTTGTACCCTTTGATTCAGGGATTCCAGTTCACTGAGGAAATAATTATATTCCTAGGACATGATTAGAAGTTTGAAGTATCCTGTGTAAATCTTTATGCAGATAGGTTTTGTAAGCCTACTTACGATAGAGCTTGGTTAAATGAATTATTAATTGCTACATAATGAAAGATTTTATAGCCCTTAAGAATTATGTTTCCAAAGAATTTTATTGACCTAAAAAATACTCATTTAATGCTAAATAATAACAGTGTTTTTTGTTTTTTAGGTTGTGAGATTTGGATAACTGTCTCTATTTCCAAAGTCAAAAAAAATTTGTAAAGCAAACTTGGCATGAATGTACTTTGGTAAAAGTAGTTAAGAGTTCTGTGGGAGCCCCCTTTAAACCAAACACAAAATACGGTGATGAAACTTTTAGTGAACTTAGTATAACTTTTAGGCTGAGTTAAGTGAACTTTTAATATAACTTAGGTTATACTTCTCAAGGGTCTGCATATTTGTGTTTAATTTCAATTTACTACTTCTGCATATGGGAATTATGGGGTTATCTTCTCTTTACTGAACTATGTGGGCTTTGGAGTTAGTTGTGGTCAATATCCTGCCTCTTTCCTCCGTGCCCCCCCCCCCATCCTGGCTGTGTCACCTGGATTAAATCACCTAACTGTTCTGAGCTGCAGTTTCCTCCTCTGAAAAATGCATATAGCAATGCTCATCTCACAGGGGTGAAGTCAGACTAAATGCTGCTTGTAAAGCATTTAGCATGTGGTAGGCACTTAACTACTTTCTGTAAATACTCCCCATTGTACTCAGTGCAAGATTTGCACTAAATCTGTTTTTTACATATTTTACCACTCTTACCTATTCAGCACGTAGTTATTGAGCACATGCAGCGTGCAGGCTCTGTGCTAAGTGCTGAGCTACAGTGGTGAGCAAGGCATACACAGATTCTGCCCTCTGAAGCTGTCAGCATGTCTGAGGAAATAAATGTGGAATCATCATTTAACTATGAAGTGCCAAAAAAAAAAAAAAAAACATTTGAGAAGTTGGGTAACCTTCATTTTCCCTTGGTCTTTTTTATTTCCTTAGGAAATTAAGCGTTAAGTCCATTACGAACCCTCGTTACCTGGACAGCCTGGGAAACCCATCAGTGAACGGCCTGTACGATTTAGCTTTGGGCCCTGCGGATTCCAAAGAGGTGTGCTCCACCTGTGTGCAGGACTTCAACAGCTGCCCTGGCCACCTGGGCCACATTGAGCTTCCGCTTACAGTGTATAACCCTCTCCTCTTTGATGTACGTTCTGCCCTGGGCTGCCCTGTACACGTGGGTCTCAGAGCTGCTGGTGGGATTTGTGAGTGGCACTCCTGGCCTCACAAGAGGTGCCTAAAGAGGTTAGCTCCAGACACAGAGTTAAAGTGCTTTTTACCATGAGATTTAAAACCTTAAGGTGCCAAATCCAGTAAATTCAACTTGGCTTGTAGCCCTAACTAAATGAATTTCAGTTTGATTCCAGTTGAAAAGAGCCATAGCCTGGCTCTGTTCACATAGGAGGAGAAAGCATTTGAATTCATCCCCTACACTTTGTTTCAGGGGCTTCATGCCCTTCAGAAATCCAGGCAGAATCTCCCTGGCAGTAGGAAAACTTTGGAGTTCTCCAGGCCTCCCTGAGCTCTTCTGATGGATTTGTAAGCTCTTGCTTGGTTGCAAGATGAGCAAAGCCCAGAAGACCAGACAGTGAGTTAAGAATGAAGCTCTTGTCTAGAGTCCTATTTGTGTATTTTCAGCTTTTTTATGTCAGTTAGCCTAGCCTCCAGGATTTGTTTCAAACTCTACAGATGACAGTATACGTGGTTTTTTTTTTTTGGTCTGTTAGTTGTATTGAGGAAAGAGAATCGTCTTAGTTAAATGCAGTATTTAGTTAAATGCCAAATATTTAACTAAACTTCTATTAACTAAACTATTACATATTTTATTTATTTTTTTAAAGATTTTATTTTTAAGTAATCTCTACACCCAACATGGGGCTTGAACTCTCATCCCCAAGATTGAGAGTCGCATGCTCCACATACTGAGCCAGCAAGGCATCCTGCAAATATTAAATATTTTAAGTTAAATATTTAAATACTGAAATTAGAATTTGGTACTTAGTTAAATAATATGAAGGTAGCTCTCTAACTCAGACCCAAACTAAATTTCAACTTTTAAGGAATTAAAATGAAACCATGAAACAAGAAATAGAGGGGAATATTTATGTAGTTCATAGGGCCACAGAGGCCTTTCCAGGTACATTAGGTGAAGTGGAATTCTCAAAGGAGTAAACTGGCTACCTAACAAAAACTTTAAGTACGTTGAATATTACCTTGACGAACTGTGTCTCTAATTATCCTGCTTCTTCTTATTCCCTCTCTTCAGAAACTCTACCTGCTGCTCCGGGGCTCCTGTTTAAACTGTCACATGCTGACCTGCCCCCGGGCTGTGATTCACCTCTTAGTCTGCCAGCTGCGAGTTCTGGAAGTCGGGGCCCTACAAGCAGTCTACGAGCTTGAGAGAATTCTGAACAGGGTAGGTGGGGTGGTGGCAGTCAGGCAAGCCGAAGCAGTTCAGAGCATAGCTGTTTGTGTGTTGTCCCTGAGATTCGTCATCATAAGTCACCAGAACGTTTGATCTTTACGTCTTCTCACTAGATACCAACAGCTCAGCGTGAAAACATGAAGCCGTGAGAGAAATTGATGAAATGTTCATGAAAACAACATCTTAATACCACTTTAGCCATCAGTGAGTTTCATTTCTGGACCTTGGAGCCAGTGGAGGCTTATGCATTGCTTTGGATTATTATGTTTCTTTGGTCTGTTTTAATGTAGGATGTTTTAATGTGGAAAATTGTTTTTCATGCTATTGACTTTTTTTGAAGACTTCAGACCCATTGTCTTGTAGGATTTCTTACTCTCTGGATTTGTCTGACTTTTTCCTTACTAGATTCACATTTTGGTGAGAATACAACCTATACCATATGGGGATGCTTCGTGTCATTTCAGGAGGCACATACTGTCAGGTTGTTTTATTATTGGTAATGCTGAGTTTGATTACTTGGATAACAGGGGGACCACCAAATCTATCACAGAGACATTTTTCTCTTCATTAGAAAAACATCCTTCAGATTTTCTGATGCTATTATAAGTATCTTATGTAAAATTCATTTTCTGTCTCTAGATCAAAATATTACTGATTTTTTTTTTTTTTTTTTTATGAAACCACCTGGCAGAAGTGTATCATTCTTAATGATTTACCTATAAATTCTTGTTGGTTTTCAACATAAGCCTATCATCTGGGAATCTTGGCAGTTTTGTTTCTTTCTAGTCCTTACATGTTCTATTTCTTTTTCTTTATTTTGGTGGCTAGGAGCCACACTGCTGTGTTGAAGGGATAGCAGCCATCCTTGTCTTGTTTCTTGTCACAAGGGAAACCTTTTACCTTTCCTTTCCACTTCCCTTTCCTGAATAATTCAGTCTTAAAGACGTTAGGTGGGCAGAGCTTCTACACAGAGCTGTGGCCTTATGTCAGAGCCCAAGCTTGATGAGACAGGCATTCAAGGGGAGAACATACCTGCATGTGTGGGCAGCCTGACATGGAATATCAGAGGTCACATAGGGTGAGGAAGATGTCTATTTAAGGATAAAAGCTCAGCATAGTATGCAAATGTGCAAGTCAAGTCAGAAGGTACCCATCCTGGATGGCCCAGTGAGGGATGTGAGCACCTACATAGGATGAGGAGGGTTCCACAAGGAGGGGGGCTTAGAGTGGGGTGCGGGGTGCAACCCCAAGTCGAGTGAGAGCCATACATGGGAGGGGTGGCAGCCTTGTTGGGAGGGTTTACATACAGGGAGGGAGATTGATCCAGTAAGTACATATTTTAAGGATAAGGTAGGCCAGACTTCATACTATTAGAGAAGGGAGTTACAGATACATGAAAGAGAAAAAGCCCAGAATTAATCCTGTGGTATTGGACTGGAATTGGAAGTTTGATTTGATTCAGTACATAACGCATACATGTGCACACGTAAGCACACATGACTTCCAGGGAACAAAGCCAAAAAAGTTAATCCAAAGTCACATATGTCCTAGAGAGAGGATTTTCCTAAAACTTTACTCAGAGTGCTATTTTTTCTAGATATTTGTCCATTTCATCGAAAATTTCAGATCTGTTGGCATAAAATTATTCATGATGATTACTATCTTAAAATTTTTTCTTTAGTAAACTATACACACAGAAATGCATTAATCACACAGTCTAACAAATAGTTACAAAGTACCATCACCCATATAGTCACCTTCATTGTCAAGTTACTGTCCAAGTCCCCAGAAACCTCATCTCTTTCCTCTGTCCTTGTGTGCTTGTTTTTGAAAGGTTTTTCTTTTTCTTCGTCTTTTTTTTCTTTTCTTTTTTTTTTTAGTAATTAGAAAATTATTGGTGGGAATAATTTGAAGCCTAGGCTAGGACTGCCTTTCTCCAGAGAGGATGCCTATTGCTTCTGCCATGTGCACAGTGGCCTGGGACCATCATAGGCCTCAAAGCTGAAGGCTCCCTAGGCTGCCCAGACATTTGGAATCCAGGCTGCAGTATTATATCAGGCCCAGTCTGGTTCCTAAGGGTGTAACCCTTTGGGTTCCCAGCTTCCTGTGTTTGTGAGGTGGAATTCTGTCCTTGAACTAACTCCAGGCTTTGATTTCTGTCCTCTTCATCCTTTGAGGCCTTCAGAATAAAAAGTTCAAAATGAGTGAGTTGGAAAATGTTCCCAAGGTTAGGACTGCCGTGTTGTACAGCTCCAGGGAGCATCACAGAAGTGTGTCATTGTCTTCCACAGGGGGACACAACTGCACTGAGGGCCACCCTGGAGCTGGGCAGTGCCGCAGCCCTGCACCAGAGCAAACATGGCCCTGTGCTGTGCGACCTGTTAGATTCCTGGCTTTGCTTCAGTCTGGCAGGTTCCTCACTGTCCTCTCAGGTTTTCAGAGCTTTAAATTTTTTTGGAGTATCGTGTCCTATCTTGGTTCTTTTCAGTTTTCGTTTTGTCTGAATAACCTAGCCTACATTCTCAGAGCCGGATATTCTTTGATTTTTTTATTATTTACTTATTTTAACAGCAGTGTTGCCTTACTGTTTTGTAAATACAACACGGTGTGAAATTTCCTTCCCTTCTCTTCAGCTAAACTCTCCCACCCTGGGAGAGGCTGGCCCCATGATGCTGCAATCAGACGCTTGCTTATTTCAATAGTATGGTTTTCCGCTTTGTTTTTCAGTTTCTAGAAGAAAACGCTGATCCTACTGCCTTCGAAATTCAAGAAGAGTTAGAACAATATACAACCCATATTGTACAGAACAATCTGTTGGGATCCCATGGTGCACATGTGAGTTACCTATCTCTCTCTTTTCCTATAACACTTGGTCTTTGGTATAATTATCATAGTTCCCTCTGCGCTGTAATTTGTATATACTTTTTGCTTCTCAGAGCAGACCTGGATTTGAATCCCAGCTCTGCCTCTTAGAGGCCTGTGACATTGTAAGTTACATTGCTGTCCCTGAGCCTCTGTGTACTCTTGTTTAATGCCTGCCTGCAGGAGTAATGAGAGGATTAGATGAAATTAGGTGATTTAGGTACAATGTCCAGCAAGGTTGTGAAATACTGTCTCATTTTGAGAGTGGTGTCTGTGTTCTTCTTTCTCTCAAACACTAAACTGTTGCTACCTCCTCACCCACCCCCTGCCCCTACAGGACCTGGGTAAGTATTAATTTGTTCAACAGTTGAACGAATGGCATAGGTAATCGACCTGTACTAATCTTTGAAGTACTAATCTTAGAATCTAGCTCACCTTATGCCCAAATTTCACACCTGAGATTCTGAATAATTGGTCTGGGGCAGAATCCTAGCGAAGTTACAGAAGCTCCCAGGAAAAAGTTTCATTTGCAGCCAGGCTCAGTCCCCTTTATGTAGCTTAACTGTGGATGTGCCTTTCTTAGGGCCCTGATGTCCATCTGAGGGAGGCAGCAGGGGTGGTATACTAGCTGCATGCAGAGAGGTTTGTTTTAAATTAACTGGCATTTATTGAGGACTTACTGTATTCCACGGCTCCTCCCCCCCTCTTCATGATCTCTTAGTAACAGCTTGGTGAGGTAGTCAGTCTTAATCCCACGTATGGATGAGGACATTTAAGCCTTAAAGAAGTCACTCAGTAATTGGTAGAGTTTGGCTATATTAGGGTTCTGTGGAAAATGTTTAAGAGGGTAGCTTACTCCTTTTTTAAAAAAAGGTAAGAATCATAAAATGAGTATGTGCTGTAGTGAAATGAAATAGTAAAATGAATCTAGTAAATGAATGAATGAATGAATGTAGTAAAATGAAATCGCACTGCAACGTTTTTTGCCCTTTCTCAACAGGTGAAAAATGTTTGTGAGAGCAGGAGCAAACTCATTGCTTCCTTCTGGAAGGCACACATGAGTGCTAAGCGATGTCCCCACTGCAAGTGAGTACTGGGCTCTTGTCTCTCCCTTTCCCCAGAAGCCTCTGGCCAGTCACTCACAGCTGTTACTCAGTGTCTTGTTGAGGTTTTTCTCTCCTCAATCACAACCGTTCTCATACATAGGACTGGACGGTCAGTTGTCCGAAAGGAGCACAACAGCAAACTGACCATCACATATCCAGCCATGGTGCACAGGAAAGCTGACCAGAAGGACACAGAGCCCCTGGGTAAGCAGGCTGGGCCCTGGGAGGTCCTTGGACACGTTTCACATGTGGCCATCAGGTGTGTCTCAAACTTTGGGAATACCTGCTCGTTACCACGTGTTTCTCACCTGCGTGTTTGTGGCGGGCCAGCAGAGGTGCTGTCCAGGCCTCTTAATGGTTGGAGGGGACCCTGGTTAGTGCTCATCCCTCGCCTCTCATGCAGAACTGACAGGCTGACCTGCATTATGAGCCAGTGCCCCATGGGCTGAATGAGGTTGTCTTGCCTCGGGCAGTCATTTTTCTGGAAGATTTTTGAGGAAGAAGGAATCCACTTGGCAGATATTTAGAATCATTTTATTGTCAAAGAAGTGTGGATTTATTTTGAAGTAAAGTGTAAAAAATGTAGGTGAGTTTTACAGGAAAACTGAGCATTCACAGAACATTAATGCCTCCTACAGGCTGCTTCTGGCTGTGTACTCAGATTCTTGGAGTAGAGTGTCTCCTATTCAGCTCTGATCTGCCATTGGGGTACTTGGGAAAACATTTGAGAGACTAGTACTTCTACTGTTAATGTTGTTTATATAGAAAAATCTTACTTGAACATAGTTGACGCAATGTTGCATTACTTTCAAATGTTAACTAGTGCTTTGATAAATTTATACATTATGCCATGTTCATGGCAAGTATAGCTACCGTCTGTCCCTATACAACGCTGTTACAGTATCATTGGCTGTATTCCCTATGTGTGCTGTCCCTTTTATTACTGTGACTAAACTCATTCCGTAATTGGAAACCTGTATCCTCTTCACCTATTTTGCTCAACCCGCCCCTCCCTTTTGGCAACCATCAGTTCTCCATATTTACAGTTCTGGTACTTCCTGTTTATTCATTTTTGTCTAGATGCCACCTATAAGTAGAAACATATGGTATTTACCTTCCTCAATCTGACTTATTTCACTTAGCTTAATACCCTCTCGGTCTGTTCATGTTGTTGCAAATGGTTCGATCTCGTCCTTTTTATGGCTGCATGATATTCCATTGTATATGTCTTCATCCCATCTTCCTTATCCATTCATGTATAGATGGATACTTCGGTTACTGTTGTATCTTGGCTATTGTAAATGATGTAGTAAACATGGGGGTGAATATATCTTTTCAAATTTTCTTTTCTTTTTTTTGGTTAAATACCTGATAGTGGAATTACTGAGTCACATGGTATTTTTGTTTTTATTTTTTATTTTTTGAGAGAGGGAGAGAGTGCACACAAGTCTGCCTGCTTGCAAGCAAGGGAGGGACAGAGGAAGAGGGAGGGAGAGAGTCTTAAGCAAGCTCCACGCTCAGCACAGAGCCTGACACGGGGCTCAATCTCACAACCGTGCAGTCGTGATCTAAGCTGAAATCAAAAGTCAACCAACTGAACCACCGAAGCGCCTGATATTTTTATTTTTAATTTTTAAAGGAACCTCCATGCTCTTTACCACAGTGATTATAACAATTTACATTTCCAACACCAGTGTACAAGGGTTCTTTTTTCTCTACATCCTTGCCAATACTTGTTATTTCTTGTCTTTTTGTTTTAGCCATTCTGACAGATGTGAGGTGATAGCTCATTTGTGCTTTCAATTTGCATTTCCCTGATGAGTGATGTTAAGCATCTTTTATGTATCTGTGGTATCTGTATGTCTTCTGGGGTTTTTTGTAGCCACAGGATTGTTTAAATGTGTTTTTTGTTTTATCTTTTGAGGTGGTGAAGATTAGATAAGATCTTCCATTTTAAGAACCAAGACCAGTGCTTGCCCCCTGTAGTCCTATAGTTTGTGCTTTATAGATGTTAACTGCTCATTTTTGTGATGCAATCAGTGTGCCTGGATGGAAAAAGCATAACCTGTGACTGATACTCTGCTATTTATGCTGAGTGGCTTAGAGAAGGTCACTTCCTGGAGCTTTGTTTTCAACTCTATACATGGCAATAACAAAACTTCTTGCCCACAGTTGAGATTTCATGAGTGAAAGTCCATAGCATATTGTTACTAAACCTTATTCCAGAGCTCAAGAACATGGACTAGGCAGGGGAATAAGTTCTGTTCTTAGAGATGCATAATCTTTTACATTGAGGACTCTCTGGCAAGGCTTGGAGTAAATAACTATCTTGTCCATTTGGCTGCCATAACAAAAATATCATAGACTGGGTGGCATATAAACAATAAACGTTTATTTTTCACGGGTTTTGAGGCTAGGAAGTCCAAGATTTTGGTGCTGGCAAATTTGGTGACTGGTGAGGGCCTGTTTCCTCATTGACAGCTGCCTTCTCTCTGTAGCCTCACATGGCAGAAAGGGCCAAGGGAGCTTTCTGGGGTCTTTTCATAAGGTCACCAATCCCAGGTGCCTGGGTGGCTGTCGTTAAGCATCTGACTTCAACTCAGGTCATGAGTTCAAGTCCCACATGGGGTGAGCTCAGGCCCTGCTTTGGGTGAGGACAAGCCCCAGGTGAGCCCCACTTCTCTCTCTCTCTCTCTCTCTCTCTCCCTCTCTCTCTCTCTCTCTGTCTCTCCCCACCTCCCTTGTGGGATTCTCGCTCGCTCTCTGCCCTCACTTATGCCCTCTCTCTCTCTAAAAAAAAAAAAAAATGGCACCAATCCCAATCATGAGAATTCTGCTTTCATGACCTAATCACCTCCCAAAAGCTCCATCTCCAATACCATCATATGGGAGCAATTAGGATTTTAACACATGAGACTTGAGAGGACATGGTTTTTATCTGTGTCCTTTTATTTTAGGCTAATTTTAGGCTTAAGGAAGAGTTGCAAAGATAGTATAGAGAGTTCCTGTGTACTCTTTTTTAAAAAAAAATTTTTTTTTAATGTTTATTTTTGAGAGAGAGAGAGAGAGAGTGTGAGCGGGGGAGGGGCAGAGAGATGGAAACACAGAATCTGAAGCAGGATCCAGGCTCTGACCTATCAGCACAGAGCCCAATATAGGGCTCGAACTCACGAGCTGTGAGATCATGACCTGAGCTGAAGTCGTCTGCCCAGCCGACTGAGCCACCTAGGTGCCCCTCCTGTGTACTCTTTATTCAGTGTGCTCTAATGTAACATCTCAGATCACCGGGGTATACTTGTCCAAACCAAGAAAGTAACATTGGTACACTACTATTAACTGAACTACAGACTTAATTTGCATGTCTCCAGTTTTTCCAGTAACGTCCTTTTTATGTTCCAGGATCAAATCCAAGGTACCACACTGCATTTAGAAAGCCTGTTTAATTTTGTTTAATGGTTAACAGTTAACCACAAAGGTGGATTTTCCTATCTTTTCTATAAACAGCCCTTGAAACCATTTTTAAGGTTGGGAATTGCTGTTCTAGCCCTTAGGACGCGTTAGAAAATGTTCATAGATTAAAAATGAAAATAGTCGGCATTCCAGAAGATAACTGTTTCTTGGGATCAAATGTCTAGCAGTTAAGGAGCCTTCCACTGCCATTACCAAATGCATTCTTCTGAAGTAATCTTTCACTGCGGCTATGAGAATATGGTGGTGCCTCCTAAAATTCTATGCATTAGAAACAAGTTGACTGTAGTTTTCAGTGGTTCCAGGATTGGGATTTCAGTACATAGCAAACATTTACTTGTTGGGCACACAGCCTCATGCCAAAGACCATGCCTATGGCTGAGCACAGTGCCAAGGTGGAGACCACGTACCCTTTGCTCTCAGAAGAGGCTGCAGGTGACACAGGTCAGTAACTTCCAGGGAGCAGGTGATACGGAAGCAGGTGAGCATTCCGAACAAGGGTTCCTGGCCAAAGGGAACCATCCTGTGAGACCTGTGCCTCTATGGTTGCTATGTAGTAATGATCCCATGAAGAGCACCATAAGCTTGTAAAATTCTGCTTATGCTCCTGAATGCTCCTCAAGCCCCACGATGCACATTAGCATTTTAAAATGAGAATCCTTACAGCCAAGACACTCCACCATGATCCAGTCTTTCCCGAGTTACTTGACCTTCCAACCCCTTTGTCACATAGCAGCCCTTACAGCTGAGGGAAACCCATGGTAGGGATGTTCTGAAACCCCATCCAGACAGAAATCATTTTGTACAAGTGTCATGTTAGGATGGTCCAGCCCATGTGAGGAGATAAGATCCCACAGATTTCTTCTGACTCTAAGATCCTCTGAATGAGCAACCCTAGTTCTAGTCAGCCTTCCCAGCAATGAAACTGCAGTGGAGTGTGTCATGTACTGGTAGCTACTGGGACAGGAACTGGGGAGTACTGCCAAGTTCAACTGATCTTCCTCAGCCCTTCAAACCTGTTTAGTAGGAGAGGAAGTTCAGATAGTCATTTTCAGAAATGCCCACAAATTGTTTAGCTTAATGGAATCTGTGTTTTCCCACTGAATATACATAGCTTTCTAATGCTGTGGTTACCCCTGAAGGTCAAAAGCTCTCTTCATTGCACACCCACACTTCCCTTCAGTTGCATTAATTGATTGAAATGTTTTGCTGTTATAGGAATCAAAATTTTAAATGTGTGGACTCCTCGACCTAGCAGTTCCACTTTCACGACTTTCTTTTAAGAATTAGACATACCCACAGTATTAAATAGTTTAAAATAGGAAATGGCTTAAATGCCTATTAAGAGAGACTAGTTAAATTATGCTGCGTCTACTAATTGTTATCCAAGTTTCATATTGCTCTAAAAACTTGCGATGACATATCCTCTGCAGATCATAAACTTAATTGGGGAATTGGAGGTGGAATGAAGCTGGATCTTAAAAGTGTAGAAAAGGCAAAAGAGTGGGGTTTATAAGTATAGATTATTGTAGGATGTTTCGAATATGTATATTTGAGCCAGTGACTATTTAGTATCTGCTGTATGCTAGATAATTGTGTCAGATGCTAGGAACACAGACAAGACACAGTGTCTGTGCTGATAAGTACATAAAGAGGGAAAATTGAATAATGCCTAATTTCAGTCATTGTATCCCAGAAGAGGTTGATAGTTTTGAAACTAAAGGGTCACGTTGCTTTTCTCTGTTAATTATCTAAGTGCCTAGAGCCCTAGTTCCTGAATGGCTGCCTCATGTTTGATTTTCTGACTTACTCTGAGTCTAGCTGATAGACAGTATCCCAGGCTACTCTTGTGTAATCTGAGAAACCCAAATCAATCTACTCCATGTACCTACATATTCGTAGGAAGGAATTGAATATACTTTTACCCATAAAAATGATGATACTAACTTATCTCTAATTTTACTTCTGTGAATCTTTCTGGTAAAGCCATGTGCATAAAGTTCTTTAGCATAGTATAACTTACAATAGTACAAAACTGGGATCAACTCAGATGTCTAACTGTAAGAGTATGGTTGGGTCATTCGGAAGCATCCTTTCAGTGGAATATCATGCAGTCATTAAAAACAATATGTGACAACATGCAGAAATGCTCACAAGATGGCAGTAACTGAGCAAAGCAGGGTAGAGAGTAAGTTCACACTTAAGATTATAGTTACCTTAGACACTATGTAAACCAAAGGACTGGAAAAAATATATAGTAGTGATAATGTGATGGAGTGGTATGTGGTTTATTTTTCTTTTCCTTTATTGTTTTTATGCAATAGTTACATTTTTTCTATTACTTTAGAAATTAGGTTAAGGGGGAAAATATCCAGAGCTGAGAGTAAGCTCAGCTTGATTGATTTCTGTGGTCAAATTGCAGGCTTGGCAGGGTGGGGAAAAAGCATTGATAAATCCCATTATAGAAGGAGTGCCTGTTATTGATTTATTGTGCTTTGATTTCCCCTCCTGGCTCCAGGAATTGAGGATGCTCAGATGGGAAAACGAGGGTACCTGACACCGACCAGCGCCCGAGAACATCTTATTGCCCTTTGGAAGAATGAAGGTGCTGTACCAACCTAAAGAAATAGAAATAAGTCTTTGGGCTCATTTATCCAGCCTTTATTTTTTCCATGTTGTGGTCACTGTAATCTCTCCTGAATTTATAGGTTTGGAGCTGGCTTCAGGGTACATTGTCATTGATGCATTAGAGACTAAGCAAGAATCATGAACTTGACAATTACCATACCTGAACCTGGTCATTAAATAACAGCTGTGGGTAGGCCTTGCTTAATACAGTTTGACAGATTTCTGGGAGGTACAGCATAATTCACTTTATTTTAAAAGCCTGTAAATAACTTTTCAAAAAAAGAATTCTGAGGGAATTCTTCCTGTGATTCAAAAAGTGAATCCTAACATGTCTTTTCTTAGGATTTTTCAACATTTTAATTTCCTACAAAAAGGAAAGTCTTCCCTTCCTTTTGCGTGTACAACAAAAGCTAGGCAGTATATTCAAGCCCTTGTGTCACCACCCTCTGAGAGTGCTCTTGTTTTGGAACACTGAATGCAAACTGCTGTGTAATGGTAAACACTTAAAAACGAAAATGTTGCTGAAAGGATAAGTGATGTCAGGGAAAAAAGAGCACTCCTTTAGTTACTATGATCATTTCTGAGGTAGGCCCTGACACTTTTATTCACTCTGAATTTTGCTTTTTTTTTTTTTTTAATCTTTTTTTAATATTTATTTTTGAGGGAGAGAGAAACAGAGCATGAGCAGGGAAGGGGCAGAGAGAGAGGGAGACAGAATCCAAAGCAGGTTCTAGGCTCTGAGCTGTCAGCACAGAGCCCAATGTGGGGCTTGAACCCACGAACCGTGAGATCATGACCTGAGCCAAAGTCAGATGCTCCAACAACTGAGCCACTCGGGTGCCCCACAGTTTTTTGTTGTTGTTGTTGTTGTTTTTTTAAAGTAAGCTTCATGCCTAGCATGGACCCCAACACAAGCTTTGAGATCAAGGTCTGAGCCAAAGTCACGTAACCAACAGGGCCACCCAGGCACTCTGATGTAGCCTTTTTTTTTTTTTTTTAAGTTTTTTTTTTTAAGTTTACTGGAAACTTAAAATATAGCTTTGATCCACAAAAATGATCCCCTCTTGGTAGCATACGAATGGTGTTTTGTTTTGTTTTGTATTGTTTTGTTTTGTTTTGTTTTTGAGAAGGCTAACTTTTTTAAATTTGATTCCCCCGTTTTTTAGATATAGTTTTTATAAAAGCCAAAGCCGTGTGTGTGTGTGTGTGTGTGTGTGTGTGTGTGTGTGTGTGTGTGTGTGTGGTTAAGTCTGATAGTCCAGGAAGGTAGTGAGAAACAAGGTAAAGATGTTTACCATCCTTGTCCGTCTCAGTCCCCGGGCTGAGCACTGGGGTCCCCGCAGTGCCCGTCCTCAAGCTACCATCTCACCTGCGTGCACGTTCTCAACATGCAGACACTATTTTTTGCTTGTTTTTAGAAAGAAAAATGTGATTTAGCTCCACATGTTGTCTCATATTCTGGGGTTTTTTTCACCCAGTAGAATTTTGTGGTCACCCATCCCTGCCCTTACACATAGATTTAAATGATCATTTTGGTTTATTTCAAATACAGGATTCTTTCTGAATTACCTTTTTTTGGGACTGGAAGACGTTGGCATGGAGTCCAGATTCAATCCCAGTATGTTCTTTTTGGATTTCCTGGTGGTGCCCCCCTCAAGGTAATGCCCTTTAATTGACTTTATTTCACCTGGAAAAGGTTTCTTGAGCGATTCATTGAATAATGACCTCTGGGAGAGGCTTGAAGGGCCAGGGCACTGAGAAGTAAATCAGCAGTTCCACACCCAAGTTGCGGGTAGTTGGGAGTATTGTCTTGAATGTAATAGAAATGTTGGTTGGTTTCTGAGTGTGGTGGGTTGTGAGTTGCTCATAGCAGGGACAGGCAAGAGTCTGAAGAACGTGACCCTTCCCTCACACTAAACAGTTCCATGTGTCCCCCTACAGGTATCGCCCTGTCAATCGGCTAGGGGACCAGATGTTTACTAATGGCCAGACGGTGAACTTGCAGGCTGTCATGAAGGACATGGTCCTGATCCGAAAACTTCTGGCGTTGATGGCCCAAGAACAGGAGCTGCCATGTGAGGTGGCAGCATCTGCCAAGGATGAGGTCAGGGCTGCTTTGGAACTGACGTCATAAGCATATATGTTTAGTTCTAATGCCCACGGTGCAGATGCAGAACTCTGGGGGTGCGGGGAGATGCTCGTTGGGAATTCTGTACAGCTGTGTGTGAGCTCTCATTTGGGGTACCTAGGTAATGTCAGGGGGAAAGCATGATATGAGCATGGAAAGATCTAGGTTCTGCCCCAATAACCTTTGTTGAGTTGCTTTAATTTCCTGGGCCCATTTCCACTATAAAATGTGTATGGTTTGTGGTAAGAGTTTATATAGAGGCTGTTCTGGGCCACCTAGCCTCACTAGCAGTGATTGGCAGCTCAAGAAAGAGTCTGTCGGCTCTAAGAATGTTTCTTTTGGGTTATGGTGCCAGAGCCTGAGTCATCCAGCTCTGTTTTTGGCTCATTAAGACCTCTAGCATTGGGTTCAGGAGGGCAGTGTTGTTGATTCTAGGAATTTCCCAAAATAGGACTGTCAGGTTTGAGGCTTCAGCTTCGTTCTCCGTAAACAGTAGAGCTGGATTCAGTTTTCCCATTTCAGCCGACTTTCTGAGCCTACTTCAGTATGCCAGGTCTTCCATGGGTATAAAGATGAATCAGGCACTCAGAAAGCTTGCTGAGATCATGGAGATCCTTCCCCGTTCCGAGATGCTGTCTGGACGGAAGCAGGAAGGCTGTCTCAGGCTGCTTCCAGCTGCCGGCAACAGTTCGCTGTGAGCCAGGCCCATCACCAGGTGGCGCCACTGTCTGCCTGGACACTTGTGCTGTGGGTTATCCATACTCTCCTCTGGACTGTCTTTGGTTTTAAGTTTTCTGACCCGTCAGCATAGGTGTGCTTTCAAAAACCTTCAGTCTAAGAGGAACATGCCATCTGCAGGCCCTAGTCCAGCTTAGGGGGAAGGCCATTAAGATAGCCAAGACCAGGGCTAAGAACTTCTACTTCAGTGTCCCTTGAAATTAGAGCAGCGCTTTGTCAAAAAAAAGAAAATAGGAACAAAAAGGCCGACTGTCTGCAGAAATAAACATCCTTTCTGATTCTTAAGGTCCTTGCTACCTGAAGTCGCAGTGCCTCCTTTCTGTGTGATTAACAGGACATGTTCTTATTTCTTTCCCTATTTGCTCCCTGCATTCCTTTTCTATGGCAGCCCTCTCCCGAATTATGAATGCCTGATGGGGGCCAGGGGCTACACCTGGCACTGAGTATATGCTAGTGAGACAGGGTCTCCTTGCATGAGTCATCACATAGCCCTGAATCAGGTAATATCATAAGCAGTAAGTTAGGCTGACATGGCCCCTGTCGTCATACAGGTGACCATCTCTCCCTGTGAGGCTTCCTCAGAGCAGAAAATACATCTGTCCTCCCTATATCTAAAGAAGATGCCTTTATTTCTCAGGGTGGAGGACAAACCCACTTCAGTAATGGTTTTCTTGGCAGTCTTATTTACTAGAGCTTCGCCCCTCCCCTCATACCTCTCCCAATACACTAACAGATTTCTTCTCACCATCTCACTCACACTGGGGGACATCTGTCTCCAGTGTCATACCCAGCCAGTTGGGGCTAGTAGGTGGCCAGACAGTGTCAGTAGGTGGTGCTGTCAGGCAGCTTAAGGGCCTGTCTCCTGGGCAGGTAGGGAGAGAAGAGAAGGAGGCAGACCCAGGGACAGAAATATTAAAAAGGATTGGTTCAGATATTCCAGTGATACTTGGAGATCAGCCAGTCACTTGACGTAGCTCAGTTGGGGACCCACATTTTAATTGATAAAATAGAAAATAATATAGCAAACATTTTTACTTTTAAGAAATTCTTCCACTTATATTTTCATAAGTGCTTCAAATCAAGTTTTTCCAAAACCATAAACAAAGGTGAAATTCCATGTGAGAATCAGTTATCTGTCAGGATAACAGAGTTTCATGAAGAGTATTGAAGGGGCAAGAATTTGTACGGTGGTCTGAAGAATTAGATAGTAAGGGATTACAGCAGCTGCTGCTAGCAGACCCCTCCATTACTTTCTTGGGTTTCACAGTTCAGTGAAACAACCTATTGTGTTGGAGAAGCCTACAAGGCACATAATTGTAAGTGGTCTCTGGCCAATAGCCAACTAGGAACTGAGGCCCCCAGTCCAGCCACCCTCTGGGAACTGCATCCTGCCAACAGCCATGTCAGCTTAGAGATGGATCCTTCCCCAGATGAACCTTCAGATGAGACCATGGCTCTGGCTGACTCCTTTATTGCAGCCTAGGGGAGCCTCTGAAGCAGAGAAGCTAGTTGGGCTGTGCCCAGATTCCTGACTTACAGAAACTGTGAGATAATAAATATGTGTTAGTTTAAAAAAAAGAGAGAGAGAGAAACCTCGCATGTAAACTTGAGTTCATTTTACTATCAGAAAAACGATAGTATCGATGTATACGATGGGGCTGATGTTATGTTGATACAAACTGACAAGATAGATTTATCAGGACTTTGCCACTGATCCATCAGCGGCAAAAAAGACATAGGCATAAGACAAAAGACATAAAGGCAAACTCCAGAGCTCATCATTTGTCAGAGCTAGAGGAAGAAAGAAAAACAAAACAAAGCCTGGCCTTTGTGAGGTTTTTCCATCATGCCTCTTTTCTTGATTGTGTCTTGCCAGGAAAAAGACTCTTCGATTGCTCTGGACCGATCCTTTTTGAGTACGCTTCCTGGCCAGTCCCTCACAGACAAACTTTACAACATTTGGATTCGTCTTCAGAGCCACGTCAATATCGTGTTTGATAGTGAAATGGATAAATTAATGATGGAAAAGTACCCTGGCATTAGACAGGTGAGCAGGAAGTTGGATCCCCATTGCTAACCGAAGGGGTTAAATAATAACTGTATTTGTTTTGAAACAAGAAAATAATAAGTATACTTTTTTTTTTTCTTTAAACATGCTTTCTGTGGACTTTTTTCCTGCATAAAGATCCTGGAGAAGAAGGATGGCTTATTCCGAAAGCACATGATGGGAAAGCGAGTGGACTATGCGGCCCGCTCTGTCATCTGCCCAGACATGTACATTAACACCAACGAAATTGGAATTCCTATGGTGTGTGTGGTGGGGCCTCTCTGGCTACTGTTGGGTGTGGTACATGGGAGTGCTGAGGGCTGTGGGGGAAGGTGTGCAGCACGCTGGTTGTGGCTTGGGTGGGGACAGCTTTTGCTTCTTCCTGAACAAGCCATTTGGCAGGGACGTGAGGCTGTGTGATGGTATTGCTTTCACTCTTTACCAGGTCTCCAAACACCTTGTACCTACAAGGAAGACCCTTCCTGGGCAAGCAGGGAGCTAACTGCCACATCCCCGCCTGTGTATCTTCCTCCTGCCTCTCAAAGCCTAGTCTCTAAACCTTCCTAGTCAGATTGAATGCAGGACAGAGACGCGGAAGAGGGAAAGGGGGGGTTTCCATCCCAGGCACTTGCCAGGCATTAGGAGTCAGGAATGTGTACACTTAGTTGCCAGGCTCAGGAAGGGAGAAAACCTCCAGAGAGGGCTCTGTGTGTGTGTCATCCATCCTCTCAGCTCCTTGGGGGTGAGCAGTGTGCCCCATCCACCCATTAGTGTTTCCTCAGGGAGCCAGCCTCCTTTTCTCACTTCCCCACCCATTCGGGCTGTGGTGCGCATTAGCAGTAGTGCTTTAATTGGCTTCCTCCTTAATGGGCCTTGAGGTCAGTAATATGAAGGTGGTTTATTTCCCGTTGTGGAGAGTCTCATTTCCTCACACACTGCCCCCTCTGCTGCTCTCTGGGGAGCGCTGGTAATGAGCAGAGCTCAAGTGTTCTGATGGTCCCCTGTATGCCCGCTGCCTCGTCTCTCTGGGGTACACTCGGCTTCCTGGGCAAAGGCACACCTAAGAGAGGCCAGGAGTCAGAGAAAGCTTAGTCCTGGGCCCACTGCCTCCTAGAGCCATAGATCTTTATGTCTGGAAGCTGGGTCAGGTGGCAGAGAAAGGTATTATGAAGCCCAGTTGTGACCTTCCTGAGTCTGAGGCCCATTTCGTTGCTATTTGTTGCTTTCTTTGGACAGAAGGCATGGACTACCCCCATAGCCTTTGGCCTCACAATGCATAGAGCATCCCAGCTTTAGGAGAGACCTGTAGTGCTGCCTCTTGTTTCTACCTTCAGAGGTGCCGAGCCTCCCTTTCTCGGATGTGGGTTCATTTCATAATGGCTTGTCCTAAGGAGGGACTCCCCCTCTGCCTACCTCCAGCCTGTTCAGGTCTCAGGGCCATGGTAGCCTGGGGGTGTTACTCACAGGATGGCTGTGAGAAGCTGACTGTGCGAGATTGCCTCTTGGTCCCTTGTGGCACACCCTTCCCGTAAAGCACCGTGGAGAGGTGTTAATGGGAGCAGAGGAACTGAAATAAGTTTGGGGAATGAGCTAGAGATGAGCAGTGAACCAGACCGACTAGAGTGTCCCCTGAGAGGCTTACATTCCAGTGGTGGAGACAAATAAAGTAATATATAGGAGCATAAACACTGTCAGGTGGTGGTCAGTGCATTGGCAAAAACAGAATTGACCGTGGGAAAGGGAGCGCTGGCTGGGGTGGCAGGTAAGGCTTTTCGCAAAGTGTTGTTTAAGCAGAGACCTGGACAAAGAACCTGGACAGAGTTCAACCAGGTTCTTTATGAAGGACTCTGCATAGTCTCTGATACAGTTGTGTGCATGTAGGAGCATCAGAGTGTCTATAACATTCAGCAACTTAGAAACTTACTTAACCACATAACTCCTCTTCGAGTATATTGCAGGTTAAGCGTTAAGTGGTAACGCTGCACTTTCTCATATATCAGGAGACTGAATTGGTTTCATCTCAAGTGCCACCTTGATTGCAGTGGCAGCCAAAAGTGCTGGGTAGAGGCTCCAACGCCATGTCTGGGTTAGTGATGTCTACTGGAGTGGAGGGGGCTGTGGTGGTACTTGAGGGCGGGTATTTGCCGCCTCTCTCAAGTTAGTGTCCCATTCTGTGTTGCCTTTGGGGACTGTGAATTGATTGGTGGGTGAGGAAATGATGAAGTTTTAAAATGGGTGAAAAAAAATTTTAATGTGTAAACTGCAACACTCAAATTATTCTCTCCAGACAGACTGCTAGGAAAGGAGGCCTGATCTCTATTCCCTTGGGGCCTCAAGTCTAGATAAATGGCTTTGTGGAGAAGACAGACAGGATGTTGCGTACTCCCTGAAGGACTTTTGTGGCTAAGATAGCACCTCCACGTCATGGGGAAGAAGTCTCACAGCCTGTTGAGTCAGATTTTGAATCTCTATACAATCTTTTCTGCCTACCCCGAATTTTCATATCCACTCCCTGTTTCCAGGTGTTTGCCACAAAACTGACCTACCCTCAGCCAGTCACCCCCTGGAATGTTCAGGAACTGAGGCAAGCAGTCATCAATGGCCCCAATGTGCACCCGGGAGCCTCCATGGTCATCAACGAGGATGGCAGTCGCACGGCCCTGAGTGCTGTGGACCTGACACAGCGGGAAGCCGTGGCCAAACAGCTCCTGACACCAGCCACGGGGGCACCTAAGCCCCAGGGGACAAAAATTGTGAGTAGTGGACAGATTTGCTCAGGGGCTCGGCCAGCTCTTGTCTGGCTCCCCTGTGACTGCCAGCCATGAGTGCTGACACAGGAATCCATGAGCTGTTCTGCCTTCACAAGATGAAGCTTCCCCTGCATGTGGGTGTTACTTAGGGGTTTCATGGGGCTTACTTTATCTTCCCAGCTCGAGCTGGCATTCCTAGGATCTTGACACCATGATTCAAGCTTCATTTGGCTGTCCCATGACATGCAGCACGGTGCTGGGCACACATCAAAGACTCGAGAAGTACTCTCTAATGATAACTCAGTTGTGATCCTGGAGCAGGAGAGTTTGCTGTCCTTAAGCAGGGCTCCTCAAAGGGTGGTTCTGAGGTTAGCAGCAGCAGCATCCCTAGGGCTTGTGAGAAATGCACATTCACCCTCTTCTCCCCAAACCCCCGCAAAATGAATTAGAATCTCTTGGAATGGGGCCCAGGAATCTGTGTTTTAGCAAGTGCTCTGGAGGGTTCCTCTGCATGCTAATGTTTGAGAACTGACCTAAAGGAAGGAAATGTATTGTGTCCGTGATAACTAGTAACCCACAGGTTTCATCTGATGCCTCATTTCCTAGCAGTTGCTGATGGCTGCTTGTAGTTCTGTGTTAAGGGATCCCAAAGCTTACCTGGGCTCCACTGGAAAGAGTACGTAATTGATTAGCTGGGGGTATGAAATTGGTGAGTGACATCATTTGTGTCCTGCTAAATAGTAGCCATTTATGCTGAGGGGAGCATAACAGATGACCCCTAGCCAGGCAGTAGCGGCAGAAGTTGTTGAGGTGAAATGGATCTTTATTTGGGTTTAACTTAGGGGACTGATAGAGTGAGTGTTCGTCTGCGTGGTTCTCTGACATGTACAGACCTAGTGGCTGACCCAGGTCTTTAGTAATGAGGTGGAGCTCTACAAAGTTTCCTTTGGCCTTGAGGGAACTTTGGAGGAGGAACAAAAAGGATTAGGGAAGCGCTGTGGCCTTGTTGTGGTGACTGTTGGTTCTTCACTGCAGCCTCTCCTCTCACTTCCTGTCTCACTGCTTTGCCAAGGTACAGCAGTAGCGTGCTACCCATTTTCTGCTTTGGCCGTAGGGGACACAGGCAGACACAGATCAGGTCACCTGTTTTGTTCTTTTCTAGTGCATGACGTAAGGTTTATGTTGAGGCTCATGGGATTATTCTGCCTTTCTGAAGCACCTGGTGTTTTGGTAGGAGCTGTGTAAGGGATGCAGGAGATCTCGAGGTGTACTTCACGTAACTTGTGGGTGAAGCAAGACAAACATGAGGTAGTCTTCCAGTTAACTCAAGCCAAACACATGAAAGAGTCTCATGGTTGGAAAATTGGGGAGAAAAATGGAGAGTGGAGTGGGGGTCGGCGGTACAGAGGACCCACTGCTCTCTGTGCCGCGCTTTGCCAGTCACTGTAGACAAGGCCCCGCTACTCTGGAGTTTACAGCGTGGTGGGGGCATCACCAGGGAATGTGTGGCATCACTGCTCGGTGGTGTGGCAGACACAACAGGGACTAGCAACAGAGACTTCTGGCTTTAGTACTTGATGCTCAGCAAGAAAGGCACATGGAAGTCAAAGAACTTTAAAGATAAAAAAGAAATTATGTGTATTTGATCAAAAAAGTTATACTTGGTTTTCAGGTGTGTAGATTAAGATGCCCAGTAAGGACGGAAACATACTCTTGGTTTTGGCTTGAATATGCATGATGCACTTACGTGCTTTATCGGTATTTATCTTTGTATCTCGATGGTGACTGAGATGCAGTTCTTATTAGAAATAATGTGATGCAAATTCAACAACAACAACAACAAAAGGGCTCCTGAGGGTGGGAGGGCACGGAGGATTCAGTCATCAGGAGGCTGGTGAGGGCCAGCCTGAAGGCTGCAGGAAAGTGAAGGTTATGGCAGGGATGTTTGGGGGGGAGGGGGTGACTTGGATAGCGTGGGGGTCAAGGCTGTGGAAGAGACAGGAGGTGAGAACCAAGTTGTGGTTCCCAGCACAGGAGAGTGGCAGTGCCCTGACAGGAGGTACATCGGGCCCCTGTAAAGTGAGGTGATGGTGGGGAATCTAAAGGCCCATCTCCTGTGAGAGGTGGATGTGTGGGACTTAAATTAAGGGCCATAAGAGTTAATTTTCAGAGTGTGAACTCCGAGCACAAAGTACAGTGGAGAGAGAAAATGGGGGACTCACGGGCTGAAATGTGGAAGCCGGAGGAAGGCAGGGAGGACCGGGGAAGCTGAGGGAGAGTGGTTGGGGAGTGGGGGGGGCTGAGCCTCCTCATTTGGCATCTGCATCTGTTTCCCACATGTGGTTGTGGGAAAGAGCAGCCCTGGGTATCTTCATATCTCCCAGGGATACCTGTTAGATGCTCATGAAGTTCCATGTGAAGTCTGAGAAGAGTGCAGAAACAGAGAGGGCGCATCCGATTTGTCCAAATGAAGGTCATTTGTGACGCAGGAGAGCAGTTCGAAGAGTGGGAGCAGTCAGGTTTCAGAGCTCTCATGAGGCAGCGGGGCCAGTAGCTAAGGGCATCTGAAAGACCAGCAGAAGGGTACAGGGTTTCTGACGTGATTGGGATGCAAGGATGAGGCAGTTGCACAGAGAACTTGACACGGCCTTGGTTACGTCTGTGGGGTCGGAGGTGAGCGGTATCCAGAGCTTCAGAGAGGGAAGGTTGGCCTGCTGCCACAGGCCGGTCAGTTCCTGGGAAGTGACTGAAGTGCGTTCCGAGCAGTGGCGAGGTTGAATGGGGCGGGCCCGTTCGCTGGTCTTCTGACTTCAGTTCCAGTCCTGGGCACACTGTCCCTGTTTTCCCCTCCAGCCTCACCTCTCAGCTTGCCTCCATGTTCCAGCTGGCCCCCATCGTTGCAGAGTCCCTTCCCTTCAGGCCTTGCCCTCGTGTATTTGTGTCCCCGCCTGGATCACTGCCCTCCCCCACGCTCCCGGGCCAATTCCTGCTAGTCCTTCGGGTCTCAGCAAAGCCCTCATCCTCTGGGGCAGGGGTCTGCAAACTTTTCCAGCCAAAGGCCCGGTTGTAAATATATTAGGCTCTGGGGACCACATGGTCTCTGGTGCAGCTAATCAACCCTGCCTTGGGAGTGTCAGAGCCAGCGCGGGCAGCACATAAATGAATGGGCCTGGCCACGTGCCCGGAAGACTCTGTTTACAAAAGCAGGTGTCCTGCTCCTGCTTGTGTTCTGTAGTTTGACACTCTCAAAACTGTAGGAGGTGCGCCCCATGGTGTTCCCACCACACACTCATCACCCCCACCCCACTCCTTGTTCTCATTGTGTGATGTTGTCACCATGCGGGCACCCATTCACATTCATCCTCCATCCAATGCCTAAATTCGTGAGGACGCGGGTAGGGTGTTCTCAGCACCCAGCATGCAAGAGGTGCTCAGGAAACCCCTGCTGAGTAGACAGACCCAGGCTGAGATGAGGGAGGCACTGAGGTGGGAGGGCCACGTTGGACCTATAACCAGGGGCGAAGACAGGAAGGGACTTTATGAGGGAAAAGTGGCTCTTAACATCAGGATGTGGGGATGAAGGATGATTATTTTTATTTTCCAAAATCTCTCTTTTTTTAGATCTTTATTTTTGAGAGATAGCGACAGCAGCAGGGGAGGGGCAGAGAGAGAGGGAGACACAGAAGTGTAAGCAGGCTCCAGGCACTGAGCTGTCAACACAGAGCCCGATACGGGGCTCAAACCCACGAACCATGAGATCACGACCCGAGCCGAAGTCAGACACTCAACCACTTAGCCACCCAGGCATCCCTATTTTCCAAAATCTCAATAACATTATAAACGATGCTAACTTGTATAATTACGTACACATGTACTTTATTTGTAATGTTTTGCAGATTTTGGTTAACGCATTGCACGTAGATCAGGACTAGACTAAAGAGCTGGGGTCATGACTGGGAAGCAGGGAGCCTGGTCCGGGGAAGGACGGACCACAGGTTAGGTGAGAAGGAAAAGGGTGACTGACAGGACCCATTTCCCTTGGGAGGTGTGAAATCTCTGTCCCTTCCTCTGGGCCTTGTAAGTTGGGAGGAGGTGGCCAGGACGGCTGAGGCTCATTTCCCAGCCCAGCAGCCTGCCAGAAGCTGCTCTTTGGCTCTGGGTCTGCTTCTGAAAACTCTGACCCGGGCACTGGGGCATGCTAATTTTCACTGCAGTATTTATTTAGATACAAGAGAAAGGAAGGGCCTCAGGTTTGGGTTGGCGAGGGGAGCTCCCTTTGCTCCAGGGCTTCTGTTTGGATTGGCTGGTGCCTGCCAGACTGGCCTGCTTGCCTTCCCAGCTGTGGGGTTTGCTTATGCTAGAGGATGTCTCAAATTTACGAGACTCAAATCTGAGGCCCATCCTGGGGTTTTGCCCACAGGTCTGGGCAGTTTCTCCCTGGAGAAGCTAAAGAAATAAGACCTTGAAAGTCAGCTCAGTCTCTATGACGTGCCCTGGACAGACCCTCATGAGAATTCTCAGAGTTAGGTCTCCTTGGAAACATGGATGTGGGGGCAGAGAGGGGAATGTTCGAACTCCTTGGAGCGCAGAAAGACTGCCTCCTTGCTAAGTGCTTTTAGGACTGCCATTTAGAATTTCAGGGTTTTGCTTCTTGCTTCCCTGACCTGGAGGAAACTTTCAGCTCAGCTGAAAATTTGGGGTGAGGTGGGGTGGATGGGGACAGGATCTTTTGTCTACTTCTAGACTCTCTGGAGCCACCTTTCTGGTTCAGCTTCATAAATGTGGGCAACATAAAGAGACTAGACTTGGAGGAATTTGTTACCCCCAAGCTGTTACCTGCTATAATTGAGGGAAACTTGGGTGGGAGGGGTCTGACCAAGTCCATTTGGGACCAAGTCCATTTGGGTGGGAAGGGTCTGACCAAGACTGATTTGGGCTGCTCAGGGCGCCTGCAGAATGGCTGGGGCAGCTGCCTTCATACATTTCTCTTTTAAAATAGCTTTTGGGTTCATCATTTAGGAAGCCCAGTAGTTAACATAAGGTAAGATAAAGGGCAGTATAAAGCTCAGTGAGCCCTCCACTAGAGTCAGCTTTGTGGAAAGTGGTGTTCTGTCAGGAGGACATGACCAGTGGCATATTGGTAAGGGGGAAAAAAGTGTGGATGGTGGCTATCTTTTAAGGAGTAAGATTACTTGTGGTCTTTATTCTGTTCTCTGAGTTTTCTGCCCCACAATGAGCATATCACTTGGGCAGTACTTGTTGCTTTTCTTAAAAATAGTTGGAGATCTTTAAAAAAAAAAAAAATGAATAGGAGTAATACACACGCATTGTTGCAGGAACAGGACTAAGATGTGTAGAGGTAAAGATGTACTCTGTGCCTTACTTTTCCCATGTGCCCTTGTACCTGCGGAGTCCATAGGGACAGCTGGGTAGGGATCCAAGAAACCTTTCCCTTATACATATAAATACATAAAGAATTGTGTTGGGTTTTAAACCGCCTCATCCTGTCACCTTATATGCCACCTGGATTTTCTTTTTCTTCTCCTTTTTTTTTTTTTTTTTTTTTTTTACTTGAATATTAAGGATGAGTATTTAACTCCGTTTTTTTCATCACTGCATAGTATTCCATAGTGTATATCATGGTTTACATACCCATGCCGCTTCTGTGGAGCAGCCCAAGTTATTTCATGTTTGTCCGCTGTGAGCACTGCTGCTTAAACATACGTGTTTATGTAACCTGACATTGGCACTTTTTTCCTTCTGAAATGCCAAAAGGAAAGGAGTTTTAAACGTTCTTAAATCTGTTGTCAGATTGCTTTCCCAAAAGACTATGGCAATTTAAATTTCTTTTTAATGTTTTAAGTGCAACAGAATGTTTTCAGAAGGCATTGAACTGGGACTCAAAACTCTGTGTTCCAGAGATTGGGTGAGATAGTTCTAAAACCTAGGATTGATGTTTAAAACAACCTATTCTCATGTGCCTGGGGCAGGGGGCAGTGCGGGGAATCCCAGAGGTCTGCTAGGTCCTTTCAAGCCAGGGGTTTCACAGCTCCATGCAGACATGCTGTCATCAGATGTGTTCATTTCTTTCCCTAGACCATTTTTCAGAGGACTTCAAGACTCTGGAAAGGCCATACCTCTCTGAAGAAGACAAAGGTTACTGAACAGGGGCCTGGGACCTCATCTGTCACTTGCATCTCTGAGCCCAGAGCAGGGATCAGGGCCACACTGGGCTAGTAGCTATTTCTCAAAGATTTCTAGAGTTTCAGGGGTGCCTGGGTGGCTCAGTCGGTTGAGCGTCTGACTTCAGCTCAGGTCATGATCTCATGGTTCATGAGTTCGAGCCCTGTGTCAGGCTCTGTGCTGACAGCATAGAGCCTGGAGTCTGCTTTGAGTTCTGTGTCTCCCTCTCTCTGCTCCTCCCCACTCATGCTCTGTCCCCCTCTCTCCTTCAAGAATAAATAAACATTAAAAAAAATTTTTTTTAAAGTTTCTTTCTTAAAAAAAGGGACCAATTCCCCTTTCATTTGGTTGAATAAAACAGGAGATGGACGGAACCCATATGCAGACCAGGCTGAGGAGAGCCCTGGGAACAGTGGTGATGATGCTGAAGTTGTCACCGACCTCCCCCCTTTGCTCTGCTCTGCCCCCAGGTGTGCCGGCATGTGAAGAATGGGGACATCCTCCTGCTGAACCGACAGCCCACCCTGCACAGACCCTCCATCCAGGCACACCACGCCCGCATCCTGCCCGAAGAGAAAGTCCTGCGGCTCCATTATGCCAACTGCAAGGCGTATAATGCCGACTTTGATGGAGATGAGATGAATGCCCACTTCCCCCAGAGTGAACTGGGCCGGGCTGAGGCCTACGTCCTGGCCTGTACAGATCAGCAGTACCTTGTTCCCAAGGTAGGTCTGACCTTGAGGCGGTTCCATGGTCATCGCTGACACAACTTGGCATTTCAGGTCTGGGCTCTTTGTCTTCTGGTGTCAGTGGGTAGCTCTAGGGCAGAGGCCTATGGAATAGAGGGTCCTGGCTTCTTCCAGGTGGGGTTTTCAACCCTGTAGTTGCTTAGAGGGTATTAACTATTAGCTCTGTAAGAGGTCTTTTCTTCCAGACTTATGTTTGCATTGTACAAGTTATTAGCCTTCAGCAAGCATTAGCATCCTAACTATGATGGTCCTTGTGATCCCCAGATGACTTTGATCCTTTGAGTTCTGACAAGCATGAGTTTTTAGAGACAGCTTAACCCAAGGGCCCAGATGAGATCCCTCTAGCCCATGAAGTTGTCTCCCCTTTGAATCCCTGACTTCTGTCACTGAGGTTGGTCCTTAAAAGCAGAGCCACGTAGGGGCACCTGGGTGGCTCAGTCAGTTGAGCGTCCCAACTCTTGATTTCGGCTCACGTCATGATCTCACAGTCGTGGGATCGAGCCCCGCATCGGGCTCCACGCTGAGCATGGAGCCTGCTTGCGATTCTCTCTCCCTCTTTCTCGGCCCCTCTCCCCGACTAGTACTCTCTCTCAAAATAAATAAACAAACATTTAAAAACATTTTTAAAGCAGCGCCATGTGGTCATGGCTGTCCAGTGGGGTACAAGAGAAGGATTCAGTTTCCTTCTTCCTTGCCCGGCCAGCTGACCCATTCCATTAAGTGGCAGGGGCCTGAGTCAGTGAGTGTTCATGAGAGCAAGAGGGTGGGGAAAGAGCCAGGCTGAAGGAAAGAGAGCAGAGTATGTTCCAGACTCCATTTACCCCTCACCACCCATCCTGGGGCCTGACGCCTTTTAAATTATCAGCAGTTTGTGTCACAGTGATTCACAATTCTACGTCGTTCAGTTGGATTGTGGTGGAGTATGAAAGAATCAGTAGTAATAGTAACATGGAATTATGGCTACCATTTGCCAAGCCCTTTTTCAATGGTAGACACTGTGCAAAGCACTTGAGAGGCTTCCCCTTTCACCCTTGGCACAGCCCTTAGAATAGGTGCTGTTAGTGTCCACGTTTACATGAAGTGCTTGGACCAGCACACCGCTGAGAAGGCGGAGGAAGTTACAGGGAGCTTCCGGGTCCTCGGGGCTTTGCTTCTTTCCCCCTCTGGGGGGTCTTGCCAACCTTCTGCAGGAGAAGACGTCTGCAGCCAGGGGAGCACGGGAGGCTGGTCGGAGACGTCCAGCATTGGTCAGTGCTTTCTCCACCTGGGAACATCTCTTCTCAGCAGTCATCTGCCACCCAGAGAATCTGGCAGTGGCCAGGGGCCCAGCATCCCAGCCTCCTGGCCATCAGACACGCTGGGATGGCTCCATGCTGGACCCAGCTGTTTGAGTTTCACTCTCTTTCCCTTCTCTGCCTGCTGCAGCCAGCTGTTGATTAGTAAAGAGGCTAAAAGTGGAAAAGAGGAGCTAAAGGCCCACTGGGGTCCCTCAGAAGTTAGAATAATAAGTTGACTAACTTGAAACTTGGCTTTTTGTCTTTTCACATAAATAACAGTTGTGACTGTCATTGTGTGACAACAAAAGCCACCACCTATTGAGCACTCCCTGTGCCTCAGGCACTGCTCTGAGTGACCTGCAAACATTCTCTTGTTTAGTCCTCAAAACAAGCTTAAGAAGTAGTGATTTTCAGATGAGGAAACACAAGTGAGCAGCTCGCCAGCCAGTGATGATGCCAAGACTCGAACCCAGCACCGTTGACTCCCAAGCTCAGGTGCTCGGCACCATGTGTTATTAGCCTCCCTTTACAGGCAAGGCTGGGGATGGAAGAGGTACTATGGCAGTAAGTGGATCCCAGGACTAAAGTGGTTCTCTGACTCTGGAGGCAGGGTCACATTTTACCACAGGGGACACTACCAGGGAGCAGCCAGATGGTTCTCTGTACATGTCCAGTGACCTCTGGACATTAGAGGAGTTGGAATAGGGGGTGCTTTGAAGTTCTCAGGCCAACGAACTTGAATGGTCTATACTTCATTTTCATTGAGTAAGATTATACAGAAGCTTCATGCTTACACTGCGTCCTTCAAAGGACTGACCTGTTTAAATCCAGATGTGCCTCATCACGTGCTCGCATGCCCACGAGTTGCAGGTCAGGAGACAGGCAGAACAGAGTACAGAGGTTGTGATTCTTGATAAATTTCAGTTAATCTGTAGTGTAAATGCCAAGAAATGGAATCCTTATTTTGCTAGCGGTTACAAAAATGCAGCATGTCTTCAACTACTTTGGTGGCAGAGTCCTAGGAGAGCAGGAGCTAGTTTTGTTAAACCAGAAAAGGCCTTTTTGGGGGAAGGGGGGGCAGTGAGAGGGCTAATTTTTCTTGATGTGTCTTTATTTCCCTTGCTTCCATTTCCCTTTGTTCATTATTCCATGTCTTTGTTTCAGGTTCTCTTCCTTGATTAATCATAGGACCTGATTAAAGTACATTTCATTGTTGCTTGAATGTATTTAATGGAGTTGTGTTTCTTACTTAAGATAGGAGGTGAATGGAACTTCAGCTGTTTCTCTCCTAAGAAAACAGCTGAACTTTTGATTGATGTGTTTCTTTGTGGAGTTTTGTTTTTCTTCTCTTTGTTGTATTTTTTGAGGGCCAGTGCCTTGTGGAAAGTTTTTTTAACAAGGATTGAGCGTTTCCCCGACTCTGTCAACTTAGCCAGAAAATTTAGGTCACAGAATACCCTAATTCTCCAAGCATCCTGACCAAAGGCATTAATTGTAATGTCATTTTGCTGTGATATTAGATGGAATAGGATAGCTGATAATTATCTGGGTTTCTGATTTAGAGATGGTCTTTCTGATCCTAAGCAGGATTTGGGAAATCTAGAATTATAAGTAGGCCCTCAGTAAGTTGCTTTAATCAGCATTTCTCCCTACAATTCATGATTATTGCATTGAAAGCAATTTAGCCATTAAGGCAATTTTCTAGTCATGGAAAAATCTGGATGGAGAGAGGAGAAGGCACTGAATAGATCACATAACTTGTAATTATGTTCTTTAAAGGAAGAAAACAAAAGGAAAACTCTATATCTTCCCCAAAGACTTGCGGGATGAGGCAAATTGCGTAATACTGGTTTGGGTTTTTCCCCCAAGCAAAATAAGATCTTGTCTTTGGAACAAGATGCAGAGTATAAGTTTTTATTCATGTTCTTAACCCAGAGCCTTCGTAAGAAGGGCCGTGTGCACCATCTGACCTTGCCTTCTATCTACAGCAGCTATTCAGCCATCTATAATAATTGTCTTTGAGTTTATGTAGAGCCCATTGCCACAGTATTTAGGCTATTTGACAAGCATCCTTTTTATCCTTTGAATTAGTACATGTGGTTAAATTCCAGGCCCTTCTCCATGGCTGCATTCGTGAGTTCCTTTGGCCTTAGTTATGAAACCTTGCCATAATATTGGATAGTGTTTAACAAGCAATCAAATGATAACAATCTTTAGATCCAAGGCACAGATTTTTCTCAAGTTCCCATAAACATTAAAAAGTTTGCAAAAACCACCTCTTAAAAAATGTCAGTGGGCACAGCTATTTTTACTTTAGTGTGTCTTATGTTGCCATGAACACAGACCTACAGATAAGTTGCAGGAGACTAGGGATCAGAAAGTCTGAAAGATTTCAAATGAGATGAATGTACTGGGGCTTACATAATAGCCCTTGTTTGGGCATCTGGTAGACAACAGCCTTTATTAAAGGCCCACCATGAACATGTGCTACATTGTGAAGAGACACTTGTAAACGTACATTCTTTTCTTTTACAGTCATGCACATCAGGGCCCTCTCAACTCTCTTGAACCCCTACCCCTTAGAGAGAGCTGACTCTTAAGTCAGTAATGCTCAAGGCTCTGTAATAGTGCCCCTGAGAGATCGTTTCTGACCATCCCCCTACTTCTAATCTAAATGATGACCCATCTGTTATTTTTCTCCATGTTATTTAAAACCCTTTGTGGTAAGGTATTTATCCAATCATTCGTTTACTATGTAGCTCTTCCTCACCATAAAGGATCATGTCTGTTTGGCCCACTAGAGTAGATTGGAGGGCTAACCCACTGCCTGGGCATATAGTAGGCTCTCAATAAATATTTGTTGAATGGATCGCTGATTTAGAGGAGAGCCAGGCCAGAAATGTGTGAAAAAATACTAAAGCATAAAACCAAAATATAAAAGCAACAACACAGCAAAGTGCAAGCTAGACCAAATTTATGCAGAGATGCCAAAACTTTGCCTGAGTAACTAGAACCAGATGGGATTATGGACAGAAGGTGTGGGGAGCTGGACGAGTTTGGAGCTGTTTTGCTCTAGAACAGTCGGCAAATGGTCACGGTGGAAGCCGGTCGGGAAGGCCTGGTCATGTGCTTTGGGAGGCAGTTTGCTCTCCAGATGGGAGGCCCAAGCACCAGCCTAGGAAGGCTGTGGGGCAGGACAGTACAGGGGTATAAGGGAGGGCTGTTGCTAGTACATGGCTTCCAAGCAGATGATTAGGAATTAGAATGTGACTTCCTATTTGTCTTCTTACTGTTTTGGTTTGTAGGATGGCCAGCCCTTGGCGGGGTTGATTCAAGATCACATGGTTTCAGGTGCAAACATGACCACTCGAGGTTGCTTTTTCACTCGGGAGCAATATATGGAGTTGCTGTACCGAGGACTCACAGACAAAGTGGGGCGTGTGAAGCTCTTTCCTCCTGCCATCCTGAAGCCCTTTCCACTGTGGACGGGAAAGCAGGTAATTGGGAGAAAATCAAAAAAAGGAAACGGGCCACTCAAATAAAAGATTTCATTCTTGGTAGAGCCCAGGCCAGAAGTAGAGAAATGACAAATCAAATGGTATGGGACTTGAGGCATCTGGGCGTCTCAGTTGGTTAAGCGCCTGACTTCAGCTCGGGTCATGATCTCACGGTTTGTGAGTTCGAGCCCCACCTTGGGCTCTGTGCTGACAGTGTGGAGCCTGGAGCCTGCTCCGCGTTCTGTGTCTCCCTTTCTGCCCCTCTCCCGCTCATGCGCGCACGCTCTCTCACTCTTTCTCAAAAATAAATGAACATTAAAAAAAAATCGGTCTGGGACTGAACATGCAGTATCTTCAAGGTATGCCTGTGTGATCTGTATGATTTTCTCTTTGGTGGGGTTCCTGGGTCTGAGTGTTTTCAAGGGAGTGTCAGTACTACGGGTGGACTGCACAGTGTCTGTCCTTGATGTCCTCATAATGCAAATGTGGTGGTAATAGGCAATGGTATTGGTGGTGGTGGTAATAGTAATATTTTTGTTGGGAGGGGCCAAGTGCTTTACTGAGTGCTTTAGGTACGTTTTTTTAATCCTTACAACCAACCTGTGATACAGAGACTGTTATTATCACTGTTTATCAGATGAGGATACTGAGGCTTAGAGAACTTCAATTACATGCCCAGGTCTATAGGAGACAGAGTTGGAATTCAAACCCAGCACTTCCTAACCCCGAAGACATCACACCATGCTTACTGTCAAAGTAATAAAATAATGGTATATGTGCTAATCAAATAATGAAGTACAGCCAAGTTTGTGTTTCTACTATGTGCTGGGTCCCCAGGTTCAACCTTGAGGCCTGACTCCTAATCAGCTGTGTGATCTTGGCTTTGTGGGCCTCCTTTCTTCATCTATAATACAAAGGGTTCAGGTTGGTGATCTCTAAGGTCTCTTCTAGCTCAGCAATTCTTTTAAGTCTGTGGACCTGCGACCCGACTGGTTTTTGGTTGTTAAACCAACCTTGCATTCAGGGGTAACCCTTGTTTATCATGAGGTATTCCCCTGTCTCTATATATTTTTAATTAAGTTTGCTAAAATTTTGTTTAGCAGTTTTTTACATTTGTGTTTGTGAGGGATACAGACATAACCTTATTTTATTGCGTGTTGTTTCATTATACTTGGCAGATACTGTGTTTTTTACTAATTGGAGGTTTGTGGCAACGCTATATTCAAGCAATTTTGTATGCTATTTTCCACTTCATTTATTGGTGTCATTTTTCCAACAGCATTTGCTTATTATACTCCATGTCTCTGTGTCACATTTTGGTAATTCTCACAATATTTCAAACTGGTCCATTATTTATATTTGTTATGGTGATCAGTGATTAGTGATTATAACTTAAAGTTCAGGTGATGGTCAGCATTTTAAGCAATAAAGTACTTTTTAATTAAGGTATGTGAATTGGCTTTTTAGACATGATGCTATTGCACACTTAATAAACTATGAGATAGTGTAAATGTAACTTCTGTATGCACTGGGAAACCAGAAACTCATTTGACTCACTTTATTGTTATATTTGCTTCATTGTGGTGGTCTGTAATTCAACCCACAATCTCAAAGATGTGTCTGTATTGATGTGTAGGGTTCTTGTAATATCTTTCCCTGTTTTTGGTGTCAGGGTAATGCAGTCTTCATAGAATGAGTTCAGAAATATTTTCTCCAGTTTTCTCTAAGTTTGTGTAGTACTGGTATTATTTTTTCTTAAATGTTTGGCAGAATTAACAATGACTCCATCTTGAACTGATTCTTTGTAGGAAGGTTTTTTAACTAAAATTTCTATTACATGTAGGGCTCTTCAAGTTATCTGTTCTTGAATGAGCTTCAGTACTGTGTTTATTTAAGGAATTTGTCATAAGTTGCTGAATTTATTACAAGCATAAATCAATTCATAATATTTGTTTACTATTCTATTTATAGAATCAGTAGGTGGGTCACTTCACTCATTTCTGATACTGGTGATTTGTATCTTTTTTTTTTTTTTTTTTTTTTAAGTAAACTCTACCCCCAGTGTGGGACTCAAACTCACTCAACTTGATCCTGAGATCAAGAGTTATATTTAAAAATAAAAACCCCAGGGGCGCCTGGGTGGCTCAGTCAGTTAAGCATCCGACTTTGGCTCAGGTCATTATCTCACAGTTCATGAGTTCAAGCCCCCCGTCAGCCTCTATGCTGACAGCTCAGTGCCTGGAGACTGCTTTGGATTCTGTATCTCCCTCTCTCTCTGCCCCTTCCCTCACTCATGCTCTGTCTCTCTCTCAATAAGTAAAAACATTAAAAAAAAAAAAAAAAAAAGTTTCATGCTCTACAAACTGAACCAGCCAGGCGCCCTAATTTGTGTCATCTTTCTTTTTTCCTGATCAGTTTGCTTAGAGGTTTATTCGTTTTGCTGTCCAAGAACCAGTTTTCATTGACTTTCTGTATTTTTGTTTGCTATTTCATTGATTTCACTTTGATCTATATTATTCCCTTTCTTCTGTTTACTTTGGGTTTGATTTGCTCTTTTCTCATCATTTGAGGTTAAAGGTGAAATCATTTGATGGGGGCCTTTTTTCCTTTTTTTGTGTGTGTAGGCATTTAGATATAAATTTTCCCCTTAAATTCTGCTTAAGTAGCATCATATAAGTTACTATGTTGTATTTTCTTTCATTTCAAAATAGTTTCTAATTTTCCTTTTGGCTTCTTTTTGACTCGTGAGTTAATTAGAAGTCCATTATTTAGTGTCCACATATTTAGAGATTTTCCAGATAATCTGTTATGTATTTCCAATCTGATTCCACTGTGGCAAGAGAACATACATTGGGTGACTGGAATCCTTTTAAATTTATTGACATTTGTGTATGAGATTATGTTTACTATGGCGTATCTTGGTAAATATTCTGTGTACCCTTAAAAATAATGTATAATCTGGGACACCTGGGTAGCTAGTTGGTTAAGCGTCCAACTCTTGGTTTCACCCAGGTCATGCTCTCATGGTTTGTGGGTTCAGACCCTGTATCAGGCTCTATGCTGACAGCATGGAGCCTGTTTTGGATTCTCTCTCTCACCTCTCTCTGCTCCTTCTCTGCTGTCTCTCAAAATAAATAAATAAACATTAAAAAAAATAATAATCTATGATCTGCTCTTGAATTGTGTGCTCCAAAAATGTCAGTTAGGTTCAGTTAGTACATAGTTCAAGTCTGCTGTAGCTTTCCTGATCACTGTCCTTCATTGCCTGGTGTCCATTGTCTTGAAAACCACTGTTTCATATTCATGTCTGCTTTTATTGTTGTTTTTAGTGGAAGAGTCCTCAGGTCACTGTTGCCCTATCCTGGCCAGAAATGGAAGTCGGTTTAACAGAATGGATGGGGAATTTTGCAATTTAAGATTAAAATCCATAAGTATGGATAGTGTAGTTCAAGGAGCGGTATGCTTTTTCTATGAAAGCCAGATAGTGAATATTTTAGGCTTTGCAGGTCATACAGTCTCTGTTGCAAGTAGGGCAACAGCTCAGCTCTGCCATGGTAACTTGAAAGCAGCCATACACAACACGTAAATGAATGAGCATGGCTGTGATCTGATTAACTTTATTTACAAAAACAGGTAGTAGACCAGATTAGGCCTATAGGCTATAGTTTGCTGACCCTTGGTATAGTTTGCTATATGTATTTGTCTACTTTATTATTTACATTGATATTATTTTTATTATTTTTATTTATATGTCTTTCTTTTGTAAGCCATCTCAAGTTATCTTGGAAGTGAGGGATTATATTTTAAGTCATTAAGTGTCCAGAATTCATTAGAATTTTGTGTAAACGTAAGCAGTTTCAAAATAGAACTAAATAGTACACAAAGAATATATATCTAGAGCCATAAATACGTTGATTCCCTTCAATCTGGGAAGCCAGCCAAAGGAAATAATCTGAAATGTAGAAAAAGCTACTTGAAAAAAATAGTCCATTATACACCATGGTGTGCCATGGTGGAAAATTAGAAAAACCTGGATGCTTAACATTGGCGCTCAGTAAATTGTGGAACATCCATTTGTTAAGATATTATGTAGTTGTTTAAAAGAGTGGTTTTAAAAGACCGTGTAGCAGGCTGGGTAGTTTTCTGACACGATGTTGGGAGAAGTAGACTACAGGATTCTATGCAGTCACATTTGCAACTGTATTAAGCATGTGTATGAGAAAACGTGTTGTATAAAAAGATCAAAATGATAGAATAATTTGTTTCATGTTAGGAATAATTTCTTTTTCATTTTATAATGTTTCTGAGCTAAGATTATTACCTTTTAACTAAGGAAAACTAGAAAGTAGGCCCCGGTTTTATTTGTGTCGCAGTTGAGATTTTTCATTGTTTCTTGTGAGGTTCCAGTGGGCTGTTATTTCTTTGCAAATAGGTGTAAAAGAGGAGAGTGACTACCCTGCACCAGAATTTGTTAGTGGCTCAGTCTGATTCTGCAGAGAAAAGTCATGTTCAGAATCAGGAGATAAGGTGCTTAGCTTAGGCAGTTTATTTGTACTGCCTCAGAAAATGAAGTCTTAGGCTCTTTCTCCAGGGCATTTCATGCAGCCTCTTAAGTGCTTCTCTTTTCGTTTAAGAATCTGAGGTCTGTCAACATTTGTTGAAAGGACATATGAAGAAAAAGGATTTGACTGTCATTGCAGATCTCAAGTGTATATAGCTCAGTGAGTGTTTGCAAAGTGAATATAACTTTGTAAAGTGTCACCCAGATCAGAAAGTAGACTCTCAGCCAGCACTCCCTTCCAGACCCCTGTCAGTTTTTACCCCTCCCCAAAGATAGCCACTGACCTACTTCTAACACTAAAGGTAAGTTTTGTCTTTTCTTGAACTTTATATAAGTAGCATCCTTTGGTAGATCATATCTCTGTGTAAGTCACTCATGGTATCACATATAGCAATAGTTAGTTCATTTTCAGTGTTGTATGGTATTCCATTATGTGATTACACCATCATATGTTTATCCATTTTACTGTTGATGGACATGTGGCTTGTCTTCATTTGGCTATTATAAAAAGGGCTACTATAACATTCTTGTGTATATTTTTTGTTGGACATATATATATATGTGTGTGTGTGTGTGTGTGTGTGTGTGTGTGTATTTTGGTGACTAAATACCAAGGAATCAAACTGCTGAGTCATAAGATCTATGTTCAGCATTAATAGATTTATTAATAAACAGCAACCTGGAAGAACAGCACAGGGCATGAGAATTCTGGTTGCTCCTTAGCCTCAGCAGAACTTGGTATTATTGTCCCATTTTGTTTATTTCTATTTAATTTTAGCCATTCAGATGGGTTTGTAGTGGCACCTTATTGTGGTTTTAATTTACATTTTCTTAATGACAAGTGAGCTTGGGCACCTCTTCATATGCTTATTGGCTATTAGGGTATCATCTTTTGTGAAGTGCCTGTTCAAGTCTTTTGCTTGTTTTATATTCTATGCCATTTTCTTATTAGTAGTTAAAAGTTTTTTGTATATATTCTTGTGTTAGTCCGTTGCCAAACCTTTATCTTTTAACCTAATGCTGTTTTCTAATGATTGGAGCTGTTTCATTAATATAACTCACCAGCATTTGCCTTTTATGGCTAGTCCTGTATAAGTATGCTTGCCCTGAAGGTACAATGGTATTCTCCTGTGTTACTGTCTAGTGTTTATTGTTTTACCTTCACACTAGGTCTTAGGTTTAATTGTCTGCATGAAGTTGATATTTATGGGTGTGTGTGATATAAGGTAGGGGATTCCTTTTTTCCCCATATGGCTGTCCAGTTGATACAACGTCATTTGTTGTAAAGACCAACATTTTCCCACTGCTCGTTAGTATCTCCTGTCATAAATCAACTAGTCATATACATGTGGGTCTGTTCCTGGACTCTGTTCAGTTTCATTAATTTGTTTGAGTCCATTGTACCAGTACCACACTATCTTAGTTATTGTAGCTTTATCCTACTGACTTCTGATAGTAAAAGTCTTCAGCTTTGTTCTTCTTCAAGACTGTCTTGAATATACTTGGTCCTGTGTATTTCCATATAAATTTTAAAGTCAGCTTATAAATTTCTACAAAAAAAATACCTGCTAGGATTTTTATTGGGTTTACATTGTTCCTCTGGATCACTTAAGGAGGAATCAACATATTTACAGTATTGAATTTTTCAAGTTATGAACCTAGTATGTTCTTCAATTAATGTAAGTCTTATATATCTATCATTAGACCCATTTCCTGGAATTGCTATTATAGATGCTATTGTTTATTAAATTTAATTGTTTATGATTGCAATGTAGAAATGCCATTAATTTATGTATATTATTCCTGTATTCAGCAACCTTGCTGAGTTCAGTTATTCGATCTCTGTCCTTCAAATTCTTTTTAACTATAGAAGTAACTGAAGTTTGTTGTTAAACAAAAATCAGTAATGTGAAAGGAGAAAGGAAAAATTCCCTCCCTCCCCAACCCCATTCTCTATGTCCACACATACTCTCATAAAAAATAATTAAGAATGAGATATTATACTTGCTCAGAGGAACCATGAATCATGATTAAATCTGGCATTCAGTTTTGAGCTTATATTTTAAATTTCTTTATCCATGACATCCTGGTCCTGAGGTATGAGTTTTCCTGACCACCAGGCAGGCACCTGGAACTTTTTTGACTGATTTGTAAGCTGGCTTACTTTGATTGAGCCGCCAGGGCTTCCAGAGAGATTTCCATTATTTCAAGCAGTCTGTATTTTTAATTTGGACCACCCTAACAAACTCTGAATGTGGCAAGAAATTCATTTCACTGTTTTCATGTGCTAGGGGTTAACAGAACCTTTCTTGTGATTGCTTTGGGATATATTTAGTTCACTTAATGATATATTGTAGGTCTCATTCTGTGTTCGTACATGTAGATCTATCTCATTCCTTTTAACCCATTCTGTGTTGTATCCAATGATACAGATACCATAGTTGATTTAACTGGCTCTCTGTTGGCAGACATAGATTGTTATCCGGTTTTTTACGATTTTATCTAGTGCTGTGGTGAGCACCACTTCTGTTTATACTAGTGGACTTGCATTGGTATGTATTTTATTTATTTTTTTAATGTTTAGTTTTGAGAGACTGGGGAGGGAGGGGTAGAGAGAGAGAGAGAGGCAGACACAGAATCCAAAGCAGGCTCCAAGCTCTGAGCTGTCAGCACAGAGCCCGACGCGGAGCTTGAACTCACAAGCCGTGAGATCATGACCTGAGCTGAGGTCGGATGCTTAACCGACTGAGCCACCCAGGGGCCCCCGTTGGTATGTATTTTAGATGAGTTCCCAGCGATGTGATTGCTGAGTCAAAGGGTGTCAAATGTAAATACACCTTACAAACTTCTTTTTTAAAGAAATCTTTTTAACTTTTAAAACACGTTTTAAAGTTTAATAACAGTCTTAGTCTAAAAAAATGTCATTATTATTCTCATAGATACTGCTACCTCTCACAGTTTAAAAGAATGTTGCGGATAGTCTTTTCTCCTTAGCATCATAGTTTATGACCAGAAAGTAAATGAAACACTGCTGGGATGTTATTGCAGAAGGAAGCTTAAAATCATCTTGTCTGACTCCCTTGTTTTTCTTATTGAGATATAATTCATATTTAACACAAAATTTACCATTGTTAAAAACAGTTTAATTCAATGACTTTTAGTTTGTCTGCTATATTGTACAGCAATTACCACTAGCTAATTCCAGAACATTTTCATCATCACCAAAAGAAACCCTGTACCTATTATCATCATTGGCAATTCCTCCTTCATTCCCAACCATCACTTCTGTCTCTATGGATTTGCCTATGTCAGACATTTCATGTAAAAGGTGTTATACAACGTGGGGTCTTTTGTGACTTGCTTCTTTTACTTAATATAATATTTTCAAGATTCATTCACATTGTAGCATAAATAGTACTCCGTTCTTTTTTATGACTGGATGATATTCCATTGTATGGATATACCTCATTTTGTTTATCTGTCAGTTGATAAATGGATATTTTGGCTCATTCACCTCTGTGACTGTTATAAATAGAGCCACAGGGTGTATTCATGTGCCAGTTTTTGTGTGAATATGTATTTTTAGTTCTCTTGGCTGTATAGCTAAGAGTGGAATTGCTGGATCATATGGTAATGCTATTTTTAACTTTTTTCAGGAACTACCAAACTGTTCTCCAAAACACCTGTACCATTTTACATTTCTGTCAGCAATGCATGAGCATTCTCACTGCTCCACATTCATACCAACACTTACTTCCTCTTTCTTTGTTTCATCTTAGTGGGTATGAAGTGGTATCTCGCTGTGGTTTTGATTTGTATTTACCTAATGACTAATGATACTGAACATCTTTTCATGTGCTTACTGGCCATTTGTAGTATCTTTGGAGAAGTGTTTATTCAAGCCCTTTGCCCATTTGGTGATTGACCTGTTTGTCTTTTTATCGTTGAATTCTAAGAGTTCTTTATATATCCTAGCTGTTAGATCTATATTAGATATATATGTTGCAAATATTTTTTTTCATTCTGTGGGTTGTCTTTTCACTTTCTTAATGTGTCCTTTGACATACAAAGATTTTAATTTTGAGAAATTTATCTACTTTTTCTTCTGTTGCTTGTGCTTTTGGTGTCACATCTAAGGAACTGTTGCCCAATCTCACGTCACACAGATTTACAGCTATTTTTCCATCTAAAAATTTCAGGGCTTTAACCCTTATGTTTAGGTCTTAGATTCATTTGAATTTTTGTATATGGTGTGAGGTAAGAGTTCAGCTTCATTTTTTTTACATGTGGATATGCAGTTGTCTTGACACCATTTGTTGAGCATTCTTAGCACCCTTGTCAAAAATTAATTAACTGTAGATGTATAGGTTTATTTATGGACTCTTCCATTGATCCACATATCTATCTTTATGCCACTATTATGTCCTAATAATTGTAGTTTTGTTGTATTAAAATCCGGAAGTGTGAGTCTTTTAGCTTTGTTTTTTTTCAAGATTGTTTTGACTATTCAGGGTCTGTTGCGTTTCCTTGTGAATTTTAGGATTAACTTGTTCATTTATGCGAAACTGGCACTTGGAATTTCAGTAAGGATTGCCTTAAACCTGTAGATCAATTTGGGGACTCTTGCCATGTTAACAGTCTTCTGATCCATGATGTCTTTCCATTTATTTAGATTTCCTTTAATTTCTTCCAACATTATGTTATAGTTTTCAGCATATGACTTTTATTACACTTCTTTGGTTAAATTTATTCCTGAGTATTTTATTTTTTGGTGCCTTTATAAATAGAATTGCTTTATTAAATTCATTTTCAAATTGTTATTGTTAGTGTTACTGTGTTACTGTGTTATTGTTATTGTTACTGTCAGCAGTTGTCAGTTTTTCTATGTTGGTCTTGTGTCCTTCAGCTTTGTTTGAAGTCATTTACTAGCTCTGATAATTTTTTTGTGGATTTAGCGTTTTCCATATATATCACATCATCTACAAACAGAGGTGGTTTGGCTTCTTCCTCTCCAATCTGGATGCCTTTTATTTCTTTTCTTGCCCAGTTGCCCTGGCCAGTACCAGACAGGTCCAATGCTCTAGTACATTGTTGAATAGAAGTGGTGAGAGCAGGCATCTTTTCTTATTTTCGATCTTAAGCAGGAAGTGTCTAGTCTTGGATTATTGAGTATATTAGCTGTGGGTTTTTCATAATGCCTCCCCTTTTACTATTTTTTTTAAGTCTATTTATTTTGAGAGAGAACACAAGCAGAGGGGAGGAACAGAGAGAGAGGGAGAGAGAGAGAGTCCCAAACAGGACCTGCACTGTCAGCTCAGAGTCCAGTGCGGGCCTCAAACTCACAAATCGTGAGATCACGACGTGAGCCAAAATCAAGAGTCAGATGCTTAACTGACAGCCACCCAGGTGCCCCAAATGCCTCCCCTTTGTTAGGTCAGTGCCATTCCCTTCTATTCCTTTTCTGTTAAGTGTTTTTAGCATGATAGGGTGTTGGAGTTTGTCAAATGCTTTGCTTGTTCTGCCCTCTTGACTTTATAGATGAGATGGTAGGTCCTGTTTCCCTGTCCTCAGTTGGTTGGATGTGCGTGCTTCTATTACCTTGCGCAGAGACTTGCTTTCCTGACTGTGCCCAGCCTGGCAGTCCCTGCTCTCCATACGGTGATTTGATTGAAGTGCAGCTAGTGCAGCTAGTGGTTGGCATGACAAGGAAGCCTCACGCTCCTGCCTTAACTTCCTCACCCTCTCCTGGCAGTGCCAGCCTTGTGGAGAGTGTGTCATGACCCTGCTGGTCGTCTTCTGCTGAGATCACGTGTTGTCTGCTTCTTTAAAGGCACACTTGCCAGTTGTCCTCCCACTTCTGATGCACATGCATTAAAAGGCAACCACTGTGGCCCCATTGTGCACATATAAAGACACTACTTTGTGGGGCCTGGTACAGGCGTAGAGAGAGCTGTTGATGCCAGCTGATGGCTTCCAGCCCCTCCTTAGCCGTCATGCCTGTTGCACTGGCCTGTTTGCTCCTGGCCTGCTGCATCTTTGGGAATGCGTGCTTTTGGCCCCTCTGGAGTCATGGTTATCCCCCAGGTGCTGCTGCCCTCCCTTGGGTTCTCAGTAGAGCAGCTGCTTGAGAAATTGCCTCTCCTAGCCTGCAGTTAGCAGCCACTTGTTGAGCGGATGGCCACTGGGATGCACCCAACTGGGCAAAGGAAGGGTGCCCTAGCCTCTCAGTAGCCGTAATTAATTCCAGGCAAATGAATTTATTTCTGGTGTTAGCCAGTAAAAGCTTATTGGGCGGGAGCCATCAGGTTGCTAGTCACATAACCAGTGGGTCTGGTGATGTGCCTCACTCAACTTTAATGACCGCTTCTAAAGTACTTGTCCTTCTTGTCAGCACCACTTACAGGGCTTATTCTCTAAGGCATTTATGTAGCCTCAGTTGTCTAGACCAGGAATGTATTTGGAACGAGTGAGCCTGTTAAAAGTAAAATCAGAGCATGTCACTCCTGTGGTCAAAACCTCCCAAGTAGGTTTCCTTCACACTCACACTAAAAGCCTTCTGCCTGAAATGCATGGTCTGATGTCTGCATGGCTCCTTTCCTCACTACCTCGTTAGTGAGGCCTTCCCTTCCCGTCTTATTTAAAATCCTAAATATTCCCTCCCTCCTCCCCCCGCTCTACCCGGGGTCCTTCCCTGTTTTATTTTCCTCCAGGGATAATCCCCTTTGGGAATGAAGGTTCCACCAAAGACAGACTGATTTATACATGACTTTTCCCAGCACCTGGCCCACTCAATATATAATTGCTGTGTGAATGGGTGGATTTTATCCATTCTGCAAATGACCAGTGCTCAACCTAAGAGCATAGTCATTTTGCCCCACAGTACATGACCAGTCAGTGGTGGACCAGACACTGGAGCACTCATCCCTAAAGCTTCTCAGTCAGATGCCTCAGCCTCCTGTGTGAATCTCTTCGGAAGGAGAGCTCTCCATTCTTTCTCTGTATCCTTTCCTTCCTTGGCACCCGCCAGAAAGTCAAAGCTGTTCTGTGGGAGGATGTTATTGACTATATGTAATGACTGCACGTAATAATCGTCTGTTTTGATGTGGCCTGAAGATGAGAGAAGGATGCCTTTGAAGAGCGTTCTTTGACCTTTGCCTCAGTCCTGGGCCTGTCCTCTGGGAGACGGCAGCTGCACCTCCACTGCTGTTGTTGTGTTTATTTTTTTTACCTTTTTTTTTTTTTTTTTTAAACCATATACTCAAATCTTTCTCTGCTATGACCCCACAGAAATTTGTTTCTTCTCCTTCCTTTGGTCTATTCAGGGACTTAATCCTCAGGTCTAGAAGATTGTTCACTTCAAGAATCATTTTAGGAAATAATCCCATTGGCGTTCTTAATGGTGTATGTTTGTTCCTGTTCCTAAGCCCCCTCCTAAGCCATGTGAGTGAAAAAGAACTGAGATCAATTTGTCCTACAGAAGTGGAAGTGTCTGTTTTTCTTGCTCCGCCTACAGATCATCAGAATGGAGTTGTCTGGCTTTTCAAGGTGCATAGGGACAGGAGGTCCTAAAAGGGAGCTCCTCACCTTTTCTCCCCACAATCAGCATTATCTTCTTTTTCTCTCCAGGTTGTGTCAACGCTGCTCATAAACATAATCCCAGAGGACCACATCCCACTGAGCTTATCGGGAAAGGCGAAGATCAGTGGCAAAGCCTGGGTGCAGGAGTCTCCTAGGCCTGTTCCCGGCTTTAACCCTGACTCAATGTGCGAGTCCCAGGTCTGGCTGCCTAGCTGTGTGGGTTGGAGACATCTAGTCCCAGTTTTAGGCAAATTGATTTAAAATGGAGACAGAGAAAGGGGACAAGCCCATAGAAGTGGGCGTCATGGTTCATAAGAGAGGGCCTTGTGTCCGAGTTGGTGTCAGTTTTTAGTTTTAGAAAGAAAGGGTCAGAGTTCATCACTAGCATTTGACCCTCAATATAAACCTCACAACCCACTTGAGGAGCAGAAGGCCTCCAGACTCAACTCTGCAAAACTTGGAATTGCAGAGCCTGAGCTTTCCCTTGAGGCTCCTGAGTGGCTCGAGATCACAGACTGACCAGCTGTGAGGTTGCACACTTGCCAGTTCCGTGGCTAAGGAGCCAGGCCTTGGGGAGGAGGCCCAGGGCAGTGGAACCTGGGCACAGTGCTCCTGCAACAAGCAATAGTGGCCCCACACTAAAGAGTTCCAAGCCTTAAGTCCCCGGCTCACAAGTGCTTTGTCACAGGGTCTAGCAGACATTCCATTTCAAAGTGAAGCTGCCACTTTGCTTTCCTTTTATAGATCATATGCTTAATGCATACTCCATTATGTACCCAGCAGTCCTTCCTTTAATTAGCTTCTAATGCTTTATCCCAACTTTATAGAAGTACAGAAGTCTTAAAAGATGTTAGAAAGGTTATGTTGTTCTTACTTCTAGGGTCCAAGGGAGGGGGTACCTAGGCCAAGGTCATGGTTATGAAGTTTACGCTCTGGATGCTCTCATTTGTAGTCACAAGGGTACTTGACCTCAAGTCAGTATGGGCAGGGTTGTGGTGTAAGAGGACATGTAAACACTGAAATGTCTGCACATGTGTGTGTGTATGTAGTATAGTCTCTGGAAAAAAGTAATTTAAAAATATTGGTCTATATGTCCTCATCTCCTTTATTTGGAAAAAATACGTTGGGGACACCTGGGTGGCTCAGTCAGTTAAACATCTGACTTTGGCTCAGGTCATGATCTCACAGTTTGTGGGTTTGAGCCCCACATCAGGCTCTGTGCTGACAGCTCAGAGCCTGGAGCCTGCTTCAGATTCTGTGTCTCCCCTCTCTCTCTGCCTCCTCCCCACTCACAGTCGGTTTCTCTCTCTCTCTCTCTCTCTCTCAAAAGTAAAAACCAAATTAAAAGAAAAAATATATTAGTTCCGTTTATACCCTACATCTTTCCATCAAGGACTTGAGGCAGGTTACAGTGGAGGTACATACACAATAAGGTTAATAAAACACAGAGAAGGGAGGGGGTGGCTTACACAGGAGGTGTCACCTCCACTCCAGCGTTGGTGTTGTCCCCTGCACAGGTGATCATCAGAGAAGGGGAGCTGCTCTGTGGGGTGCTGGACAAGGCACACTATGGGAGCTCTGCCTATGGCCTGGTCCACTGCTGCTACGAGATCTATGGTGGGGAGACCAGCGGCAAGGTTCTCACCTGCCTGGCCCGCCTCTTCACCGCCTACCTGCAGCTCTACAGAGGTTTCACCTTGGGTGAGTGCTGGGCGTTTGGCCCCGCGGCTCCCTCTCTCCTAACCAGCACGCCCATCGGGATGTCTCCCTGACTCTATTAGCAGCCTCCAAGGGAATGGCCAGTCTCCTTCTACAACTATGTCTTCACTTGACTGCCAGCAGCATGACACAGACATGTTCCTTCTCGGTGCTTTCCACCACTCCCTGATGGCCAGCATTTCTTCACCCTCCTTGGTCCTTATTTCCATTCTGTCCTTTTCTCCACCCAGCCTTCATGGTTGTCTATCCCTGACACTGATTTTTCACACTCGAACCCACCTCCATTCTTTCCTGTAAGCGTCCTTCCAGAATTCCTTGGGCACTCCATGTTCCAGAGACCACCTTCTTCCCTACTGTCAGAACTGCCCACACTTCCCAACACAGCTGAGGCATCGGTGCTGTTGGAAACACCATGTTGGGGCAGACCTGCTGGGGTGATCCTAAGATAGGAAGAAGAACTCCCTTGTCTCCTCCCTGGAAATGAGCACACACCGTTTGAGGAAGTTGGCTCTGATAAAGACAGCAAGCGTGCTGTTACTGTCTATGCCTTGGGCTTACTCAGGGTGGTGCGTCTCCCAAGGACACAGAGTGGAGTATGAGCCCTTCTGCTTTGTTCCTGTGAGGAATACGTGACATGCTGTGTGTTGAGCCTGAGCCACAGTGAGTGTTAGCACTGTCTAGTTGGTGATTAAAGTAAGACTCTGTGCTTTGCAGACTTCCTTGTGTGCAGACATGGTGGGAATCCCATTGTGGGGCCCATGGGCCACCTCAGCTGGAGCCTGTTCACTTGCCTGCAGTGGGGCTCGCGTGGTTATATGATAGATGTTCATTGTGGTAGAGTAGAAATAAATACAGACATGATAGTGACCGAAAGTCACCCAGCATTCAAGCCATAAGCAATAACCACTAATATTGATTTTATGTGTGTCTTTCTAGACTTTCCAATATAAACGCATTCAGAGAAAAATGGGATCCTACACTACACAGTTTTTGTAACCTTTTACTCCCCATTTTGGAATGTATTTATATACGTTCTTTTGGACAGGTCCTACATCCTCAGGTCTGTGGCTACAGATTATTCTAGTTGTGTAGATGTACCATAGTTTATTTAACCAGTCCTGTAATTAGACATTTAGGCTCTTTTCCTGGTTTTCACTTTATTGCCGGGAATCCCGTCTTTAAAAATGAAAAGTAGCGAAGATGCCACACCCAGCTCACGATGAGGACCACACCTAACAAGCCGTGCCCGCAGCACTGCGTAGCACATGGCACAAAGAGAATTCAGCCCCCAGATACAAAAGCCTCCCAGAGACCACGAGACAGAAAGGGAACAGGGCCAAGCTGGGTCCAGCTCTGAGGGAAGGGCGAGCTAGAGACATTGCCTTCCACTCCCGCCTTCATAGCCAGAGGTCAGTGAAGGGACAGCAAAGTGGCCCGGAGCTGACCCCATGAAAGACCCGCTTTTGTGGTTACGGCTTCCTCACAGAGGGACTTTCTTTCCTCCCTTACTTGTACGTGTTCTTCTGAGCCCCTCAAGCTTCCAGAATGTTGCATTGGAAATTCCAGCTGTTTTAGCTCAGCTTCTGAACAGTGTAGCCATTGTTTGTCTTCCCATTCAGACCTTGGCTGAGGGACTTTTGAGCCCAGTAGTGCTCGACAGATAACAGGCAGCAAGTGGTTAAAAGATGAAGTAGGGGGAGGTCCCGCCTAAGGTGAGGAATTCCTCAGCCCTTTGGGGCCAGAATGACAGGTTTACCTAAGCGACCCAGGCTCCCGTCCCCCAGGCTCCCATCCTGGGGAGCAGCCTGCAGTGATGGGCCCTGTCACCCAGGCTCAGGTGTGTGCCTGCACACACACACAACCATGCAGGGTGGGCCCTGTGATGTGTGCCTGCTGGGAATCAAAACCAGGATGTTCTTTCCCTCCCTGTCTTCTTCCTCAGTTTTCATCCAAAACCTCGTCTTCACCCCAGCCCATTCATTCATTCAACATGTATGTATTGAGTGGAGTGCAGTCTAGCTGGTGGCTAAGAGCACAAGTTTGACTTGGCCCTGGGTTTACTTTTCTGCCTATGGAACATTGGGCAGGTAGCTCAGGTTTGAGCCTTAGTTTGACTATTTGTAAAATGGGGCTTCGAATGCTTAGCCTCTGGGAAGCACTTAGGAGATGGTGGCAATCTCTTCTTAATAACTATGTCAATACCGTCATCGTTATTCTGGTGCTTCCTGTGTTTATGGAACCGTGTGCCGTGCCCTGACCTCCCCAAGCTTACAGCCTGGTGAGAAGTTAGGCCCGGTCCCCCGAGAGTTTGTCTGTCTCACTTCACAGGCGTGGAAGACATTCTGGTTAAGCCGAAGGCGGATGTTAAGAGACACAGAGTCATTGAAGAGTCCACCCACTGCGGGCCACGGGTGAGGAGGGCCTGGGAGGCTACAGCCTACTGCAGAGGGTCGGGTCTCCCATGGAACAAAAGCCACACCTTCATCCCTTGGCTGCTGCCTGTGACGTGTTCCTTTTCTCATCCTAGGCTGTCAGGGCTGCATTAAACCTGCCAGAAGCTGCGTCATGTGACGAGGTCCGAGGGAAATGGCAGGATGCCCATCTGGGCAAAGACCAGAGGGATTTTAACATGATTGATCTGAAGTTCAAGGAGGAAGTGAACCATTACAACAATGAGATTAACAAGGTTAGTCCAGCAGCGTGTGCACTTATCACCACCATTTTGAATGCTGGTTTTTAAAAAAATTACATTTTGCTTCTCACTTAGGGCCCTGTGGAGCACTTTGGCTCTTTAACAGCTGACTGGGTGAGATGTGATGCGGGATGTATAGAATTCATCATTTTGAAGAGCCAAGGGCTTTGTGCTCTTACTCGGTTAATGCTGAGAGGGCATGCTTTGCACTTCTTTTTCGTTTTAAATGTTTGTGTTTTGGGGTGACTGCATCCATGGGGACTGAAGAATTCCTCTGGGGCCACTGTGGTGGAGGAGCAGAATGAAGGACCAAAAATACTATTGCCACTTAACATGGAGGCTGGGGGTGAAAGCCTGGGTTCAAATCCTGTCTGCCATGTGCTTGGTGTGTGACTTAAAGGCAAGTGATGTAAGCAATCTGTGTCTTGGTTTACTAGCCTGGAAGGAGGGATATGAGGAACACTTACCTCATAGCGTTGCTGAGAGGATTAAGGAGCTAATCTACACTATGCTCTTGACACGGTGGGAGCACTCTGGAAATTCTCCAGAGCCCCTGTCTGCTTTTCTACCAAGCCAGTTCTTCTACATCGGAGAAAGGAGAGGGAAGTCCCTGCACAGGCCAAGACCACGGCCAGGGCTCTCCACCATCTTGCCTCAGAGCTGGGGCTTCCAGTCCTGCAGCTTGAAGGAGGCAGCCTGGCCCTCACCCTGCCTTCTGGACCACAAGGCCCAGCCTGAGGGGGAGAGGGAGAAGCAAGGCCATTGCTCAACAACAGTCATTGTTTGCCTGGTGCCCTCTGAACTGGCTTCCAGGATCCCTTAGCCTGCCAGGAATGCAGACCTCTCGGTACAAGTGCTGTCCCTGAGAAGTTTTCTTCGGAGGAGCCTTCCCAGCACCGCTCCGAGAATCTGGAGGCCCAGCTTCCAGGCTTGACTAAGAATGCTGGGGTGTGGTCTCAGAAGCACCTCAGAATCGCTTCTTGTCCCACCAGTAACTCTCTTCCCACTGCACACCCCCCACTCCCCCCGCCCCATCTCTCCTACGTGGGTCTGGGTCTCTGCAATCCTAGTAGAAGCTTAAATAGACTCTGAGCCCCTCCCAGCGCCTCCTCAGGCTCCACCTAGAGGGTTTTGCTCATGTCTGCTGGCCCTGGAGGCAAGGCCAGACTCCCACGTGGTACTAGGGCAGCATGTTGGTAAATGTGAGTGTGTCACGGGCATTGGTCCTCACTGCCAAGTGTGCAGGAACTGAGGCTGTGCTCTGCTGGGCAGATCCACAAAGGTATCACCTCAAATTTTCTTTTTAGCCAGCTCCTTTTTAGACTCACCAACTGGATATGCTGGCCCCTCTAGTTCTCCCTTTTTATTCCCATTTGCCAGTGGCAAGAGCCTTGAGCTTCTTGGCAGAGGGTGTCAGGAGGGTGCAGCACGTGGGGGCCCTCATCGTTAGACTTGTATCTAGGAGTTCTAGCAAAAAGGATGGTTGCCAAATGAGACTTCTTACCTTGAGTGGGATTTGGCCCTTATCTCTAGATAAATAGTCTGAATTTATTGCTTCCGCATCCCAGGTTTACCTTGTGATTTGGGATTTCAGATGGGAGTGAAGTCACTGACTTGATGTCTTTATTTAATCTGCAGGCATGCATGCCATTTGGCCTGCACAGACAGTTCCCAGAGAACAACTTGCAGATGATGGTGCAATCTGGAGCCAAAGGTTCAACTGTAAACACCATGCAGGTGTGAGCAAAGGCGGACTGGCTGGTTTGCCAGAGGGATGGGATGATTGCAGGAGGCAATTTTCAGATTTCTTTCTGATTTTAAAAGGGTCCATGTTGCCATATAAAACGTGGCAAGTACTAAAAAATATAAAAGCATATAGAAATTAGTACCGTTAGCACATCAGTGTTAGAAACAAACACAGATATAAATGTGTGCGTGTGTGTAATCAGTCTTATCTGAGGTCCTGTCATGGTCTGCTTTCTTCATTTTTTAGTATATTGTAAGCACTGTCCTAGAGGTTTCTTTACCCTTAATTTGAGGCCCGTTACCTCCTCGGGGTCCTGCAGTACTTTTGTAGCATGTTTGCAAATGTTAACATTTCTTTTCAAAGTCTTGATGACAGTGTAGAGCAGTGTAGGAATGGGTTTAAAAGGCTGAAGGCCTCAGCAAGTCCCTTGACTAGAGTGAAATCCAGACACATTGCCCTCCTCCCCACCCCCCACCAAGAATATTAATAGGTGGTTTTATTTTCTTTTGTCCTTAGAGTCTAAGGATTACAATAAGTTACTTTTTCTCGTGGGCCTCAGTTTCTCCATTAAGGCCCTTAGGTCCCTTCTGGGTATAACACCAAATGGTTCTGAGACATGTCTTCTTTTGCAAACATTGCCCATTTACAACTGACCCCAAATACTAAAATCTTGATCAGTCAGCAATAGGAATGCGTAGTTCTCTTCTTGAAACATGAGCGCCTTTGGTTAGTTGGAAAATCTAGTTTGGCCTTCAAAATCCAGTTTTCACGCAGCTTTTTTTCGAGAGCAAGCCCTCCCTCCCTCTGCTAGGAAGCAGCATTAACACATGTGTGGATCTCTCCTTTGGGTTTCCTTTCCTCCAGATCTCATGCCTGCTGGGCCAGATTGAATTGGAAGGTCGGAGACCCCCCCTGATGGCATCTGGCAAGTCACTGCCCTGCTTTGAGCCTTATGAATTCACCCCCAGGGCTGGCGGCTTCGTCACTGGCAGATTCCTAACTGGTATCAAGCCTCCTGTATGTATTTTGGTTTTTCCTCTTGCCTCTTCTCATTGCTAGGCTCAGTGGTAGGAGGCTTGTGACCTCTACCAACAACTTGGAACAAGGACAATCGAGTAATAAATGCCAAGCCATTTGTTGCTTTCTCACTAGACCCTGTGGCCCACAGGGACAGTAAGGATGCCACCCTGTCATGTTCAGCATTATAACACCAGAGCTTTCACAGCACCTGGAACATCATGAGTGCTAAGTGTTTGCTGAAAAATGAAAAGATGGGTAAGACCGATCCTAGGTCTGCCTTTTCCTGCCATATGCCCTCTCTATGCTGTCTTCCCTACTTTGAAGGCAATTAGAGAGGGGATGCCCCTCACCAGGGTGCCCTCTGTTGCCAAAAGGAACATCATAGAGATTTATTTCACACTCCACCCCCACCAAGAGTACCTCCCATGGCTCCTCCTTCACGGTGGGAAAATTGACTAGCTGTGGCAAATGTCTAGTTCTTGGTCAGCAACAGACTTCTCCCCTAAGAAAAGGTTTTCTCCTCACACTTGTCAGAAATGGCTTTTAGAATGTTAGTACCTTTTGTTCCTTGGTTAGTGCATCTCTGCAAGATCAGACAACTAAATCCAGGTCGTGAAGAGGACCCGCCTTTCGTTTCAAGGCCACCAACTGCTCCAAGGGCTCATCAGTCCCACATGGGTTCTCCAGTGACCACCCATGGCCTCTGACAAAGGATGGAGGAGAGATGATACGGACCAGAACTTTTTAAACTCTAGTTGTGACCCCTTAGTGAATCATGAAATCACTGTAATAGATAGTGACTGTCATTTCTTTGTAATAAAACAGAACAGGGTAGTGAAGAAAACATTCAAGTAAGGGATAGGACAGTTTCTTAAAGTTTTCCTTTGAGTTTTCTATCTGTATGTCCATGTTTGCTGATTACTATCATAAGTGTATTTCTTGTGGTGAGTTAGTTAAAACGTTTGGAAAAGACTGTGTACCTCTGATAACACTGTTGGAAGCAGAATTCAGGGATGTGGACCGAATGGAAGAGTGATAAAGCCCAAGTGCCATTTCCATTTGGAAAGTGGGGTGTGTGGTGTGGGATAAAATACTGAGGGTGGAATGCATGGGTGCAAGTGGAGCTCCTGGCAAGGTAGGGCAAAAGGTAAGCCACCGGGGAGGGCAGAAGCCATTGGGGCCATCGGACCTGGCTGGGCTGAGAGCCACAGGAGATCCGACTAGGCTGCCGGTGGTGCTGTTGGCCTGCACCACCCTTCAGGAAGCACCCTTCCTCACGGCCACCTCTGGGGCCCGGCCCCGCATCTCCCACAGGAGTTCTTCTTTCACTGCATGGCAGGGCGAGAGGGTCTGGTGGACACCGCCGTGAAAACCAGCCGCTCCGGCTATCTCCAAAGGTAAAAAGCACCTGCTCTGCCCCTATTAGACGGGGTCTGTGTCCCAGGACTAGTTACCTCCACGTTGTCATCTTTCACATTGTCGGTGATGGTTCACTTATAGTCCCTTTGGGTGAAAAAACTTTTTAAAAATGGCCATGGGTGGCCTGGGACAGAAAATGCAGATAAGCTTCCCCTTCTAAAAGATTGGTAGAGAGTGAGCTCAGAGGTTTATACGGAGGGCCCCTGTGTTCTGTGGACGCACACCATTCCCCCCCACCCCCTCAGGCCTGGTTCTAAGTCCTGTTCTCTGGGAACTCGGGTGACTACCCCACAGGGAGGCAGAACTCCTTTATCCTGCCCTCAGAGGTTTTCCTGTCTCTGCTCCAGCCTTGTCCTCTCTCCTGCTGCTATGTTCCAGATTCCCCAAAGCTGCACTCCTTGCTATGGTCCCCTCCCCCTTGACTGCCAAGGCTGCAGCCCATGGGGTTGGGCCAGGAAAGGGAAGGGTGGGTTTGGGGTGGACAACCCTGGGTGGTGGGGCAGCAAGGAAGCCATCTGCCGAGCTGGCGGCACCATGTGGAGAGCTGGCATTCAGCACCGCTGGGCGAGTTCCCCTCTCGGGCATGGATCACACGGCTGTTTCCTTCCCTGAGCAGGGGTTACGCCCCACTTCCCATTTCTTAAATCGTTCAACAATACGTGTATAACATAGAAAAAGCTAGAAAACAAATGATCAAATAAGTCTGGGGTGAGGGGATCCTTGTGTGGGGTGGGAGTCCCTGAGGCCAATTAGATAACGCTGGGGGGGAAGATGTGGAAGGTCTTTGTTGGAACAGAGGAGCAGCCACCATCGGAGTAAAGTACATAAGCCTCCGCGAGCTCCATCTGCCAGTGGAGGGTTGTGGTGGGGAGGTCCCGTGCAGGGCTTCAGACAGGATGGATCGGAGGAGGCCAGCCTGGCTGTGGTGGAGTTCTAGCCGGACGTCGGAAGGCTGCACCCCAAGAGTGGCCATGGAAAGGAAGAAGCCGTTGTGAAGACGTAGAGCAGCTGGCTGAAACGCAGGAGGAAGAAGCAGAGAGGCAGCGGATAAACCTAGTTGAGTTTTCAGGCCTGAGTGGCAGCTCAGAGACACAGTTGACAGAGAAGAGAAAGAAAGTATGTGTGGCGTGAGGAGTCAGCAGGAGGTTATTCAAGCAGCCATGTCCCGTGGACCTTTAAAGACAAGGCCTGATGGTCAGAAGAGGCCTGGACGCACAGCCTTGTGGGGCCGTTGCTGGTGCTGAGAGCGGGGCCCTGCGGGCAAGGAGAGCAGAGCAGAGGGCTCCAGACAGCACCTGCAGCATTTGCAGCAGAGGGGAAGTGGTGCTCAGCACCAACCTCACCAGGCCCTGGGCTGGATGCCAAGAAGACAGTGGTGACTGACACTGAATTCTGTCCTTGGAGCTTAAGGGAACAGTGGCTCCTAGAAAACCTCCTGTTAAGGTGGCAGGAAGAGACAGGGGCAGAGTGGCCAGAGGTAAGCTAAGGAGCCAGTACCAGGTGGTAGGAAGAGAGGTTGAGGGAGACAGCTAACTACTGGGAGCACTGAGGAGAAAGGGCACCAGGTTAGGGTTAGCACATCAGCATTTAGTTTCTAACGTGTCCTTAGTTTCCCTGGCAAATATCTGGACTAACCACACTGGAGAAGCACTGGGTGGGTAGCAAGCCCTCCTGCCTTACCTGCCTTATGGACCTACTGATACTGGTCCTTGGGGAGCTCTTCAGTGCAGGGGAGTGAAAGGCAGGCAGCAGTCCCGGCTGCTGGGGCCGGATATGGGAGCCAGGGCCAAGCAATGGCAGCTAGCCTCTCGCGCACGCGGCTGCAACTTCCTCCTCCCAGAAAACTATCAGGAAGCTCCCTGGTCAGGAGCTGCTGTAGCACAGAGCCTGGGCCATCGGAGCCTTGCCCAGCTGCCCTTTCCACCGTCCACTGCCCTGCTCTCCTTGCAGGTGCATCATCAAGCACTTGGAGGGGCTGGTCGTCCAGTATGATCTGACAGTCCGCGACAGTGACGGCAGCGTGGTACAGTTCCTGTATGGGGAGGACGGCCTGGACATCCCCAAGACACAGTTCCTGCAGCCCAAGCAGTTCCCCTTCCTCGCCAGCAACTATGAGGTAGTTGGCCTGACCAGACCTGGTGCCTGGAGGTGGTGGGGCCCGGAGCTGCATGTGGGCCTTGCACCCTGAGCTTTGCCATGCAGTGAGGTGGCTGTTGAAAAGCAGAGTGGGAAAAGGTTTATAAAGCACCAGTTGATGCCTTAAAACATTTGTTTGACATTTTCATAGCCCCTCAGGGGACTTTCATCACATGAGATAGCAGAAAGACACGTGCACCTCTGGAACAACAGCTACCATCTGGGGGCATTTGCCACGTGCTGGGCCCTAAGCTAAAGTGCACTGTGGGCAGCGTGTGCTTTTATCCTCACCACAACCTGGGGAAGTAGGTATTCTTGTCCGTTTTACAGCCGAGACCATGAGTATCGGAGCTGAAGTGACTAGCTGCTGTGTGGTAGGGCCAGTGTCTGGACCCAGGCGTGTCTGACACACAGGCTGGTGATCTTCATACCATGCCTTGCCACTCCCAAGAATGACCATCACCATTAACTGAGTAGTCACCTATTTTGCAGTCCGATACTGAAACCACCGGGACCTGCACATGGTCATGCAGCAGATGGCAGTGTTGAAGGTTGCACTCCGGTGCCAGCTCCTTTCTCTTCTGGTGCCTGTCCCACAGCTTTGGCTATCACTTTCTCTCCTCCTTTCTCCCTAGAAACTCCCCTGGGTTCTGCAGGGGCTCTGAACATGCTGGGATGTACCCTGTTATCCCTGCAGCTCCTGAACCACCAGCTCCCAAGTCCAGGATACACAGTGAGGGCCCTGTTTAGCAGCGGGTGCTCAGCACCTATGAGAGGCGTTGTGAAGCCTCCACACGTCTTGGGCCTGTGAAGTTGTATGACCTGGCCCTGTGTCATGCCCTTATCTCTTTGGTCTTATGTCTGTAGTTTGTTTGTCTGTCTGTTTAGGTGATAATGAAATCGAAACATCTCCATGAAGTTTTATCCAGAGCAGATCCCCAAAAAGCTCTCCGCCACTTCAGAGCCATCAAAAAATGGCAAAGCAGGCATCCCAACACCATGCTGAGAAATGGCGCCTTCTTGAATTATTCACAGAAGATTCAGGCAGCCGTGAAAGCCTTGAACCTTGAGGGTGGGAACCAGAATGGCCGCAGCCCTGGGACTCACCAGGTGACTTGGGGGGGGGTGACTGTGTCCCTGGTGCCTGGAGCATATAGGCCTCAGGGATTGAAGAAATGGGTTGTTTTCTTAATAGAAGGTATAATTGTGTAATATGGCTTTCTTCACTGTTAGGAAACAAATGGCCCTCAAATAGGAACTGAAGGAGGGTACTCTTCACAAGGGTGTGGGCCGGGTTTGGGGAAACCGATTGGGGCTGGTAACTTGGGTGCTCACCACCCCAGGTGGGCAGGAACAGGGAGAGTAGCCACCAGGAGGGAGAGGGTAGCTGTGGGAAGGCATGGCCTACTCAGAGGCCCCTTAGAGAGGGTGGGGGATAAATGCCCAGCATTGCTCTCCTCCCACATTCCCCTCTGCTGCTGGAGCCTCCCATTAGGCAAACACAGCTGGGAGCCAGGAGGCAGGGGAACACTTTGAAGCAGTTGCTGTGGGGTAGCTTTGGGGCATCAAGTGTGTGAAAGCCTGGAAGAGGGACAGCCGTGTCCTGGTTTGCCCTAGGATGGTCCTGGCTTTGCCTTTCAACCTAGCGTTATTAATGATAGTTCCCCATTCTATTCTAAAAAAATTCCGGTTTGGACAGTAACTTTCCTGGTCACCCTGCCTGTGTTCCAGTGGGCTGGGATGAAGACCTCGGAGAGTCATGGTCGGGCTCGTGCATGCCAGGATGGATTCTGTTTTATCCCTGTCCTAAATGTTGGGGTGGATTTCTCATTGTCGTCTGGTTCTGTCTCCTTCCCCTACTCTCATTTGGAGCCAGTGCCTTTGATCCTCCTTACCCCACTGGATGTCCCAGGAAAGACAGGCCCATTCCTGGTTTCCCCCCACATGGCTGAAGCCTTTCCTTCCTTTCAGATATTGAGAATGTGGGGTGAGTTAGATGAGCAGAGTCGAAGGAAATACCAGAAGAAGGCGGCTCCTTGTCCAGACCCCAGTCTGTCCGTCTGGCGCCCAGACATCTACTTTGCATCAGTGTCAGAAACATTTGAAAAAAAGGTGGATGACTATAGTCTCGAGTGGGCATCTCAAGCAGAGAAGAGTTATGAGAAATCAGAGCTTTCTCTTGACAGGTAATGGCATTGATTTGTCACAGGGCACGTGCAGAGGGAGAGTCTACGTCTCGGGCCCCTTCCTTACCTACTCTGGAAGGGAGGGCAGCCTCCTGAGTCCGAGCCTCCAGGAGGAGGGAGGGAAGTAAAATAGAAAGGACACCTTGCAGGCCCAGAGGGCTCCGAGACAGGCAAGGGCAAATAGGCAGGAATGGACACCCCTGCCTGGCCCAGGACAGAGAAAAATGCTCTCCTGGGTGGAAGCTTGCAGAAATGACTCTCTCTTGAGTTTGGTGTGGTGGCCATGGCTAATTGAGAGTCAGGGAATCTGCTCGCCATTCAGCAGCTTCTAACTCTGACCCAAGGCAAATCATTCTCTGCCCTGTGACCCTATGGCTCAGCCTTTCATGAGGGGTTGGATCTGATTTACTCTAATACTCCTTTGAGCCTTGGATTCTGAAGTCTTAAGAAAGAAGGAGCATGTGCAGTCCTCAGCTTAGACTCGTTCACCAATAAATAAATAAATAGACAAACAAACCAACCCTGTGGTCTAGGCAGGTGGGAAGCTAGGCAGGTACCAGCACCGAGCCACATCAGGTTACAACATCAGAAGCACCCCCAGGGAGGCCTGCTGCAAGGTTGGTATTGGAGCGGTTGTCAGGGGATCCTTTGCACTCAGCTCGCCGAGCCTGGCCGGCAAAGCTGGAAGACCTCCAAGGTGTAGGCCCTGGCCCGGCTGCTTGGGGAGACTAGCCGAGTCCAGGAGTGGGCCTGCAGACGGAAGTTGGGAATCGGTAAAGGCAAATGAGCAAAGGCAAATGCATGAGTGGAGGAACCAGAGGGGAGGAGCAGGGCTCTCTCTCTGCCCTTTAATGTGACTTCTCTAGTCAGGCCCCAGAGAGGCCCGGTCAGAATAAATTATGCTGGGTTATCACAGCTGCCGGCAGGGCTTTCCCTGAAAGAGTGAGACCCTGATGCCCTTGTCCCCTTCACCCTTCTCCCTGCAGCTCAGGACACTGGCTGTGTACCTTCAGAAGGACGGGCAGTGCCGTATTGGGAGTGGGGAGAGATGAACCCTGGGCGGGGGGGGGGGGGGGCATCATTTGGGTTTGTAGGACCAAGATGGGGAGGTGATTCTGCCTCAGTGGCGTTCACAGGGGACCTGTTAGCAGGCATTAAGCTCTGGGTGAATCTCTAAAGTTCTGGAGGTATTTGAAGGTTCTTTTCTGTCAGGAAGACTGATAGGTACTCAGACCTCACTGGTTTGAAGCAACTGGGAGAGACTACATGGCGGGTTAGAGGGAAGTCTCATTTTTAAAAGGAACTTGCTTTGAAATGTAGTGTTACTACTTTTTCTGCGTTCACATGTACGTCCAGTTAGTCTTCCTGTGTCAAGCCCCTTCCTGGTTCCATGTGCTGGGGAAATACAGTGTTCCTATGACTGTTCTAAAAGGAAGAATGGTTAATACATCACAAAACTGTATAGCGTGCGCGCTTCCCATGTGGCCTGGAGTCGTTTGCACCGAATAAGATAGCATTCCCCCCCTTCTTCCCCCACCCCATACAGCCATAATAGTTCAGTGAACCCCTTCCTAGTTCATACAGGGGGGTGGGGAGAAAAGAATGGAAGGAAAACATGAAGAGCGAGCTCAGAAATACTCACTGCTTTGGGGACTCATGGTAACTAGTGCAGAGTGGGAACTTGGTGTTCTCGGAGCAAACACGAATGGTCCGAGCATGGATGTCTAGCACTTCAGCCACCCAGCTGAGATCTGTACTGCATAATTTAGGACATCCCAGGGTCACTAGCAGGATTTGAAGGATTAGGAGGATCATTTGCCTAGGGAAAACAAGCCCAGAAAGAGGGAGAGCTAATACTCCATGCACTCTGGCTTTGGGTGGTGTTGACAGCTCCTAACAGAAAGACAGGCGGTGTCTGTGCTCCTAGCCGTGCCCCCCTCTCTACCCCATTCCAGGCTGAGGACCCTGCTGCAGCTTAAGTGGCAGCGCTCACTATGTGATCCGGGTGAGGCCGTGGGCCTATTGGCTGCCCAGAGCATTGGGGAGCCCTCCACACAGATGACCCTGAACACTTTCCACTTTGCTGGCAGAGGCGAGATGAATGTCACTCTGGGCATTCCGAGGTACGGGGCTACATGGGTGCATAGCGTGGGATCTTTTCCTAAGCCCACTCCTGGGGAGGAAGTCATTCAGTGGGGGGCGGGGGGGGGGGCCTCTTATCCAAAATGGTGATTAGAGTTGGACTTTCTGGAGCCTAACTGGTTTCTATGGTTGGATCAGTGCCCAAGCCTCTTGGAATCTCTCTTTATCCCTCTGCCAACTCCTGCATCCGTGACCTGGGACACTTGTGAAGCTACACTCCTGGGGTCGGGACTCAGGAGCAGAGGTTGTTAACAAGCCACATGCACTTGGCTGCCTAACTCTGGGGGCACCAATCACCTAGAATGTGACCCACAGTGGCCCTTCTGGTACATGTACACATCTATAGGGTAATGGCCACTGGACAAGAGGAAAGAGTGGGAGACTCACTTGCATTGAATGCCTGACCTTGACACTTTTTAGCAGAGACACTGGGGTTCCTCAACTTCCCTAACCTCAGGATCCTCGACCTGTGGAAGGGCGGAGGCCAGGGCCCACCATGCAGTTGGACCATGTGGGCTGACAACTCAGGGGCAAGGCCAGGAGCATCATGGTGCCTGCATCCAGTAGGAGCACTATAGGTGATAACTTTATCATCCTTGCATCTCTCATTTGTTCCATAAGCTCTTAGTAAGCGCCCACTGTATGTAAGGCACAGGTGATAGGAAACAAGAATAATACTAGCCTGTCCTTGAGGAGCCCGTGCTCCTATGGAGAAAATTGATAGGAGGGTCACTTGCTGTCACTCACTGGGCCAGAGCTAGGACTTTCTGATCCAGCGTACTTCCTTGCAATATCCCAAGGCTTCTCAGATCCCAGAAGAGCCGTAATATCTTGATAAGAAAGGCCTCGCAAAAATAGGGAATCTGGGTACCTCTTACGATTAGATGTGCCCATGTTCTGTGACAGGTTGAGGGAGATTCTCATGGTGGCCAGTGCCAACATCAAGACGCCCATGATGAGCGTGCCCGTGTTCAACACCAAGAAAGCACTGAAGAGAGTGAAAAGCCTGAAGAAGCAGCTCACCAGAGTGTGCTTAGGGGAGGTAATGGTCTCTTGGACCTGGCTAAGAGTGGGTGGAGGCATTTTCCTGCATCTTCCATCTCTGAAGAACAGATTTGCTGACCATTGAGACCCTGGGTTCAGACTCCCATGAATGAGGGAGAAGCTTTCTCTGCCAGGTGCTGAGCAGGGAGGGATGAACCAGTAAGCTTTAGAAGTAATCCATCAGTTTATAGCTTTTTCGCATGCCTTAAAAATAAAAATGCTTTCTGCGGTAACTTACTAGCCCCGCTGGAGTCTGCTCCCTGCAGCCTTGGGCCATCCTCTGGAGGTGACCCACCAGCCGTTGGCACTTGTCCCCCGAGGATTCACACTGGCAGAACTCAGTGGGGTTCCTTTGGGGTTTGGGCCTGTGGTCCCTCCCCCTCTCCCCCTAAACCCTTGGATTTCCCAAAACCATGACTGTCATGCACAGTCCCCTGGGACTCAGGCAAGTTGGGTTCTCTCTGTCCCTCTGGTTCAAGGTGTTGGAGAAAATTGATGTCCAGGAATCCTTCTGTATCGGAGAAAAACGGGACAAGTTTCAGGTGTATCAGTTGCGGTTTCAGTTCCTGCCACGTGCACATTACCAGCAGGAGAAGTGCCTAAGACCTGAGGACATCCTGCACTTCATGGAAACGAGGTTAGCACTCAGGCCGCATTTGTTGTTTGACTTTGTCATTGCCCTTGAGTGCTCCAGGCTGTAGGACTCCTGGAGATTGGCTGCATTTCTCTAAATGGATCCTTCAAGGGCAATGTTTGGGAAAACAGCAGGCCCTGTAGCCTAATTTGGAAACCTCACTGCTAATCTGGCCTGTGGGTGTGATTGCATTAACCACGCACCAGTCCGTGAAAACTTGCCTTCTCTCTGGTTGATGAGTCTTGTCGTCTTGGGTTTGGAGGCTTTAAGACGTGGAAGTATAGGTACCGGAAGGAGGAGGGAGCCCCATCACAGGGTACCACTGTAAGGTCAGACTAGCACATGGTGTTGGTTTTTGACATGATGTTCCAGGCAGCATAATGTTGTTCCTAATACATTTCTAGTCTGTGTAATAATGAGCAGTATACTGATAGCATGCTGCTTTTAAACCCCAATTCTAAGCTGGGGTTACCTGCAGCTTCTTACAGAGAAATTCTGGTTCCCTTCTGGTAGGGAGAATGAACATTCTTTTTTTCTCAAGTGCAAGTTAGTGCCAGACACTTGAAAAGCACAGGCTACCACACTGAGTACACATTAGGGCTGGGGTAGGCCAGGAAGAGCCAGCGAAGCACTTTTGACTCACCAGCGAACCCTAGATCATGCCGTGCAAACTCAAATGGTTGCAGGGCCCAGCAGGAAACAGGCCAGTGAAGAAGGCCGGGAGGTCTCTGGCAGGCTGGAGAGTACAGAACCTGCCTCAGGACAGGCATGTGGGCCACAGTGGCCCGATCTCCTAATTCAAAAAAACAGAAAGCCTCTTTCCCTGTTTTTTTTCTGTCTTTGGCTGTTTAGTTGCTTGTTGATGCTTTTATAAATAAGCCTGTTAGTTTTTAAATATCAGCAACTAATTCATACATTTTCAAAAGCTTGGTGATGCCCAAATAGATCCCATCTGTCAGCAGGATTTGGTCACAGACCACCAACCACTGCCTCTAATCTAGACCAGTTCTCAGATCTTCCCGGAGCCTCCCCAAAATGGAGAATCAATGGGGCAGAGTGGAGGCAGAGTTCACTGCTTTCAGTCATCCCACCAACCTTTACTGAGCAACGCCCACACTGGATGTAGTGTGGCCAGGAGAGAGCGGCTGTTCTGCCACTGGCCCTCTTCTCTCTGACCTGAAGATGTGAGCTGGCCTCAGGCCAGCCCTCTAAACATGTGGTGTTCAGGACAGTGGGTATCGTGGTACATGGGCTTGGATGTGAAGTCATCCCCTTGGAAAGGGGCCACCACTGGGCAAATCCTGCCCCAATTTACATGAGCCCGGATGAAATTGTTGCAATTTACATGAGCCCGGGTGAAGTTGTCACAATTTACATGAGCCTGAGTGAAGTTGTCGCTGGCTGGGACTTGGGATAGACGTGCATCACCATCCACGTGGGTGGAGAAGGTTCCTTTTACCAGGCAGACCCAGTGCTCTCAAGACGCTGGGCCATGTCACAAGAGACGTGTCTCCAGCCTGCCGGCTCATTAATTAACAGGGAGGAACAGAACTCCCAAGTGTGCCGCATGTTTGTGCTGGCCAGGCAGCCCTTTTCTGAGAAATGGGAATTAGGATCACATGGCCTCTTGAGACTTGTCAAGAGCAGGCGAAGCTGGATAGTGTGCCCTGTTTCTATTCACCTAGGGCTTTGCCTGCTGAGCAGGTAGGTCAGCATGAGGCATGTACCAGGCTGTGCTTAGAGTTCTTTCTACTTCTGTTATCTTGGAGAATTGAAAAATTCATCACCTTTAAACAATTTTTTTCTTGATGAGGGCCAGCCCTGGCTTCTTACCAGTAGCCAAGTACTTTTTCAGCTCCTAGTTTGTATTTTGCTTGTGCACTTGAAAAGCTGTGATAAACAAAGCCATGTGCAGTAGCTCTTTGTGGAGCTACTCTGACTCCAGCACATTGGGCCAAAAATAAGAGAAGGAGCAATGTGTGAACTGGGGTGTGGTTTGGACAGTGCTTGACAGGCTTGGGCAGCGTAGCAAGCACAATAAGACCTCTTACGGACCACGAGGCAATGTGAGTGTGTGCTCTCAAAGAGTGACACCCCCGCCCCTGCAGGAAACCTTTCTCCTTCCTTTCTCTCTTCCCTCCCCCACCTCCTCCATCTCTGTTTCTCTCTCTTCTCCCCTACCCTCCCTCCCATCCCATCTCTTCTCCCAACTACTGGCTCGTGAGACTATTTGACAATAGATTGGAGAAGAGAAAGACACAGAGGCATTTGTCTAGATGGCAGTGTGTAAGCATTGAAGGTTCTGTAAATATTTTTACTGACACCTGTCACTTTGGATGTTTGTATGAGCTATCTGGGCGGTCGGCCGGGGGCGGTGAAGTCACAAGAGCACCAAGCGTGGAGTCGGGTGGAAGTTCTGGCCTCCTGTCCCCAGCCATGAAACGACCAAGCTAGAGTGTGCAATTACAGCTTCTGGGAGTCAGACTTTGCAAGCAGCAGGTGGCGGAGCAGTTGCCAGGCACTCCTGGAAACAGCCAAGGGTCATATTCTCTGTTTGCAATTATTTATGTGGGATGGGCGGTGTCTCTGCAGCCTACCCATCCTGTTCCCTTTTGGTTGCCACATTCTGACAAATAGCAAAACCTTCACAGGACAGTCATTGTGCGCCTTCAGTTCCCTAGATCGTGGCAAAATCACAGAGGGGCAAACTTGTTTGCACCCACAGGAGAACTCTGGCGTATTGGTAACATGTCTACCACTTGTCAGGGTGCATTCAGCTTTCTCGATTTCTCACCTGTTCTCCCGCAGTCTTGTCCACTGGAAGAGGCAGTTTAGGCAGAAGGGATGCCCAGCAAGCGGGGATTAAGGAAGGTCTCCGTGGGGACTTTCATCTGCACTTAGACCCAGCCTTGAGGGGTGGATGCAACTCCAGCAAGTAGCAAAGGGGTTGGAGAAATTGCTGGCAGAGCGAGCGCAGAGGATGCACCAGGGTGGGTGGGAGCAGATGGGTAGTTGGGGTTGGGGCCAATTATGGAGGACTGGAGGGAGGAGCCTCGGAGGGGCGACATGGCCGCAAAGCCACTGGTCTAGAGAGTCTGAGGAGTCAGAGCAGCAGCCCTGAAGCAGCGGGAGGCGACGAGCAGTGGTCATAGCTCTTTCCACACCCGCATCCCATCTCGTTTCCTCTTCTCTCTGTAGTGGGCTCAGGTCGCAGCGGACATGTCCCACCATGCAGACGAGATCAAGGCCTTCCTCCTGGGTCTCTGGCTGGATCCAGATTTGAACCAGAGCCTGGCATTCCAGAAACTTCTCTTTTGCCCCCTCTTCTCAGTTAGATTATATCTTCTCAAGTCAAGCCTGGCCTTCCCTCATCAGGCCCTGGTCCCCATCCCCAGCACCTGGCAACCAGGTTCTTCCCTGGATTAGTGGGTGAGGAGCCTTTTTTCTGCCAAGGGCAGATACCTCAGCAAAACCATAAACTTTGAAAAGTTAAAAAAAAAAAAAAAAAAAAAAAGGAGGGAGAACAATAGTCTTTTGCTCTTAATAAGAAAAATAGTAAAGGGGCACCTGGGTGACTCAGTCGGTTAAGCGTCCAACTTCAGCTCAGGTCATGATCTCACAGTTTGTGAGTTCGAGCCCCACATCAGGCTGTGTGCTGACAGCTCGGAACCTGGAGCCTGCTTTGGGTTGTGTCTCCCTCTCTCTGTTCCTCCCCGGCTCACACTCTCTCTCACTCTCTCTCAAAAATAAATAAAGATTAAAAAAAAAAGTTAAAAAAAAAAGAAGAATAGTAAATATTTGCCTGCTTGTTAAGACCACACTCCTGTATTTTCACCCTTGCTTTGCTCCCAGGGCACATGATACGCACATTATAGGTGCTGAGACAGTACAGGATGCTGGCTGGCTGGCTGAGGGACCTGATCCTTAATATAATTAAAAGCAGTCCATTTTGGCATGCTGTTCTGGCCTGAAGAAGAAGAAAGGCAAGAAGGGGATAATGTGAAAAAAAGAGCAGGGTTGGGGGAGGGAGGGGTGCAGGGAGGCAGGGCAAGGCCTTAAGGGAGCTTAAAAATAGAAAACTCAGGAGGAAGAGGCAAAGGGCCAAGAAAGGCCCCCAGGCTCTGCTTCAAGTTGATTCTTTTAAATTGGTCTGGTTCCAACTTGTCAACATGATTTATTGCCACAAAGTAAGTTATCAGTGCCTTTAAAACTGATGAACTCTTGCACATCTTAGTTCTTCCATCAAATTGTTGGGGCTCATACCCCAAGGAGACAGGAGCTGTCAGGCCTGCGCTGCACCACTTTCTAGAGATGCTGCAGGGGCAGGCAGAGGATGGTCCTAGTCCTGGCCTGGACTCCCCTCCTGCTGGAGAGTCTGCTGTCCTTGTCAGACTCTGGCCACAGCAGCGCTAGCAACTTTGACTCACGGAACACCCTCTCTGCCAGGCCTCATGACAGTTATTGGACAGGGGGTTGATTCTAATCCTTAAAACAAGACTGCACGATGCATATTCATACCCACATTTTACAGATAAGGGAGTTAAGGCTCCAGAGACTGTCATGCTTAAAGTCACGCACCTGAGGAGTGGCAGGACATGTGTGCAGACAGGCCTGGTGGGCTGTGGAGCAGTGCTCTGTCTGTGCCCTTTAGAAACCGCAAGAGGGGGATAGGAGATGCTGTACCTCTGTCTCATGTGTAAATCCCCGACGCCCCCTTAGATGGCTGTGAGATCCTTGGGCAGAACATCCTACACCCGCAAGGAGGGGAGAGTAGAGATGCTCGTATTGAATGGGGCTGTGTGGCTTTCTTCTCATTTTAGATTCTTTAAAATTCTGATGGAATCCATCAGAAAGAAGAACAATAAAGCCTCAGCTTTCAGAAGCGTAAACACTCGGAGAGCTACCCAGCGGGATCTAGACAACACTGGGGACTCAGAGAGGAACCGGGTGAGTGAGTCCCCCAGGGGCCCCTCTAGGACCAGCACAGGGAGGGTCCCAGGCCGAGAAGCCCATAGGGTGGCTGTTGGCTTAGTCTTCTCCCCTGGAAAGGCTCTGGGGTTGTTTTCAGCACTCCTCAAGCCTCTTCCTGGATTTGGCCCATATCTCCCTGTACCTCTCCATTTACCTGCTGTGCCGATAGGGTCACGGGGGTGCTGCCAGACAGCAAGTCTGGCTGGCACTGGGTGAAGGCACATGATCATCTATCTGTCTCCTCTCAAGGACCACTCTGTGAGTGATTTTTATCCTGAGGACAGGCTGAAAGTATTGGTACCTGCTGGGCTTTGGAATTCTTTTTCTGGTTTCATGTTGCTCTGCCTTTGACTTCCCTGGGCCAGATGAACCGAGGCCCACAGAGCACTGGCAGGAATTAGAAGAGGCATTTTGAAGCAGAAAAGTTGGGCTGCTGTAATAAAAAAAGGAAGGAGTCAGGGAAAAGCTACTAGGGGCAAAATAGTCCAGGAATGGTGATAACCTCATCTGCAAGGAGACCCAGGGATAGTGTGGGGACAGGTCCCCTACTGTCATCTGAGCCAACAGCAGCTTGTAGGGCTATATAGCAATAGCTATGCCAATGCAGCCAGCCTGTGGGGGCGCTGGCGGCAGAGGGTCGCAGTAAAGACTTAGTACGGCCTTAAGGTAGACCAGAGAATGCTAGGTCTCTGGCCCGGGAAGTCTACCAGTTGGCTAACTCAAGCACAGATGGGTATAGGTGGTCTTTGAAAGGTTACTCCGTTTATCCTTAAGTCACCCAGAAGAAGACTATAAGAAACTAGGAGCCAGGGCCAGTAGAGAAAGATACAAATATTTGGTTTTTAAAATGCTTAATAGCCCACCAAGATAATCCTTTCTCTTCATCTCCATCTAGAACAAAAATATTTGGAACAATATTTTATACCATTTTCTTTTAATGACTTGGAAAGCCTGGTCCCTTTTCTGAAATTTTTTCTTTCTTTCTTTCTTTTTTTTTTTTAATTTTTTTTTAATGTTTTTATTTATTTTTGAGAGAGAGAGAGAGCATACAGGGAAAGGGCAGAGAAGGAGACACAGAATCTGAAGCAGGCTCCAAGCTCTGAGCTGTCAGCACAGAGCCCGACGTGGGGCTTGAACTCACAAACCATGAGATCATGACCTGAGCTGAAGTCGGAAGCTCAACTGACTGAGCCACCCAGGCGCCCCCCTTTTCTGAAATTTTTTTAAATGCAAGGTTTTGCAGGTGGTACATGTGACAATGAAGCTTGAAGAGAAGGAGACAGTGAGTGCAGGGCTGTCCCAGAGCAGGGACTGGATGGACAGGGTGGCCAGGTGGAAGGGTAGGTAGGTAGATGGGTGGTTGGGAGGGTGCCAGGTGGAGGTATAATGAATGGATGCATAGATAGGCAGGTGGGTAGCTGGGTGGGTGAGTGAGCTGAAAAGGAGGATGGGTGGGTAGATAGATGGATTCACCAAGCACTCGGTTTTGGAGCCAGTCTTTTTTCCTCCTTGTCCCCAAACCACAGGGAGAGCAGGAGGGTGATGAGGAAGAGGAGGGGCACATTGTGGATGCTGAAGCCGAGGAGGGAGATGCTGATGCCTCTGATGCCAAGCGCAAGAAGAAACAAGAGGAGGAGGTGAGGGGACTGGCCAAGGTGAAGGGGCTATGGTCACATCCATCCTGTGTCACACCTGCAGGATTATTGCTCACCACATATGGCCACACCTTTGCTATCCTGCTGGAACCCATTAGGAACCCTGGGACAAGTCTGGCCTGCCCAGCACACTTGTCGATGAAAAAGATGAAGTTCACAGGGCAGGATTGGGCAGGGGCCATCCCAGGACTGTCCTTCGGCTCTGGACGGAATCAGATTCAGGGACCCAGAGGCTTTTGCAAGGAGCTGAAGTCAGGCTGCCTCTTGTTTTTTACAGTGAAAATACACCAAAACCAGTCTTGCCATGACTGCTGCTGGGACAAAGGGCAGATTAGAGGGGCTGAGGAAATTGACGGGCAAGAGAGAGCCCAAGGAGGGTGGAAGAGTGTTGGGAGTTGGGACTGAGAGGCCGCCATTCCCAGGGGAAGGGCCAACGGGAGAGAGGAGGAGGCAGCCCGGGGCAGGCCTGGTGGGCCTCTACAGGGGTGCTTGTTCTGCAGGCACAGTCCAGACAGATGGGAGGGAGGGGGCCAGGTGACACAGACTGCACTCTATCCCCTGCCAGGTCGATTATGAGAGCGAGGAGGAGGAGGTTGGGGAGGAGAACGACGACGAGGACGTGCAGGAGGAAGGGCATGGCCCCGGGGAAGGTGCCAAGAAGGCCCAGGAGCAGGATGAAGAGGTGGGCTCAGGCCCCGAGGAGGACTCGGCCCCTGCCGCCCCCCTCACACAGCCCCGGAAATCCACCCGCGTCAGGGAGCCCCAGGGAGCCGAGGCCGTGGAGCGCCGTGCGCAGGCCGTGCGCGAGTCCCACCCGTTCATAGAGGACTACCAGTACGACACCGAGGAGAGCTTGTGGTGCCAGGTCAGTGCCCGCTGCCCAGCTCCTCCCCACGCGGGCCGGGTGGCGTGCGGGGCCTGTGGCAGTCAGTTGCAATCTCCTTATGATCTCAGATCCCTTAAAGAATCTGGTGACCACCGTGGCCCCACTGCCTCAAATCACTGCCCCACACATTTGACTCAAACCCCTAGCGGGCCAGTACTTTCGGACTCGTCAAGAACAGTGTGTGTCTGCAGGTCTGATGGGCCAGGCCCTGGAGTGGAGGCACTTCTAAGCATCCCCCCATTCCGTCTTTAGTCCTACCGAGTGGACGGATGTCACAGTTGCAGAGGCAAGCAGGAGCACGCCGCTTCCCCACCCCCGTGGCCTATGGTCTGCAACGGCAGGGTGCACCGTTCCCTCCAAGGCTGGGTGGTCAGGAGGCCTACACTCCCACACATGGGCTGACATTTTTGACCTTCACTTTGACCCAGTCCAGTGGCTCCCAAACGGCAATGTAGATAAGAGTCATTGAGCAGGTTACACACGAAGTGATGAGTGTGACACTTTATGGTGATCGAAAGGCTATCAAGGGCACTGTTGAGCAGACACGATTTTTACCAGCATCTGTGAAGGTGTCACTCCACTGCTGTCACCTTCGCCTGGGTGACTGGAGATGGCTGCTCTGTGTGGTCGGTTAAGGCACCCAGTGTTCGCCTGTGCAGACCCACCCAGCCTGCCCCAGCAGGACCGCCTGTCCCCAGCCAAGGTGTTTACTACACAGGCTTTGAAGGCCTCACCCAGGGAGCCAGTTGGGGGCCCTCTGCCTCCTTCTCGGGGCCGGAGGCAGCCCCTTCCCTGATGCAACCCTCCTTCCTCTTACAGGTGACAGTGAAGCTCCCTCTGATGAAGATCAACTTTGACATGAGCTCCCTGGTAGTGTCCTTGGCCCAGGGCGCTGTCGTCTACGCGACAAAGGGCATCACGAGGTGCCTCCTGAATGAAACCACCAATAAGAAGAACGAGAAGGAGCTTGTCTTAAACACAGAAGGAATCAACTTGCCAGAGCTGTTCAAGTATGCCGAGGTGTGCGCCCTCCCCAGGTTGTCTGCTGGCCGGGACAAGGTCCTCACACTGACTCGGGCTGGCCACGGGGAGGCGAGGCTCCAACCATGTTACCCGGGGCCTCTTCTTGGGATGCACTGTGCATATTAGCCTAGTTAAGACTTCCGGTAACTTTATCTCACCCACACTTTCTTGGAGTAGTTTGGCTAGAATTTTTTTTTCCTTGAAATTAATATGTCTCCAAAGTAGATTTGTAAGATGTAGTTTGTGGAGTCGCTGGCCTGAGAGCTGCTCATTTTATCTGGGGAAGGTGGCCCTGGGAGCAGAGGTGGCTCAGACCAGCCTGCCGGTGCCTGGTGCTGGCAAACACGCCTGTGTGCTGTGCCCCACCTGCTCCACCAGCACGTCTGTCATCCTTCTGGGCTGTTTCTTCATTCTTCTGCTTCATTGTGTGTCCGAGAACCTTCTGAGGTGCTCTCAACCCCTGGGCACAAGTGTTTCCCCAAAGAATACTGAGGTGTCGGGACCCCTATAGCCCACCACCCTCCCCAGTGTGCACCCAGCTCACAAATCTCTCCCTACCTGGAACACTTCTCCCACAGCAGCTGCCTTGGAGAAGCCCCTGCCTCCTGGAGCCTTTCACTGGGTGCCTCCCCAAGACAGGGCAGGGTGGGCTCTTACCTCCTGAAAGCCAGCCACCAACAGGGCAGACTCTGTCATGCCTGGGAGGGTTGTTTAAACAAGGCCAAAGTCTCCACCATCTCCTGTGAGGACGAGCTGCCATAGTGCAGAGCCACCTTGGGCCCCTGACGAGCTGGGCCCCCGTGGAGCTGCCCTGTCGCTGCCCCATGTGCCCTGGAGACAAGTTTAAGTGTCACTGCTGGAGAACGTCCCTCGCCTACCAAGGGAAGCCTCCATCCTAGGAGGCAAGTCTATCTGTTAAATAAACAAATAAGAAAATAGCTTCTTCTGGCCAACCTGCACCTCTGCTTACACTCTGTCCTTTTGCTACTCCTGGGCCACCTTTCAATCACTTCGTCGTCGGCTCTGCTTGACTGCCAGACAAGGAGCGAGCTCGGCCAGTGTGGGTCTTGCCTGCAGAAGGGAGCAGAAAGCCAGGCCCCCGCACTCAGTCTCTACCCCCTTTTTAGGTTCTGGACTTAAGCCGCCTCTATTCCAATGACATCCACGCCATGGCCAACACGTATGGCATCGAGGCCGCGCTGCGGGTGATTGAGAAGGAAATCAAGGACGTGTTTGCTGTGTATGGTAAGAGGAGCCACGGACAACACTCAGAAGATCCCAGCATGTCGGGCCTGCTCTGTAGGAGACCAACACATGGGTGCAGTGAGCATGTGGCCTGTGGGAGACCCCGAGAGTGACCAGGGAGGACAGGTTTCAGTACTGTCATTGGGGCCGCTCTACCTGTTTCTCCTCTGGCCTCTGAGGAAACTCCTGTCTGATGAATGGACCCCAGCCTGCCTGCCTTCGGGGTTTTAGGTCCCAAGTGAAATAGTGCTGTGAGGTTCTCATGTCCTGCAAGTCTGGAGTCTGTTTCCTGGGCTACTGGACAGACGTGGAGAGTGGGCTGGACTGATTGTGGTCTGGGATGGGGATGGGGGGCTGAGTGAGTAGATGACCGAGCTTGAAATGGAGCCCTGGGGTCTACATCTGAGCCTATGTGCTGGCTCGTGTCTGGTGATGCTGCTGCAACTGTCCTCTTGTCATTGTGTAATCTTTCCTGATGTTACTGCCAATGTGACAGGCATTGAGGTTGATCCCCGCCATCTCTCCCTGGTTGCCGACTATATGTGCTTCGAGGGCGTGTACAAGCCATTGAATCGCTTTGGGATCCGGTCAAACTCCTCCCCTCTGCAGCAAATGACATTTGAAACCAGCTTCCAGTTTCTGAAGCAGGCCACCATGATGGGTCAGTGCATGGGCAGGTGCCCTTGGTCTTCCCTCTCCTAAATCTGCTCTGGGCAAAAAGGCTTGCTCCCTAGGCACCTTTCCACATGCCTCCCACACAAGTGAGATGTTGGAATCTCACTGAGGAAGCAACTGGGGAGGGTGGGCAGCAGATGGGGATGCTGCCTCTGCCTTTTGAAGGAAAGGGAGAAGGCTCTGCCTCTCTTTCTGTAAGAAGTGCTCCCTCACGTAACCTCATCAGCTTCCAGAACTCGGCTTCCTGCTGGCCTCTGAGGTGGCTCATCTGCCCAGCCTCCATGTTGATCGCCCCCACCCCCAGACCCCTTATATCACCCCCAGCTTCCCTCTCAACCACCTAACAAGATCTCTTGTGTCTCCCAGGATCGCATGATGACCTGAGGTCCCCTTCAGCCTGCATCGTGGTTGGGAAAGTTGTCAGAGGCGGGACAGGCCTATTCGAGCTCAAGCAGCCCCTGAGATAGTAGCCACTGCAGCACCATCTGCCCGGCCTACAGGATGGCCCAGAGGACCCAGGTGAGGGCCTGGCCTGCCCTTCACTTGAGAGGCCTGGGAGAACAGAGTCCAAGGTGGTTCAAAGTGACCATGTAGGGCACAGCAGAGATGTAGGGGGTGCAAAAAGCAGCTGGCCTCCGCTCGACCAGCTTCACCTGGAAAGTGGCAGCCTTCCTTGTCCTTGCCCTTCCCCATCTCACACCATGAATAAGGTTCACCGAGTCCCCTCAATCCTTCTGAGGTGGCCCGGCCTTCCCCTGCGTGGCATCTCCAGAGCAGAGAGGTGAAGTCCTGTTGCTGGGAGCTCACCTAACTGCAGGCAGGACTTCTGAGGGCTCTGGAGGACCAGGAACTGGGAGCCTGCCACCCTATGGCCTGCCCCTCCCAGCTGCACCGGTTCCTAGGGGCACGGTTCCCGTAGAGTGTCCACCCAAGACCTTTTGCCTGGGCCAAACCCACACCTCTGCCCACCCAACTTCTGTACCCGGGGCAGGGCCCCAACAGCTCAGCCCCACACGTAGAGCCCCAAGTCACCAGCCAAGCTGTTTGGACAAGTTGCCTGGCTTATCTTTCCTGGCTCTGCTCTCGGCCCATCGTTAAGGCCTGCATCCCTCTCTGCGGGCTCTGCTTCATCTGGGCCGTCCAGCCTCCCCTGACCTCTGGCACCACAGCAAGGGGCCCTGGCATGAACAGAAAAGTCAGAGGACTTGTACAAAGGCTTTGTAAATCCAGAGGCTATTTCTATTTTTGTCTAATGTTATTCCAACTCAGGCCTGAGTAATAAACATCACTGGAACTAGCTATTGGGAGGGGAAAAAATTAAAAAGACTTGTTTTTTTTTTTTTTTTCCCCCTTGGTTTGTGGTTTCTACATTTGTGATTTGAGAGCCCAGGACTGGGATTTCTCAGCACAGTCACATCTTGGTCCCTTCTGTTCTTGTCAGAGGATGTGGGGGAGAGCTCAGCCCCTGCAGCCTTCCACTCTGACCCCAGCCAGCCCCTGCTCTGTCCCCCTTTCCGGAGCCAGCTTCTGGCCCTGCAACCAGAAGAGTGGAAGCCAGTGAGAAGGACCTTTGTGTGGCAGGTGGGAAAGGAGGCCTTGCTCGGGGAGCATGACCATGCCGCCCCTTCAGACACGTGACAGGCCCACCCTTTGCCTCCTGCGCCCACACTAGGGAAAATGGCAGAAGCAGTTTACTAGGGCTTGGGTACAGAGGAATAAGCATAGCTTCTGAGGGACACAGGAAAAACGGCCACAGTGGAATCCTGTGCTACAGGTTATGGCATGTGTTCTTGGCGTTGTGGGTCAATTCACTACTTGGTGATTTCCACTCATACTAGAATTGTGGGAGAGGGTCCTCAGGGCTCAAGATAACCCGTTGGACAAATGAGCACATGTTGCATGGCCCCATGGCTCAGCTTAAGCCGGTAGATTCCGTGGCTCAGCCCCACCCAGGCGCTGAAGGTACAAAAGTGAAGGAGCAAGCCCAGAATATAGACAGGGCATAGACCATGCACACTGAAGTTAGACTCTTGGCTTGTGTTGGGAGGTGAGGTGATGGCCCCCTGCCCTTCCTGCCCCATCCATCCATCCAATTCCTGGACACCTGTGTTTTCCATGTGTTTCTTTCCCAGGATACACCTGCTTTGTAAGCAGACATTCCAGAGTGTGCACATCATGGTGGGCCAGGAATCCTCTGGCTCCCCTTATGGCATCACACACTCACTGGTTCTGTCAGAAGCCTCCTTGGGGGGGGGCTCCTTTGCTGTTTAAGATGGCATATTCTTTTGGGCTGGAGGAGAGAGGGCGCAAATGAGCAAGGGGCAGAGAGAGAGAGAATTATGTGTCTGAGTCAGGAAGAAAACGTGTGGGTGAAGCACCTAATCCCATTCCCAGCCTGGATCTTAACTGTCCTTTCTCTCCATGGTCCTCGTCCCAAAATATATGTACAAAACATAGGTAGGCTCCTTCCAGGCCTCACTGGTCCCTGTCAGGGCTCTTCCAGCCCGTAACTCTGATAAACCACTCCGAGAAAGGTTGTCTCCTTCATGTGCGCCCCTCCCAGACAAGGCTCTGGGTTGTTTTGTTTTAATCTGGGAAAAATAACATAAAATTCACCCTCTTAACCATGTTTAAGCATGTAATTCAATGGCATTAAGGAGTTAACGTTGTTAAGTTACCAGGACCATCCTCCATCCACACAGGGCTTCCCTCTTGCAAAACTGAAACTCTGTCACCATTAAACGTGAACTCCCTATTCCTTTGGTGACCACTTGCCCCTCACAGCCATCATTCTGTTTGCTGTCATGTTTGACTACTACCTCATATAAGTGCATGATACAGTATTTGCCCTTTTGTGGTTGGCTTATTTGATTTACCGTAATGTCATCAGTGTTGTAGCACGTATCAGAATTTCCTTCCTTTTCAAGGCTGAATGACAATACTCCACTGTATGTATATTTTGTTTATCCGTTCATCCGTCAGCAGACACTTAGATTGCTTCTACCTTTTGTCTCTTGTAAATAATGCTGCTATGAACATAGATGTACATGTCTCCTAGAGTTCCTGCTTCTAGTTTGAGGGTTTAGACCCAGAAGTGGAATTGTTGGATCAGATGGCAGTTCTGTTTTTAAGGTTTTAAGAAGCTGCCGTCCCATTTTCCACAGCATCTCTACCATTCTACATTCCCACCAACAGCTCACAAGGGTTCTGACTTCTCCACAGCCCTGTTGATGTTTGTTCTTTCCTCTTTTGTTATATATGGTAGTTGTTGTGAACTGATTTAGTCAGATGTTGCAGGACGCCTGGGTGGCTCAGTATGTTAGGTGTCCAACTCTTGATTTTGGCTCAGGTCATGATCTCACAGTCATGGCATCCAGCCCTGCATAGGGCTCTGCACTCAGCATGCAGCATGCTTGGGATTCTCTCTCTCCCTCTTCCTCTGCCCCTCCCCTGCCTGTGCATGTGTATGTGTGCGCGCGCTCTCTAAATCAATGGATCTGATGTTGGGGCCCTTAGGTGGTCTGCATCTACACAGACTTAGGTTAACACTTAAGTCTTTCTCCATTGCTTGCCAGTCGTAAAATTTTAGTTTACGATTAAATGGGGGCTGTACGAGTCTAGAAAATACTCCTGAAATAGAAAAGACTGGTCCTTTGACCCAGTTAGGTAACAAGTTGTCCTCCAGACTTCTGAGTGGGACAGGGTGGGTAAGGTAGTCACCGCTTGTGCTTGAGGTCACACAGTTCAGGTGATGGAATTGATGGGCCTTCCACAAGGTCTCCCAGCCCTGGGGCAGTTTTCTCTCCCCTGCTCCGTTTACACAGGGTTCTTCAATCACAACCACCAGAATAGCTATAGTCAAAAATTTTAAATTTCTACACCATCGAGTACGCCTTTTTGCCAGGGTCCATTTAGAGCAGAGGTTCTCAATTCTGCACATTCAGACCATGTGGGAAGCTTTTTTCTTCTTCTTCTTCTTCCAATATTTTACTTAAATTCAAGTTAGCCAACAGATAGTGTAGTATCAGGAGTAGAACACCTGGGAAGCTTTGTAAAAACTAATTCCAGGGCACCCTGTCAGAGATTCTGGTTTAATGAGTCCCAGAGGGTGGCCTGCATATTGAAAGATCTCCAGGAGAGTCCTCTGTGCAGCAGGTTGAGAACAACTGACTTAGAATAAGCCCTATATTGTGCAAGTCACAGTCATTCACTTTCTGTGTCATGACTTCTCAAGGAGTGAATCACTGATACCAGGTTTCACTACTTAGATCTTAAGATCTGATTCCTGCCCTCAAAAAGTAGGAGTGTGAGTGTGTGTGTGTGTGTGTGTGTGTGTGTGTGTGTGTGTGAGAGAGAGAGAGAGAGAGAGAGAGAAAGAGAGAGAGATAAAGCTGTCATGGAGCCATGGTAGATGTCTGCAACGATAGAATGGAGGCCAAAGGTGCCTCACTCTGCTCTACCTGTGGTTCAGCACAGAAAAGGCATGATGTTTCTAGGCAGAAAGCAAGAGGCCCACAGCTCCCTCCCAGCCCAGCATATTAGGGAGGCTGCTTATTCAACTTAGAAGTTCCTGCCCACAGTGCACCTACAGGGGCAGGAAGAGGGGACACTTGCCCAGCAAGTATTTCCTAGAAGAAACTCTGTGAGAAGTTGCCACGTAGAAGTCAAGGCCTTCAGTGAGGACTGTACCCCAAGCTCTAAGCAGCGCACCCTCCTCACTCCATGATGGTAATCAGGGAGCTCCATTCAGTTCAGGATGCCATACAGCTCTGGTTTGTTCCCAGGCCTGGTGAAAGGCCAGAACCCTGTGACGGAACAGGGCTGAGCTCCTCAGCTCATGCTGGCTGCTCAGGTGACTCCACTTGAGCAAGTCTAGGCATGAAGGCCTGGAAGACATGTGCCAACATAAATATCCTGACCATGCCCTTCCTTTTCCTCCCCAAGCCTAGATATAGATAGTCTTGTTATCTGCATTAAATACTTTCTCCCCAAAATGAAATCAACAGGATACTGTAGGCCCAGAGTTTAGTGCAGAACCCACACTGTGGTTTAGCAGGTTGGCTACAGGCCACACTGGGCCATGCTCACCCCTAGATTTTAGTTCGGGCAGCTGGGGCATCTTCTGAGGTACATAGATTGAAAGGGGGACTAACAAGAAGACTTACACCCATGACCGTGTCTCCACGGTACTGAAGGGACAGCAGTAACAAAGTTACCAGAAGTCGGGAGCAGCGCACAGAGAGCCCTGGGCTTCTGCATAGCATCTCCAGCCCTGTTACAGGTGTGGACATCTCCCTCACCTTCAAGAACTAAGAACCCCAATCTATGGCCTAAATAAAAGTAGAAGTAAATTTTGAAGAGTTTGAGAAAACATTGTGAGGGCCCGACCTAGTATGCATTACCAGAAGGACTCTCGGAACCTCGCCGGCACCAGTTACAAAGGACTTCTGTGATGTTATCTCCTCTAATTTCCTGCGGTGGGTGTCCCTTTGGCCCCATTTCATGGTTGAAGAAGTAGACCTAGAGAACGTGAAAGCGGTGCCCCAGAGCCAGATCCAGTCGTGATGAAGCTCCCGGGACTGATGTCCTTCTTGGAGCTGTGCCTTTGCACAGTGCACCTCCTGGCGTTTTCATCAGGTTCTGATGGCACGGGGTGGCAAGTCTTAGATTCCATTGATCAGGTAGGTTAGTGACCTCCCTGAAAATAGAAATGGGGCCCCTGAGAAATGAGACCCAGGTTAGGGAGGGGAGGGAAAGGTCCACACAAGTCTGGTGGATGAGCCCATGGGAAGGTGGACTGCAGGGTTCACCAGGGATCACGGGTGGGACACATGGACTTTGGAGCATTCAAAGGGGCAAATTTAACGGCTTGGCCATCTAAGGGCTGAGGGCTGGCTGCTCCCAATGCCCACAGGACTTCTGCCCCTACTCACTGGGCTTCCCAGCCTGCTTTCCAGTCCTGCCTCTGAAGGCCTAGCCTGGGTAAGCGCCTTGGGGTCGAGCTCGTGGGCCTGGCACAGCACTATAGCAGCTGCCTGTCCCAGTGTCCTGCTGCCTGGGGACCACCCGACCCCAGGGGAAGGCTGTCTGGGCTTTGCACAATGCCCTGAGCTCTTACAGAGCCTGGAAGGTCGCCCTGGCCCCTCGCCTGGAACACGGTATTTTCCCTCTGCTGGCGATCTGACTCACTCTGACTCCTCCACATCCGGTCACACCACAGCCTGGGGCCCTCAGCAGCCAACAGCCATCTGGTCAGCCCAGCCCAGACTCTGCACTCTAATATTAAATGTCGGACCAGGAAGGAAGGAAACGAGAAAGGGAGGGAAGAGGCTGGGAAGGGTGGAGGGACTTATGTGTCCATGGTCCTCCAAATGAGCAGCTTTTTCTCTTCCATTTTCTAGAGCAGTCCCAGACCAACAGTATCAGCATCCCCGAGAACTTGTAGAGATGCAGATTCTTGGACCCCACCCTAGACTTCCTGAATCAGAATCTTGGGGGTGCCCCCCCCACCGTGTGTTAATGAGCCCTCTGGGGCTTCTCCGACCTGCCCCAGTTTGAGAACCACTGCCCTGGAACTGTTGCCAGGGAGCGTATTGCCTCTGCTGTCCTCTTTTTAGCTATCTCAGCCGTAGGGCTCTCCTGACCTTATTGAAACGGCCCTAGAGGCCCCTCTGCCTTCCCAGACACCACTCCTGCAGCACCCCTGTTTGACCCAGCACTAGGGGAGCCTGGAGGGCAGCCCGGACAAGGGTGGTGGGTCTAGAGCAGGCTGTGGGCCCTCCCTATCTCTCACGTTCTTGTGTTCCTTGGAACCTCCCGACAATCTGCAAGGTAGGCAAGAGAATACCACTGCCTTGGTTTGATGGATGAGGGAAAGGGAGTCTCAGAGGGGCTAGTGGCTGTTCTCCCTCCAGAGCATCCCGACTCCCAACTTGGGGGCAAGATCACTTCTATGCCTGCAAGACAGTTAAATAACAAGGCAGCCTTCCTGTGCCTGGGTGGTGTGGTAGTAAGGGGCTCTCCCACCCGTGGGGGTGCAGTGAGTGGGCTGAGGTTGCCTGGTGAGGCTTGGCATCCTCTACGGTGCTGGTGTGTTGCATTTTCTCTGGACCCCAACAAAGCCTGCCAGCACCTCTGACCCATATAGAGTCCTTTATGTTAAAAATTCCTCTGGATCCAACTGCCCCACTTCTGGGTACATAAAAGAATTCAAAAGCAGGGACTCGGAGATATTTGCACACCCATATGTATAGCAGCATTTGTCACGATACCCAAAAAAAAGGTGGAAACAACCCAAACATCCATCAGCAGGTGAACGGATAAAAATGGGGTACCTATATAAAATGGAATATTATTCAGCCATATAAAGGAATAAGGTTTCAATAGTACTGCCACAAGGTGAACAGTGTAGCACTATGCTAAGTGAGATAAGCTGTACACACAAGAACAAGTTCTTAGAGTCCTCAAATTCATAGAGACAAAGTAGAATGGTGGTTGGTTGCCAGGGGCTAGAATGGACGTTAGTGCTCAATGGGCACAATTTCAACTTTGCAGGATTAAAAAGTTCTGCAGATGGACAGTGGCGGTCATTGCACGACAATGGGAATGTACTTAATGCCACTGAACTGTAGACTTACAAATGGTTAACATGGTAAGTTTTATGTATATTTTACCATAATAAAAATTACAATCTGATCCCTCCTCAAAAAACAGAAACAAAATCCTTGAGGTGGCTGGGTAGTTCAGCTGGTTGAGTGTCTGACACTTGGTTTCAGCTCAGGTTCATGATACCAGGGTCGTGGGATCGAGCCCCACATCGAGCTCTACACTGGGTATGGAGCCTGCTTGGGATTCTCTCTCTCACTTCACCCCCCCCCCCGGCTTCTCTCTCTCCCTCTCTCTCTCTCTCTCTCTCTCAAATAAAAGAAAAAGTTTTTTAAAAATCCTCTAGGGGTGCCTGGGTGGTTCAGTTGGTTAAGCGTCCGACTTCAGCTCAGGTCATGGTCTTGGAGGTTTGTGAGTTCAAGCCCTGCAATGGGCTTTGTGCTGACAGCTCAGAGCCTGGAGCCTGCTTTGGGCTGTTTGTCCCCCTCTTTCTCTGCCCCTCCCCTGCTCACACTCTGTCTCTCTTTCTCTCAAAAATAAACATTAAAAAAATTATTTAATTAAAAATAAAAACATCCTCTAGATGCTGGGACCATTTCCAGGGAAACAGCAGCATACAAACCATTCTGCAAACACCCTACGCAGCCACATGCCTCTACTTGTCCACTGTGGCATGGGAGGGAAAGTCCCAGACATTGGGTTTGATTTCCTGGACTCCTGTTTTCTGGCCCTGTGACCATCAGCAAGCAACTTAGCTGATGTCGGACCCTCAGTCTCCTCTTTTATAAAAATGACTAAAAATATCTCAGGTTCTTGTGAGGGCCAATTAGGAAACAATCTGAAAGCTGGCACATAACAGGTGTTCAGTCAGTGGTAGTTATTTATGGTGTTCCCTCAGTCTGGAATGTTCTCCCCACCTGCTCTATAGGATAAGCCCTTGTTCATCCCTCAAAGCCCCATCAGGTCAAATCCCACTGCTTTGGTGAAGGCTGTGGTAATCTTCAGTATTATTCTCCCAGTACAGCTTCTCCCCGCCTGATGTTGGTCATGGCCATTCAACTGGAATGCCTATAAGAGCCAGGTGGTGCTTTGCCACGACTTCTTTCCCTCCAAACCGGTCACCAGCGCAGCAAAGCCCCCAGAAACACAGTGAACATGCGGCATGAGTACGAAACAAGCCTTTGCCATTTAACCCTCTGAGATTTGGGGGTTGCTTGTTTCCTCGGTGTACCCCGGTTCTGGGCTGCTCAAACTGTGGTTTTCCTTCCGCAGTCTCAGCATCCCCAGAACACTTGTTAGAGATGCACATTCAGGCCTCGCCCCTGACCTACAAAACCAGATTCTCCATTTTCTTCTGAGGTAACATGTCAAAGGTGCTGAGTGTGGTTTCTCTGCCATAAAGGGGCTCAGCAGCCATTATTTCCTCCCTACCCCTCCAAGGCTTCTACAGAACATTCTGCCTGTTACCACCCTCAAGTGCCATTCTCCCCTTCTTCCTTATCAGGTTTTGTAGGAGATTGCAATGTGCTCGTTAAAATATTCAGGTTCCCAGAATTCCTTGGAGCTAAGGGGAGTCACATGACCCAGTTCTATCTCTGGCTCAGAGGAATTCCCCGGGCTGCAGAGAAACTCATCAGAGGTGAAAGGCTCAAGTGGCAAGTGCATCTATCTGGCTTTGGGCCTTGCTCTTCCCCTTGTTTCTTGCCTATTACTTGCATGACAAAGTGGTCCCAGTGACTCATGCTTCCCTATATTCATGTAGTCCCCAGCCACATGGAATCTGGGCTAGCTGGTGCCTCACTCTGACCAATAGAATGGGGCTGACTTGAGCTTCAGGACTTCTGCTCAGCTTGGAACCTAACGTCTATACAGGCTGAGAAATTGCTCTCCCTACAGGAGATCACGTTCCTGTCAAAGCGAGGACCATCCATCCCACTGTCCAGGCCAGAAATCAGGAAATCACCTCACCTCTTCCTCTTATCTGCAACCAGGCCATTCCCCTCACAGGGCGCACATCCACCCCAGGATTGATGTATGGAGAAGACACCCACTGATCTCCTACCTCACCACCGTGCCTGCCCCACACAAGCCTGACTGTAGCTGTCAGATCAATCTTTCTAAACACAGATCTGAAGGGCATTCCCCAGTGCTGTTAGAGTAACTCACAAGGCCCTGACATGGCCTACACATCCATACGTGATACAGTGGCTGCCTTACTCTCTAATCCCATCTCTGTCCACTCCCCTCTCTAAATACCAGGGCCCTGGACATATCATGCTGCTCCCTGTTTCTGATGCAAGCTATGCCTGTTAACACCTCCGTGCCTTTGCCCCAGGGCTGACAAACTTCATCCTTCATGTTAATTCAAAGTCTTAGTCTGCTTCGGCTACTCTAACAGAATCCCACAGACCAGATGGTTTAAATACCAATTTATTTCTCACAGTCTGAAGGCCAGAAGTCCAAGATCAAGGTGCTGGCAAGGGAGGTTTCATTCTGAGACTTCTTATCTTGGCTTGTAGGTGGCTGCCACCTTGCCATGTGCTTACATGATGTGTGTGCCTGAGGAACCAGAGGGCCAGCTCTCTGAGGTCCATACTCGGAAGGACCTAATCCCATTTGATCAGGGTCCCACCAGTTCCTTTGTTAGAGGCCCATCTTCAAATACAACCACATTTGGAGGTTAGGGCTTTAATATATGAATTTTGTGGGTGGGGGGGAACACAAACATTTGGTCCATAGGATCCAACTAGGAGTGGCTGCCTGGAGAAAGGTGTTGATAAGAAGTCTGAGGCCCTTCCTGGACTCCATGATAAAAAAAAACACTATGCTTGATTCATGATGTCTGCCTTGGACTTGGCAGGAGATATTGGGGTGGCTTACATACCATATGTTTTCTTCCCTTGTTTTATGTGCTCATCTTTGCTAGCCTCTCTCTTGGCCCCAGCACAATCTCTGACACATACCAGGCCCCTGACACATTTTCAATGAATGAATCAACAATTGAGTAATTGTCTCAAAGCACATTGCAAATGGACGGTTTCACTGAAGCTTCACAGAGGCTGTGAGATAAAGCCAAACGGGCAGGTGGTTGGAAATCTTTAAGGTGTTCGCCCTTCTCTCCCCTCATCCTGGGCTGGAGATGCTGCAATTGTCTTAGCGACTGCACGGATGCCTCGATGGATGTCTGTCAGGATCACAGGTGACTTTTGCTGACACTGTCTCCCAGAGCCACTGAGACCTTTGCCCTTCTCACTTCCTTCTGCCCCTGCACCCCCATTCACCCCAGTGCTGCACCCCCACCCTTTGGCCGCTGTCACTTTGAGAAGCAAATTGATTCTGTGGTCACTCAGCCTGGTAGCAAGGGAGGGCCTCCTCGCCTGCCTTCCTATGGGACACATGTTAACTGGTGCTGTGATGCAGGAGTCATGAGCAGGCGCGGGTGTGTGTGATGGGGAGAGAGGTGCCATGATTAAAGGGGAAATGTACTCACGTCTCAAGTGCTCCTGTTGGAATGCAGCTCATGAAGACGAGTGTGTGTCTGAATGTATATGCCTGGGCCCGCTTCTTCCCCTGCTCTCGCGCTCAGCCACACTGCCTCGACCAGCCATTGGGTCTGTCTCTGGCAACCTGGCCATGTGCCCTGTGGCCGAACCTCTTGTAGAGCACTGTAGATGGACATCCTGCCCCGGCCCCCCTCCTGCTCTGGGCCTGCTGTAGCCTCCCCCACCGGGCACTCATTCTCAGCCAGCGCAGTGCCTACCTGTGTGAGATGTGATCCTGCTCTAAGGAGCTCGTGGCCCATATCAGTGGCAGGACGCTTGGGACCAGCTGTGTGTTGGGAGGAGTGGAGGCCATATCCAGTCTGCTGGACAGGGAGGGCAGGTGAGCAGGCCTAGGGCCCTGTGGCTGGGTATCCCCCTGTTCGCCTGCAGTGGAGGGAGGGAGCAGGGGGCAGAGGGAGGGAGACCAGCCTGGGAGGTGTCGTTTGGGTTACACAGGACAGCAGGGATGGCACCAAGAGCCTGCTCTCTGGGGCTTGCAACCTGGAGAACAGAGCAAGGACTTCCTGCCGCTGGTTCACTTGGTGTTCTGTCTCCTCAGCCGTGGACACTGTCTCACATAGTAACTGCTGAGAGAGAAAGGACCCAAGGGGCCTAGGGCTCAGCACTCAACCTGGCCTCACCTCCACAGAGTTTCCCAAGGTTGGATAATGCCTGTGATCATTTCCCAGGACTCTGGCAAGCCTTCCCAGGAGAACCATCTGAAGGGCACTGGCCTTTCCATTTCCTCTCTGTCTTCCTGGAGACCCCACTAGTCCAGCCAAAAAGGCCATTGAGCCCTGGGAGTGGAGTCACAGAGAGGTGAGGGTGTCCCTGGCTCTGCCTATGCTCTGAGCCCAGTGCTCTCTGAAGTACCCTGGGAAGTAGCCAGTCTCTACTCCCACCCTTTGACCAGCCCTAGTTCCATGAGAAGAATCCTAGGTGGTTCACTCTCTACGAGGCTCCTTCCTCTCCAGCAAAGTTGTTGAATATTTATTGCACGGTAAAATTGAGTCTTTGTATCTCCACTGCTGCCCATTATGTGCCGTCCACAGTGGGCTCTCTGCACGATCTGACCTCTACGTCTCTCCCACTCTGACCTGATTCATATCATAGTCCTCACTGTGCCCTCCTTTGGCCATACTAACTTCATTGTGCCTGTAGTTCCAACCTCTTTCTTACCTCTAGGCTTGGCCAGTGTAATTTCCTTTTCCCCAGCTCTTCACCTGAGTGATTTCTGCTCATTTCTCAGGTCTTTGCATAAAATACTCTCTTTCAGGGAAAGCTTCCCGGAAATTTGGTAGTGAGCTGCAGAACAGACTAGATTAGAGAGACCAGAGACTGGGAAGTCTGTCCTAGGCTAAGACCTCATGGTCAAAGCCCAAAGTGGGATGTGCATAAGCCAAACTGGAAAAGGAAAGGAAAAGACAGATTCTCGTGACCAATCCAACAAATTTGGGAGTGAAAAATACAGAGAAGTTGACAATATAAAAATATGCTGTGTCCACAACCTGTGTGAAGCTTACTTTTAGGCGTTTGTGTCCTAGGAAAGAGAGAGGCCCTAACTGATTTGGCAGCAAATTTCTAACTAACACTTTTATGTGGGTCCCATCCTCCCAGGAAAATGGAGAGTCTCTTGCAAGAGAAGTATCTCTTCTCATTGCACATGCATTCCTTTTTATTTCTAGCAGAATTCTGGCTGTCTTCTCAGTTCTGGGCCTCAAATTTATAATGCTTATCTCAAAGAGCTTCTAGCTCTTCAACTGTTTTCTGCAGGAGCCAGAGTGGGGGGTGGGGACAAGGAGACAAAGCTATCTTTTCCCCCTTGATCTTACTGTATCATGAGTCCCAGCAGGAGAGAGATGGCATTTCAGTGTTACCTTACTGCTCTGTTACTGGAGAAAATATAATGAATGGACTATTTATAAAGATGTGGGCAGGATGGAAGGCATCAGGCAAGGGAATGGTGCAGCACCTCCAGGACCTAACTGTGCAGTGCCATCAGCTCAGGCAGCTTGAAAACACAAGAGAAGAAGTGATTATAAGAACCCAACGAGGGCTATAGATGAAGGAGGGGGTTGCTGTGGCCTTCCTGCAGGAAACAACCAGCCACACCACAGCCCACCCATCCCCCACGGGCAAGGAACTAGAATAATAAACACCCTGCCGCTCTTTCCTCCTGCCCTCCCGTTTCCTGCTGGCGTCCACTGTGGCCTCAGGTCGACCAGAACTGAGAAGGCGAGGAAGCTCCATTGACACAGTTTATACAGCTTGACCCCAGGGACAGGGCATGGTGGAGGAGAAAGAGGAGCAGAACTGGACAGACAAACAGAACATCCAGCACGCAAGTATTTCATACACAGGATAAAGCCACACACTAGAAAATGGCGCCAACTGTGGACCTAGCATGAGGAAATGATGTCAAGCTAAGGCAGGGCTTTGAGTAAACGGGAAAGAGAAAGCTGGTCCACAGGGACAGGAGGCTGGCCTCCAGGTCCGGAAAGAAGCAGGAAGCCCAGGGCCAGTGGAGACAGAGCAGGAGAGAAACTGCAAATCCCCCTTCAGGTTCCTGGTTCCAGTTCTCTGGAAAGGCCTGGTGACCTGTTTTTGTGAAAGGCCCTTGATTCCACACAAAACATTACCCTTTTACGTAAGACAGCATGAGGAAATTTTCAGTTTGACAACCAAAGAACTTTGGGTATACTTCATTTGAAACAAAAGAACCTTGAGCACACCGAATTTCATTTAATCCCCATAACAACCCTGAAAGGTGGGCACCTTCACCCCCACTTTAAAGATGAGGATATTGAAGGTCCCGGTAAGATTAGATAATCTTCGCTGAGGAAGCTGGGACTCACTCACTTTTGGCTTGGCCTGACTCGAACACTTCAGAATTTTCTAGGACTCCACAAGCTGACAAAGCTGGCTGAAAGCAATTTCCAAAACCAGAAGAGAACCCCACCCTTGACCAGGTCACCCCTGTGGGGAAACGACTTGCTGTCTCAGCTTGCTAGCTAAGGCTCTTTGGGGTCCTGCTGAGGAGCTGGCAGGCATGGCCACCCAGCACAGAAATGTTTGACAGGGTCAAGGAAGGGACCAACTCTGGATTTGTAAAACTACAGCCAAGTTTTGTTTTGTTTTGTGTTTTTTCCAAGAACTCCTAGAAGAGCAATGTATTTGCAAAAGCTGGGATTCCTTAGCTAAATACCAAGGACAGAGTTGACTGCACATGGGAACAATCCTCCACCCTGTATCCCCAAATACCCAGTACCCCAGCCCCAGAGGTAGACTGAGTTTTCAGAGGAGGAGGGCCTGCTCACCTCTGGCCACCCCCAGGAGCCCAGGGTGGGGCTTTCGGGCTCCCCCGAGAGCCCATCTCATCCCATCCCCAGGTGCACACCCTGTTAGCTTCCCCACCTCAGAGCAGGAAGGTGAGGTGAGGTAATGTCTCCACTAACCGACAGTGGCCAGGAGATGAAAAGAATCTCAGAAATGCTGTGTTTAATTTAAAGCAGACCGAGCCTGCCTTAGCCAGGCTGCAATTTCACTCAGAATAACCAGTTTGTTTTTCTTGGACATTCCAGGAACTAACTGGCCACCCCCTGTTAAGTCCCAACAGGAATGTTAGGGGTGGGGGCCCTTGCTGGGGGCACATGCTGCCTGCAGTTCTGCCCTTTTCCTGCCTCTGAGACTCCCTTAGTAGTGGGGGGGGGGGGCGGGGAGGGGCGCGTCCTACTGCAGAGAGGAGCTCTCTCCCTTTCTCCCCCTATAACTTCTTTACCCCCTGCACCTCATGTGGTATCCAGAATTCTGGGGATAAAAGGTTGTCATAAAAATAGCAACATGATCTATCATTATCAACATGATCTGTTTATTGAGTGATCTCTAAGCGTTCTGCTAAATACTTTCTAGTTATTGTCTTGTCGAGTCCTTACAACATCCCAGTAAGGTGTGTAGAAATTTCTATTGCGCTTTTTACAGATGGTGAAGCCGAGGCTAAAAGAGGTTATATAACTCGTCCCAAATCCCCCAGCTGGGATTGGAGCCCTCCCCTACAGCTCTGGGTCCAAAGCCCAGGCTCCTCTCAGGCGCCTGTCCAGACCTGTCCCTCCCTGAGGGAGCCTGAGGGGCTCCGGGTGCTTTGCTTCAAGGCAGGTGTGCTTGTTAGACACACTGGTGTCTCTACACGGAGTGCTCTGGGGACACGCAGGTGACTGCTTGTGGGAGGCAGCGCTGTGATCACAAGTCCTTCCTTCCAGTAGTTGGCACCTCTCCTTTGCTTTGGGTTGGGCTGGGGGTTTCCAATCCCTGTGAGTTGCTGCTCCTGGGATCTGTGGGACTCCTGGCCTGTGATTATCAAGTCTGGGCTCAAAGCAGGGTGAAGCAGCCCATGTGAAGAGGCAGGCTCCCAGCTCTGGGCTGAGCCTGTGACCTCCGGCAGCCCTTCCCTGCCTCGGCCTCAGCTCCTGCTCTGTGAAATTGTAAATGGAGACGGGGATGGGGAGGGGCACCAGGCTCAGATTCCTCTACCCCTTCGGTCCCTTTCGTGTTCTGATGTTACTTGGCAACAGGATTTGTGCAGCGAGGCCTTGGCTCCAGGAGACATGAGAGGGAGGTTGCGGGAGGGGGGACACTGGAGAGTGGCTTGGCTTCCGGGGAAGCTTCCAGGACTTGGAAGAGGAGAAAAGAATGGGTGGGGCCTGCAGCAAAACCAGGGACTGGGTGGCCCAGATGGGTTTATTCTAGGGCCCTAAGGCCAGTTCCAGAGCCATTTCCCAGAACCTGGCCTTCTCCTCTGGGCCAGGAGACATGGCAGATGGCATGGGCATAAGGCCGCGCCAACCAGACAACAGATTTTAACTTCTAAAGAGAAGGGGCCGTGGTCCTGTGAGCTGACTGCCTCCGGGGCTTCTCTCTGCCTGGTGTCCTCTGTTCCCAGGGCTCAAGGTGGCTGAAAACTGAGCTCTCTGGCCTCGCTACTGGGCTGCCTTTGATTTCCCCGGGAGTGGGGCGGACAGGGAGGGTTGTGGGTCCTGAAGCAGGTGAGCACCACCCCCCCCCAATGGTTCCCCAGGCTGGGCCAGCAAGAGTGGAAAGCTGGTGCAGCGGGTGGGTGGAGAGCCAGGGAGCTGCAGGCCTAGGAAGGGCTGATAAGGGGCCTCTCATGAAGGGACTGGCTCAGGGGACAATGGGCTTAGTGTGGGTGGCCTGCACTGTTGCTTCGGTCTCTGCTCTCAAGAGAGGTTTCCATGGCACCCAGACCCTGACTTGGCTACAAGTGTCAGTTAAGACAGTGTGTGGGAGTCCTTGAGTCCCAGCCTCCCCCACAGGGGGTGGGGGAACCATCCCCTCTGGCCCTGCCAATACCCACTATCACTGTGCTATGGGACAGTCTCCAGGGACCTCGCAAGCCCACTCGCCCTCCTCCTCCCCTCCAGGAAAGGGTAGAGACTTGGGGCTTTTCTGGCTGGACCTCATATGAGGTCCCCACTTAGACCTTCATTCTTCAGGAGTTGTTCATCTAGGGCACGGGGACAGGCAGGGGACATACCCCTTTTGTGCATTTTCCCAAACCTAAGCCAATAAATGAACTCTCCCCTTCCCTGACTCATCTGTAGGAATGGTGAGTTTTAGTGCTAAGTTTGGAAAAATGGGAGCCACTTTATAAATTATCAAGTCATGAGGACATGCAACTCTTTTGTTTTTGTTTTTTAACGAGCGTTGTGGCTAGTTAACCTAGTTAACCCTTAACACAAGTAAACTAATGGCAAACGTTACCATCCGTGTACCAACAAAATGCTTCTGACCTGGGGGTTCTCGGAAGGCTTTGTAGAAGAGCTGCTGTATGAGCCACGCCTCAGCAGGCAGGGTCAGCACGGGCAAAGGCACAGAGGTAGGAATGTCTAGGGAGTCGTGGGGCTGGGGGCCTGTTACCATGTAATAGGAGATGAGGTTCTGACGGATGACAAGACCCTGGATGAGGCTTACAGATCTAGAGTCTAGTGGTGTAGACCTCTTGAGGTTTTATTGGGGCAGAGGGAGCACTATTTAATTAAAGTGGGGCTTCAGAGGGGCACCTGTAGTGGCTCAGTCGGGTAGGCGTCCGACTCTTGGTTTCGGCTCAGGTCGTGATCTCACGGTTCACGAGATCGAGCCCTGCATCAGACTCTGTGTATTGACAGCATGGGACCCACTTGGGATTCTCTCTCTCCCTCTTTCTCTCTGCCCCTCCCTTGCTCACACTCTCTCTCTTTCAAAAATAAATGAACTTAAAACATAAAAATGGGGCTTCAGAAAGCCCACCCTGCTAAAGTGCTCCAAACAGCAACAATGATCTCACACTCACAAAATGGCTAATTGTGAAACCTGTTGTTGATCCTGTTTTCCTCAGTAAAATGTCAACCCTATATGAAGTCCGTGCCCTGCTGCATCACCCCCAGGGCACTGGCGAATGCTCTGGGTGAAGTGTGGAGGTTGGACTGGGGGCGGGGGAGAAGACCCACGAAGGGGTGGTGGAAGTGGGGGCTGTGGAGGGAAATGGAGGCTGGCAGAAAGACACAGGGGCTGGAGTGGCCCTGGCAAAGGCCCATTTTACAGACAAAGAAACTAAGGCTCAGCTAGGCGATACTAGATCTGGCCTTTCCTTTCTGCAAAACTTACCTTTTTTCCTTTGGAGACACGGAGTGCCAGGTGAACAATTCTCCAGGAGGACAGAAATCCGGCCATGTGGATGTGAAGACGCAGGATCCAGCCAGGGCAGGAGAGAAGGACCCGTGCCAGACACGCCTGATTCCACGCATCATCCCTTCTGTCTACCTTGTGGCGGGTTGGTCCCCCGGGACACAGACTCTGAGGTGATTAGTGAGCAGAAAGTTTATGATGTGCCCTGGGGTGAATGTCCGTGGGGTGTGGCGGTGAAGAGACAAGGGGGAGTGGACAGTGGGAGCAACTGGCCGGCGGCGCAGCCTCAACTGGGCGGTCAGTCAAATGACCTCATGCGGAGCTCTGGAGCTGTGCTGGCCTCGGAGTTGTCCTTAGGTGGGATGAGAAGGGTGGAGCTGGGGAGTAGGCCCTGCAGTCCCAGAGGAGAGTCGCGGTGGCACCACCCACAGTCCAAGTGGGACCAATGTCTCTACCAAAGGCAACTTCCCTCTGAGTTCCAACACTGACAGGGAGAACGTGTCTGAGCCAATTCCTTTTTCTCAGCCAGGCTACACGGATCAAAGGCCATTGACCAGCTCAGGGACTGGCTGTGTCTGGGTGAGTCAAGCAACATTCTCAAAGCTAGAATTTCTTCCTCCATGCCTCCCTTCCTTCCTTCTTCCTTCCTTCTGTCCTTCTCCCTCTCTGTCTCCCCCTTCACCTCTCCCTCCTCCTCCTCCTTTTCTTCTTCTTCTTCTTCTTCTTCTTCTTCTTCTTCTTCTTCTTCTTCTCCTTCTCCCCTTCCCCCTCCCTGTCTCCCTTCCTCTCCCCCTTTTCCCCCTCCCCTTCCTCCTCCCCCTCCTTCTCCTTCTCCTTCTCCTCCTTTTCCTCCTCCTTCTCCTTCTCCTTCTTTTCCTTCTCTTTTTCCTCCTTCCCCTTCTCCTTCCCCTCCTCTCCTTCTCCTTCTCCTTCTCCTTCTCCTTCTCCTTCTCCTTCTCCTTCTCCTTCTCCTTCTCCTTCTCCTTCTCCTTCTCCTTCTCCTTCTCCTTCTCCTTCTCCTTCTCCTTCTCCTCCCCCTTCCCCTCTTCTTCTTTCTTCTCCTTCTTGTTTATATACTTTTATACCTGGGGTGGGGGGAATCACATTCAACTGGTAAAAAATTATGACGTTTATTTGTCCATTTATACAGCTATGTGTTGTGAGGGAAGAGGTGAGAGATGGTGATTGCCTGGTACAGAAAAGGACTGTGGGACCAGCAATAATAGACATCTTTGGCCATATGCAAATCCATCGTTACTAACACCCTAAAGAGCTATTTTTACTCTTAGCAACAGGGATAAATCTCACAGATGCAATATTAAAAAAGACACTAGACACAAAAGAGTACATCCTGTATGATTCCATTTATATGAAGTTCAAAAACAGGCAAAACTAATGTATGGTGACCAAAATCTGAATGGTGGTTGCCTCAGAGGAGGATTTTACCTGGGAGGAAGCAGAGGGAGCCTTCGGGGGTGATGGAAATATTCCATGCACTGATCTGAATGGTGCTAACCTGGAGGTTATATATGTAAAAAATCATTAGGCCATACTCTTTTTTTTAAATATATTTTTAAAGAATATTTATTTTGAGGGAGAGAGAGCACAAGGGAGGGGCAGAGACAGGGGCGGGGGGTAGAGAGAGAATCCCAAACAGGCTCTGCACTGTCAGCTTGGAGACCAATGTGGGGCTCAAACCCACAAACTGCAACATCATGACCCGAGCTGAAATCAAGAGTCAGAAGCTTAATCTACTGAGCCACCAGGCGCCCTAGGCCATACTCTTTAAGATGTGTGCTCTTTATCATATATGTTACACTTTTGTTATTCTCTTTGTTTTTAAGGAAGAGAAAAAGCACTTCAGTAGGGGATCTAGGCCAATAAAGGCATTGGCTCTAATGATAGAATTTTATGTTTTTCTAGAAAGCCAGGGGAGCCTTGAAGACACCTGTTAGGCGGTGGGTTTCCCCTTGTCAGCTCTCTAAATTCTGCCTCTGATTCTCCCAGTTCCCAGACCACTAATATCCTGCCCTCATGCTAGGGACTAATTTTAGAAATTATTCTTCAAGAAGAACTTCCTTTTGGCTCAGCATGACTCCTATCTCATGCTTACAGAAGGGGGTCCTGGCTGAGGGCACAGCTACTTGGGGTCTTGTGCAGTGCTGGACCTTCTTACTCTTAAAGAATCTGGCCTAACAGTGCATCAGAAACGTTAAGCACAGCCCTCAGTGGCTGTTATATTTATGTATATATGCAAACACATAGATACATACTCACGTATATTCGTGCATATATATTTTTATTACAAAATATTTTTGGATGGTTTTAACAATTTTGCTTTTAATCAGGTCTTTTTTTTTTTTTTTAAGTAATCTGTATACCCAGCATGGGGCTTAAACTCACAACCCCAAGATCAAGAGTTGCATCTCTATCGACTGAGCCAGCCAGGCCCCCCTTTGATAATATCGCTTTTCAAAATAAGGATATGAGGAACACATGTTATTTCTTAGCAGTCTCCATGCTTTCCTCAAGAATTATTGCAAATGGGCAAATGTTACTTCCAATTCATTTTTCAAATGTAATGAAATTATTATAAATACTAGATTTACCAATTAATGAAGTTGACATAATGGGTCGCTTTGAAGGCATTTAATTAAACATGTATTCATTTTGATTATGCAGTTTTTCTTTGCATGCTTTGCAGTAAATGAATTTCTTCCCTAGAACTCAGACTTTTCCTCTGAGTGTTCAGTTGATAATAAACTATTTCTCCCTGGGGGTCACCTTCTGGGCCAAGTGGGTGGGCCTGGCCAGGATGGTGGGGTTCCCCAACGGCTCTACTGTGCAAGACAAGTTGTGGGTTGAGAGCGGTGAGCACAGGACGGTCTCAGAAAAGAGTCAGACATTTCCCAAGAGTTGGTGAATGTCATCCCTTCTGGCCTGTGGTGATGGGGAGAAAGTCAAGTTCAGCAGATCTTAGGAATCATGGTGCTCTATTGAGTCTGACCGTAAATACACGTCTGATGAGTCATGATTGCACGTGGCAGATCTTGATGAACTGATGTGAAAAGATGTCTAAGGCAGAGTCAAGTGAAAGAGGAACTTTTAGACAGCACAAAAAGTAATAGCATCCTGCATTGTGTGTGTGTGTGTGGGGGGGGGTGGGTGTGGGTGTGTGTATACACACAAGCACAGACAAAATCCGGAGGAGTGCACCAAGGACTAGAAACACTGATTATATACAGAAAGCATAACTATAGGGGAACTCTCACCTTCTAAGTCACCCATATCTGTAATGCTTGAGTTTGTTCAGTGAGCATGTTCACCCTCATATAAATCCTCAATTTATGTGATGGGTAAGTCCTGAAGTGTGTGAGCTCATTCAAAATACTTACCTCAAAACTTCAAAATAAAGTGGCTCATAAATAACGAAAGAAAACACTGGTGATAGGTTCCAGTAGGTAGAAAAGTATCATGCCATGAACCTTCTTTTTTGTCATTCATTAAATATCAACAGCTGGGTCACCTGAGTGGCTCAGCCAGTGGGGCGTCTGAATCTTGGTTTCGGCTCAGGTCACGATCTCATGGTTTGTGGGTTCGAGCCCTACAATGGGCTCTGCGCTGGCAGTAAGGAGCTTGCTTGGGATTCTGTCTCTCTCCCTCTCTCTCTGCCCCTCCTTCTATCTCTCTCAAAATAAATAATGAAAAACTTAAAAAAATATACTGATTGTGAACAACCCGTATAAATGTATGTGAATGGTTATTTGAGAAACAAAGGCCACCTGACAAACACACCAGTGAGACTCCAGGTGGTGGTTTTGGCCTATGACCATCAAATCTGAGTTTCTCCTTTTCCTCCATTTTAGTGAAACTTGCTTCCAACATGTTTGTCATGGGTAACATTACAGTCTTTGTCCTTTTCAAAATTGTGTCGCTCTGTTGTTTAATAAGGTGAAATGTGATGGAAAGATGAAACTGGAAACCATTTCTCTAAGGGGCTGGCTACTTTTTGATGAAAAACCTGTGGTCGCTTGTTCGTCCAGGACCCTCCAAGAGTATCAGCTAGTCTCTTCGAGTCATGATCTCCCTACAAGGTGAACCATTGGGGAAATACATGTCACAAAGTGTCATCTCAGACCACCTGCAGGACACAGCCTCCAGGCTAACTGGGAGCCACGCTGGATGGGAGGACACTTTGCATCCTGCTGTGAGCATCACCTGGTGAGTTTCTGAACTTGGTGGTCAGGGAGAGGCCCTGAAAAAGAGGGTCAGGCAGTTTATTCCAAAATAAGCTCTGTATATTTTAAAGGAATTGATCTCTTTAGCAGTTTTCTTCTGAAATGTGTAGAAATGAATCCTGAATGAGTCGATTAATCAGAAAAAGTCCTGCAAACGAAATTTGCAAAAGAGAGTCTCAGGTTCCAGGTGTCCCAGGTTTTCATTGGTCGATTTGCTTATTCACTCAGTCAGCATTGGCTGCCCGCCTCAAGGAGGGGTGAGGGGAGGCCAAGGAGCAAGTAGAGGGATACGTAGACAAGCTATAGGTGACTGTAACGAACTCACAGTCTGGTGTGGTATTTCTCAAATTTGGAGGAATGTCTTCTTTTTTGCCATATCTGAGTACCATTTGTGCGATTGTTCACTTAACATTTTTCTTTAGGGGCTCCTGGGTGGCTCAGTTGGTTAAGTGTCCCGTTTAGGCTCAGATCATGATCTCACAGTTCGTGGATTTGAGCCCCGCATCGGGCTCTGTGCTGCCAGCTCGGAGCCTGGAGCCTGTTTCAGATTCTATGCCTTCCTCTCTCTCTGCCCCTCCCCCATTTGTGCACGTGTGCTCTCTCTCTCTCTCAAAAATAAATATTTTAAAATATTTTTTTTTCTTTAGACCAACTGATTTTTTTCCTTCCATAAATTTGTTTCTAAGAGAGTCTATGTATCTATTATGGACTGAGTGCGTGTGTCCCTCCAAAATTCCTAGGTTGAAACCTGACCCCCAAGTGATGGTATGAGGAGGTGGGGCCTTTGGGAGGTGATCAGGTCATGAGAGTGGACCTCTCATGAATGGGATTAGTGCTCCTGTAAAAGGGATTCCCAGGGAGCTCTCTTCTCTCTTTTCACCACAAGAGCATACCATGAGAGACACCTGGGTGGCTCAGTCAGTTAAGTGTCCAAATTTGGCTCATGTCATGATCTCATGGGTTCGTGGGTTGGAGCCCTGCATCGGGCTCTGTGCTGACAGTGCAGAGCCTGGAGCCTGCTTCGGATTCTGTGTCTCCCTTTCTCTGCCCCTCCCCTGCTAATGCTCTCTCTCTCTCTCTCTCTCTCTCTCTCTCTCTCAAAAATACATAAACATTAAAAAAAAAAAAAGAGCGTACAATGAGAAGTGGGCAGTCTGCACCCAGGAAGTGGTTTCTCACCACAGCCTGGCCATGCTGGCACCTTGACCTCAGACTTCTAGCCTCCAGAACTGTGAGAGATAAATTTATGTTGTTAATAAGCCATCCAGTTTACAATGTTTTGTTATAACAGCTCAAACTAAGACAGGATCACTGTGAAATTATAGATTGTGATAGTCATGATTTTTTTCTAATACACATTAAAATAAACTATTAAAATGTTTTAAAGGCCCATCCACCTGTCACCTCAAGGCATCTCGTATACCAGCAGGGCTGTATCCTTGGGCATGAGATCAGTGCAGTCCCATTGGCCCTGTGGGCTTCATGCTCTGTGTACATTGTCTTGAAGTTTGTTTGTTTTAAGTTTATTTTCATTTAGTTTTGTTTTTTGTTTTTTAATTTTTTAAATTAAGCTTATTTATCTATTTTGAGAGACACAGAGAGAGCACAAGAAGGAGAGGGGCAGAGAGAGGGAGAGACAGAATCCCAAGCAGACTGCACCATCAGCGCAGAGCCCCATGTGGGACTCGAACTCACTAACTGTGAGATCATGATCCGGGCCGAGAGCAAGAGTCAGACGCTTTACCCACTGCACCACCCAGGCATCCCTGTTTTTTTTTTTTTTGGTTTTTTTTTTTAATGTTTTCATTTATTTTGGAAAGAGAGAGCACGTGTGAGCTGGGGAGGGGCAGAGAGAGAGTGAGAGAGAAAATCCCAAGCAGGCTCTGCCCTGTCAGCACGAAGCGTGAGGCAGGGCTTGAATTCACAAAACATGAGATCATGACCTGAACCAAAATCAACAGTTGGGAGCTTAACTGACTGAGTCACCCAGGTGCCCCTGTTGTTGTTATTTTTCGATTCCACAGATAAATGAGATCATACGGTATTTGTCTTTCTCTGACTTATTTATCTTAGCATAATGGCCTCCAGACCCATCCATGTTGTCACAAATGGCAAGAATTCTTTCTTTTTTATAGCTGGATGATATTCTATTGTGTATGTATATATATATATATATACCACACGTTCTTGATCCTTTCATCCATTGATGAATACTTAGCTTCTTTCCATATTTTGGCTATTGTAAATAATGCTGTAATGAACGTGGCAGTGCATGAGGTTTTTAACCAATTTATCTTCGAGTCTGTATTATGTAAGTAAAGGCCAATAAGACAATGAAGCATGTGCTGGTAGCCAGGGGCCTCGGTCCATGCACTATCCTATCTTCTGCCATCTCTTTGGGATGTGGCCTTAGCTGCCCAGTCCCCTCACTCCTAGTGTCCTAGTCTCTCCCAGTTTCCCCTCCCTGCCCGTGTCCAGCAGGCACCGCCACTCCCTGCTCTGGCTGGAGGGGTCTGGGCATGTGGGCCCTGCTGTCTCTCGTGGTAAGGCATGATGGCAGCTGTCTCTGTGCTGGGCTGGCAGTGTGGCCCATTCAGCAGAGACAAACCTCTTTCCCTGCCCTGCTCCAGGTACCTAGAGCATCCCAGTGTGCAGCTTGCAATCCCCTCAGGAGGCAGAGATGCCCGACTCACCATGCCAGTCCAGCAGCCAATGACGTGTCAGCGCTGAGTTGTGGAGGGCAAAGGGTGGCCTGGTGCCTTTGAGGGTCTGCCATCGCATCCCCTTGCCTGAGGGAGCACAACACTAAATAGAAACAAAAAAACAATACCATGACAGGTCAAGAGAGAGATTTCGGAAGAAAGGAAAAAGCTTTATATTTTCATACATTTAATGGCAGCTTTTCTTTTTTTTTAATTTTTAAATTTTTATTTATTTTTGACAGAGAGAGAGTGCGTGAGCTGGGGAGGGGCAGAGAGAGAGAGACAGAGTATCTGAAGCGGGCTCTGCGCTGAGAGCTGAGGGCCTCATGTGGGGTTCAAATTCACGAACCATGAGATCATAACCTGAGCCAAAACCAAGAGTCAGATGATTAACTGAATGAACCACCCAAGGGCCCCAAGTTTTCTTCTTTTTTGAACAAGGGGCCTTGTATTTTTGTTTTGCAGTGAGCACACAAATTATGTAGCCGACCCTGACCCGAAGCAGCACCTGAGAAGTGTCACTGGGACCAGGCAGGTACAGTTTCTAGGAGGCACTGGAAGACGTCACCTGGTGGTCCAGTGCGCCATACGCCTGCTGCATTGGGCCTGGGAGTCGGATGGAATTTAGATCTGTGGGGCTGGGGAGAGGCACACCTTGAGGAAAAGAGCTGAGGTGGGAACTTAGGGTCTGCCCAGGGACTGCAAAGGCATGGAGCACGGGTGGGGGACCAGGAACCCTGGGAGATGGCCCAGGAAGTGGGCACGTTGAGGGCAACTGACACAGAAACTGATCATGGTCTGCGGCCCACAGGAAGACTGATTGCTCCTGACTAGGGAAACAACAGCTGTGAGGGACAGTGGTGGTGGTGTGGTGAGAGGTCTAGGAAAGGGGTTAGGTTGGGCCTCTTGTGGTGATCATACAAGTAACAAGAGACACTTTCCTTTATGAACCTTACGAGACCAGGGGCTGTTTGACTGCAAGATGTAATTCTAGGAGGAAAGAGTCAGACTAAAGGCAGGGCAGGCTGTGGGAAGAGGCCTGAGCAGGACAGAGACCAGACCTGTGTTATCCAGGACAAGAAAGAAGGATCCATGGTAGTCATCTCCAAACTATTTGGATTATATACCCATGAGATATTTTTGAGCACACACCCTAATATTTGTACCTTCATTTACACATAAATCATGTACTTACACAATTCTATTATGGCTGTTCTAGAACAAAAGCCAAACCAGAACTTTTAAAAGGATAACTAAAAATGAGGATAAAAGAAAGTTGTAATAACTTCTTCCTACCCTCCCAGTGGGCTGCCATCTTGTGATGTTTGAGATCTGGAACCTAATCTTATGCCCAGACAGGGACCGAGCTTCTGGGCAGTTTGTGCTTTCTATGTGTGTGGAGGCAGCTGTGGGGCAAGTTGGGAATGGGGGTAGCAAATGCTGACTTGTGTGTCAGGGGAGTATATGGGAGGGGAGCCTCAGGGGATCCTCACAACACCCCATGGGCAGGAGCTGTTACTTCTAGGTTATTATGAGAATGCTGAGAAGTCCTGTAACTCATCTGAGGTCACAGCTTGTGCCAGGATTTGGACCCACGTTTGGCTGACTCCAGAGCCTATATCTGTCCCACTGGGCCACACTGCCTCTCTAGTTAACTTTGGGTCTGGCCTGCTTTTCTGGAGGAGCAAGCTGTTGGGGTTGAGCTCCATTGTCAGAGCAGGGCTAGTCATCCCAGAATGGGGCACTGGGGCAGACTCTGTCAGCACCCTGTCCACAAGGGCCAAGGGCATCTGCCTACAGTGTGACCTCCACCTCAGGGTTTCATCCTTGGGTGTACTGGAAGCTGAGGGGAGAACAAATTCTCCCTTCAGGTCGGACTACTCTGAGATGTGTTCTCCACCTTCTCCCAGAGGTGCCGCACCTGAGCCTCAGGTACTCTTAGAGGTGACCTACTTATTAAGATATTCTGCTTTGGCTTTCTTCCCTTCCCTTTTCTATCCTTTCTCTGTCTCACTCCCCACTCCTGGGATCACTTCTTGAATAAAGTGCCTGCCCACAGATCCTTGTCTCTGGGGAACCCAGTCTAAGCAGGCCCACTGGGGAGAGGAATCTTGTCTCAGGCCATGTTACCCTGTGGCCCTCACATCCTGCTCCCTCTGCCTAGGCCTTGGCACACATTGCCAAACAGTCATGGCATTCTTTACTATAAGCCAAGAGTTCACCACAGGGCACCTCAGGCAACTGTTAGCAATCATTTAGAGTTGACAAGTTGGTTGAAATCTATTTTACTTCAATTTTAGAAAGTTTGCTCAGGTTGCTTTATGGAGAACAGATGTCAAGGATGATGAGGGCAGAGGCAGAGAGACCAGTTAGGGGGCTACTGGAATAATCCAGGTGAGAGATGATAGTGGCTTGGTCCATATTAGCAGCAGTGGTAAGAAACACAGGGTTCTGGATGTATTTTGGGTTTTTTGTTTTTGTTTTTACTTTTTTAAAAAGTGTTTTATTAATTTATTTTTGAGAGAGAGAGAGAAAGAGAGAGAGAGAGAGGAGAGAGGAGCACACGCACAAGCAGAGGAGGGGCAGAGAGAGAGAGGGGGAGACACAGAATCTGAGGCAGGCTCCAGGCTCCAAGCTGTCAGCACAGAGGCTGACATGGGGCATGAACCCACGAACTGTGAGATCATGACCTGAGCTGAAGTTGGTCGCTCAACCGACTGAGCCACCCTGGATGTATTTTGAATGTAAGCCAACATGATCTATCAATTGATTGTATACAGGACATTAGAGGAAGGAAGGAATCAAAGATGACACCCAGGTTATTTTGCCTGAACAGTTGAAGAAGTTGTCCTTTTCTGAGATGACGATCAGGAGGAACACAACGAAGGGATAGAAGTTAAGTTTAGGATGCCCATTAGACATCCAGGTAGAAAGGTCATATTGTAAGTTAAAGATAGAAATTTGGAGTTCAGGTTCAAGATCTGGGCTGAAGATCTAACTTTGGGAGTCATTCAGTCCTAGAGACTGGGTGAGGTCAGTAAAGAGTGATAGAAGAAAGGTGCAAAGCCTGAACCTTGGGAAACTCCCAATGATCAATGTCAGAGGGATGTGAGAAGAGGAGGCCAGTGAGGTAGGAGGAGATCCAAGGGGAGTGCATATCCAAACCAGGAATGTGTCAGGAAGACAGAGTGTTCTGCTCCATCAAAGATGCTACTGATGAGTTTAGTAAGATGAGGTTTGAGACTTGCCCATTAGATTTGGCAACGAGAGGACCTCAGGAGTCTTGACACAAGCTATTTCAGTGGAGAGAGGTCACAAAAGTCAATGGGAGGGAGTTGCAGTGAGAAGGGGAAGAAAGGAATTATGACAGTAGCTGGACAGCTCTTAAGGGGCAGCAGAGAAGTGGAGTGGGGTCAGAAGCTGGATGAGAGATAAAGGAAGAGACATTTGTTGTTTGCTTCTCCATCTTGTTATTGGTTAGGCCTTACAGGTCAGCCATGGATGAAGTTCTCTCAGGCAAATGCAATGGAGGGAGTTGGGGTGTATGCAACTGTAAACTATAACAGTGTAAACTGTGAAATATAAGCTGGGAAAGGATGGCAATGAGGCACTTAAGGGGCTAATTATTAGTGAAAACATGGTTGGAGCAGAGATTGCACATCTCAATTGGAAGAAGAATTATTGGAGTCTGTGTAAGAGAAGGAGTGAGCTGGAGAAACAGGGCATAGTGGCTGCAGCATGGGTTACTAGAAACTGAGACACTGGAGGGCTCTCTAGTCAGTGGTAGTAATGGGTTCCAGGGTATGTCTGTGGAAGTGAGTGGTTGAGGTGGAGGTGACAAGGTCACTGGTTTCCATGTGTAGGTCGTAGAATTGGAGGCTGGGTGCTACACACTACATGTTTGTGTCCCCTCCAAATCCATATGTTGAATCCTACTCCCTGATGTGATGGTGTTTGGAAGTGGGGCCTTTGGGAGGCGATTAGATGACAGTGGGGCACCCATGAGTGGGATCAGTGCCCTTATGAAAGAAACTCCAGAGAGACTCTTGCCCTCTCTGCCATGCAAGGACACGGTGAGAAGAAAGCAATGTATGAACCAGGAAGTAGGTCATTACTAGACACCCAATATGCCTTGATCTTGGACCTCCCAGCCTCTAGAACTGTGAGAAATAAATTTCTGTTGTTTATAAACTGCCCAGTCTCTGGTAATCTGTTATAGCAATCCAAGTGGACTGACACTGGGACTTGGGGAGGATCTTCTATGTGGATATTGAAATCACCGTGAGATAAAGCTGGAGATAAAACAGTGCTGGGGAGTGTGAGCGTGAATCAAAGTCCTTAAAAAGCACAAAAGGAAGTGCCCAAGGGTCAACAGGTGCAACAAGGAGGGCATCCATGGATAGTTTGAGGAGATTCCAAGGGAGAGTAAGCCAGCTGACTGGTGTTTTAGGAGGGAAGGAGGGTGAATGGTTTAGAAGCAGCAATGCAGAGCAAATGCGATCCTGACCCTCCCCAGGGCCTGAGTATGAGCTAGGAAGAAGGCAGCCTCGCTTCAGAGGCTACAGGGGAAGTAAGCCCTCTAATTTAGCTTCCCACATCATTGTCACTTCACCTAAGAGGTTCAAGATACAATACTTTCTGAACCCACATGTGATGCTGACCTTGGAAATTTTACCCCAAACCACAATTACCCATCCACAAAATACTGGGCCAGTCTTTCTCCTCCATTTACCCAGTAGGTATATATTTGTCATCTCCAGAGCTTGTGTTTTAAACTGACCTTTAAAGTCCTTGTTTACAAAAACATGCAATTCTTTTCGTTGTGAGGTCATATCCCTAGGGAGACTTACTAACTCTGTGTTTAAATTTCTTTGCCTATTTTTTCCACCAGTGTCATCAGGTGACCTTTATAAACATACAAGTTAGCACTGATTGAGGTCAATTCAGGCTAAGACATCTTCCCCAGACAGCTGCCATTGCTTAAGAAGAGGAAGGAAGGAAGGAAAGAAGAAGAAGGGAGGGAGGGTGGGAGGAAGGAAAGGAAGGAAGGAAGAAAAGAAGGAGAAAGAAAGAAAGAAAGAAAGAAAGAAAGAAAGAAAGAAAGAAAGAAAGAAAGAAAGAAAGAAAGAAAGAAAGAAAGAAAGAAAGAAAGAAAGAAAGAAAGAAAGAAAGAAAGGAAGGGTAGGTGGGAGGGACAAAGGAAGGGATGGGGAGGAAAGAAGGAAACAAGCATGCAAATGAGAAGGCTAAGAATTCCAGTATAAGAATACTTGGAAGTAATCTTTTATGAAGGATAATTTTCCTGCCCCCCTCCCTGCACCTTGTATTCCACCATCTCTGGTGCTCATCTTTATAGCCCCAGCATCTGGAACAGTGCCAGTCATCACTGGTGGAATGAATGTGCTGGTGGCTGTTGTTGCTGACCCCCAGCAAAGATTCCTCCGGCCCTTAGGACTTTGGGCATCTGGTCCTCAGAGAAACATCAGCCCCCATATCCAGCCCATGCTCTGTCTCTGCTCAGCTACAGAACTCTACCTTGCTTCTTTTCTCCTGCAACCTGTGTGTTCAGAAACTCCTTGGCAATTATGAAGTGCAACTCTATTGCTGATCTATTACATAACTTAATCTAGTGCCAACCACACCCTGGCACTGGACCCTGCTGGGCAAGGGGCCAGATTGGGAGGGCTTTTCCCTGCCAGGGCTCAAGTCTGGTTAAGAGGTGAGATATTCACTGCCAGATACACAAACTCCAAAAGCGGTTTTTCAGCTGCATTTAGGACTGAGGGTAGTTTCTGCCTCCAGTGGTGGAGGTTGGAGGCCATCTGAACTGGGAATGATAAGAAGCAGGAGATGTAATAACAAGGTGTAAATAAAACAGAGATGAGGGCAGTGAGGGGAGCTGGGTCTGGCCAGGAGCATGTGTTGTCAGAAGCCTCTCCAAGCCTCTTTCCCACCCCTAAGCCCACCTCCCTCCAGCAAGCCATTGTCCGGACTAGACTTGGCTTTGAGAGTTCTACCGGTGTACATTTTGATAATACATGGTGAGTTTTTAGACCACAGCATATGGAGGTGGTTGTTGTTGAGGAAATGCGTGGTTGATTTTGCAGTTTCCTGTGGGGTGAGGGAGCTTTATTTCGTTCCTCCAAGCACAGTCTCAGCCACGGTGGCTCACGGCTATGGTTGGAGATAAACCCTCACAAACCATCCCCCTGGCTTTTGAGTGTATGACAGAATCCTCATAAATTACTCAATCCTTATGGGCTCCAGTGAAATGAAAAGGAAAACCTCCCAGGGCGAGACTCTGCAAGCACCTTTGAGGAGGTCCTAGATGAGACATCAGTCAGTGACAGCGTGGAGAGGTAAATGTTCTTCTGCCTTTGTGCTCCCTTTCCTGGGGCCTGGGAACTATGGAGACCTTTGCAATGCAGCTCAAGGCTAGGAAAGAGACAAGCATAATGTTAGCATAAAAAAGACAAAGCAGAATTGCTAGTAGGAGGAACTATGGAGACCTTTGCAATGCAGCTCAAGGCTAGGAAAGAGACAAGCATAATGTTAGCATAAAAAAGACAAAGCAGAATTGCTAGTAGGAGGTTTACTCTTCGTAGGTCGAACATTCCATGCTGTAGATGCGCCCCCTGAACCTGATCGTTCACTCTCTCCACTAATCCTCCTCTTATTGGTTCCTTAGAATAGCACTTCTCTACTTCCTAGAGCTTGCTGGAACAGATCCTAGGTCCCCACCTCCAGACACTGTTTCAGTAGCTCTGGGTAGGGGTGGGGGCAAAATCATCATTTCTGACAAGCTCCCAGATGATGCATATGATGGGGTTCAGGACATGCTACCCTGAACATGGCCCCCTGGCACCCTGAACATCTTAAGCTGAAGGAGTTTGAGAAAATGACAGATGCATGGCTGAATGGTCATTTTGCTGAGAACATATCTGCCAAGAGGATTATTAGAACACAATATTTGTGTTTGATCCAGATCCGAAGACCTGAGGTTGGACATGCATGTCAACTTCCTTATTTGTAAAATATGGAAAAGACCACTCCCTTGGGGATTGTTGTGAGGATTACAGTCACAGCTAGTAAGTGTAGCACTGGAGCCAAAATCTGGTTTCACAGACTCACATAATGGCGCACTTACTAGTAACAGTACTAACACTGCTTCCAGTGGAATGAGCGCTTACTGGGTCCAGGCATTGTGCTAACTGCTCTAAAGACAATGTTCCATTTAAACCTCCAACACTCCAGAAGGAAGATACTATTATTCTTATGGTACCCATGAGGAAAGTCGAGCTAAGAGATGAAGTAACCTGCCCCAGCTCGCAGAGCCGGGGTTGAACCCAGGCCTCCTCACAGCAAGGCTGCTACCACCTCATAAATCATGGGCCTCCTCCCATCAGTGCCTCTCAGGAAACCATCAGATTGGCTGCGGCCCCAATACGGCTGGGAGCAAGGAGGCTTGGGGCATCTGCTACCACAGCCCTGTGTGGGCTTAAGCAAGTCACTTCCCTTCTCTGCACTTGTTTCTTTTCTTTTCTTTCTCTTTCTTTCTTTCTTTCTTTCTTTCTTTCTTTCTTTCTTTCTTTCTTTCTTTCTTTCTTTCTTTCTTTCTTTCTTTTAATATAATTTATTGTCAAATTGGCTAACATACAGTGTGTAAAATGTGCTCTTGGTTTTGGGGGTAGATTCCCGTGATTCGTCGCTTACATACAACACCCAGTGCTCATCCCAACAAGTGCCCTCCTCAGTGCCCATCACCCATTTTACCCTCTCTCCCAAATCCCCATCAACCCTCAGTTTGTTCTCTGTATTTAAGAGTCTCTTATGGTTTGCCTCCCTCCCTCTCTGTAACTATTTTTTTCCCCTTCCTTTCCTCCATGGTCTTCTGTTAAGTTTCTCATATGAGTGAAAAGATAACTGTGAAGTGGTGACTAAGGCCCTTCCAGGGCTAACATATCAGAACTCTACTACTTTTCCATTAGGGCTTTGGCACCCAGTGAGGTTCCAGAAGTTTCTCACACTGCCAGGGTTCCAGTAATAAACCAGATCCCAGGAGACTACTTAGACTCCTATAATCCTCTCAGGCTTAGAAAGGAAGGGACCCTACAGAATATCAACAGGGATGGCAGGGCCTCAAAAATAGGAAGGACCAGGTAAGCTGCTGGCTCAAACTAGGCAGGTACACAAGTCCCACCATGTCTTTTCCCTGGCTTTTGAAGAAGGAAAGATGAGCACAGTTAGTGCTCTAGATGAAAATATTTTAAAACTATTTCTTTATATACGAGATAATTTAAGACTGGGTCCAGATGTCTTGTACATGCAACCACTCTGTGTCAACACAAATGTCTTAAAAGGCAGAATAGGTACATATATTTTATCAAGAATACTCACCATCTAATTCTACCATTAATACTTTATTATACTTTACTATGTGTCTATCCATATAGCCATTCATTTATCCATCTTGTTTTTTATATATTTCGAAGTAAGTTTACAGACATCTGTATACTTCCCCTTAGGTGTTCAAGCATGCATATTGTTAACTACAGTTCAATATTTAATACATTTACTTTGATGTAGAATTTACATATAATGAAATGCATAAATCTCAAGCATACAATAACTGATTTTTGGCAAATGCATTAAATTGTGTAATGTAACCCTCCCCATCAAGATACAGAACATTACTCTCACCTCAAAAAGTTCCCACATGCTCCTTCTCATCATAGATTGTTTTTTTCCCCCATCAAAGGGTAGTTTTGCCCAGAACAGGCTTTTTATTTTTTATTTATTTATTTTTCCAATTTTTAAAAATAAAGTTAATTAATTAATTAATTAATTAAAATAATTTATTGTCAAGTTAGCTAACATACAGTGTATACAGTGTAGTCTTGGCTTCGGGAGTAGATTCGCATGATTCATCCCTTACACAAAACACCCAGTGCTCATCCCAACAAGTGCCCTCCTAATGCCTAGCTCGCATTTTCCCTGTCCCTCCCAACCCTCAACCCCCATCAACCCTCAATTTGTTCTGTGTATTTGAGTCTGTTATGGTTTGCCTCCCTTTCTGGTTATAGCTTATTTCCCCTTCTCTTCCCTCATGGTCTTCTGTTAAGTTTCTCAAATTCAACATATGAATGAAAACATATGATATCTTTCTCTGACTGACTTATCTCACTTAGCATAATACCCTCTAGTTCCATCCACATTGTTGCAAATGGCAAGATTTCATTCTTTTTCATCGCTGAGTAGTATTCCATTATATATACATTACTACATCTTCTTTATCCATTCATCAGTTGATGGACATTTGGGCTCTTATCATAATTTGGCTATTGTTGATAGAGCTGCTATAAATTTTGGGGTACATGTGCCCTATGAATCAGCATTCCTATATCCTTCGGATACATTCCTAGTAGTGCTATTTCTGGGTCATAGGGTAATTCTATTTTTAATTTTTTTAGGAACCTCCACACTATTTTCCAGAGTGGCTGCACCAGTTTGCATTCCCACCAGCAGTGCAAGAGGGTTCTCGTTTCTCCATATCCTCGCCAACATCTGTTGTTTCCGGAGTTGTTCATTTTAGCCACTCTGACAGATGTGAGGTGGTAGGTATCTTCTTGTGGTTTTGATTTGTATTTCCCTGGTAATAAGGGCAGAACAGGCTTTTTATATTAGCTTTGTTGAGGTATAATTTATAGGCAATAAAACTCACCAATTTAAAGTATACAATTGGGTGAATTTTGACAAATGTATACAGTTGTGTAACCACCACCACAATCATGATAAAACATATTTCTATCACCCCAAAATGTTCTTTATGCTTCTTTGGAACCAATCACCATTCCCCTACTTTTGGCCCCTGGAAAGCACAGATCTGCTTTCTATCATTATAGTTTTGCCTTCTCTAGAATGTCACATAAATATTATCATACAGTATGTAGCCTTTGCATTTAGTTTCTTACTTACACTTAGCATCACACTTTCAGATGTGTATGTTTCAGTAGTTCATTCTTTTTTTCTTTTATTGCTGAGTAGCATTCCATTGTATTGGTATACCACAATCTGCTTATCCACTCACCTACTGATGGACATTTGGGTTGTTTCCAGTTTCTAGAACTGAAATCCCAAATGCAACATAGGGGTGGCATGGAGTAAGATTTGGAGGCTTGAAGGAAGCACTAATCTCTGTATTAATCCTTATCTTTTTTGGGGGGAAGACCTATATCTACACCACAGATCAGCAAATGTATTCAATAAAGGGCCAACTGCAAATATTTTAGGCTTTGCCATTGTAGCTATAGACAATATGTAAGCAAAAAAATGTGGCTGTGTTCCAATAAAACTTCACTTAGGGATGCTGAAATTTGAATTATAGAAGTTCCATGTGTCACAAAACATTTTTCTTCTTTTGATTTTTTTTCAGCTACTTAAAAACATAAAAATTATTCTTAGCCTGCAGGAGGTACAAAGGTGGATGGTGGGTTGGATTTGGCACACAGGCCATAGTTTGTGAACTTCTGATCTGAATTTATTCAAAATACTTTAGAAAATTATGTTTAAGTATGTCTTAAAAATTTAATGGTAACCACCAAAAAAGTAGAAATAAAATGTATAATTTCTAACCCACAATACGAAAAACAATGGAGGGGCGCCTGGGTGGCTCAGTCGGTGAAACGTCCTATTCGTGGTTTCAGCTCAGGTCATGATCTCATGGTTTGTGGGTTCGAGTCCCGTTTTGGTCTCCATGCTGATGGTGCAGAGCCTGCTCGGGATTCCCTCTCTCTCTCCTTCTCTCTCTGCTCCTCCCCTCCTCTCTCTCTCTCTCAAAATGAATAATAAAAAATTATTTAACAATACAAATACAAATACAAATAAGGAAAAACAATAGAATACAGAAAAACTGATCAACTGAAGAAAAGATGGAAACAAAAAAGAGAAGAAAGTATGATAGAGAACATAAAAACAGCAGGACAAGGATAAGTCTGGTTTTATAAGTAATCAGAGTACCCACGAATAGGTTAAATTAGGCCATTACAAGACCTATATTTTCAGTTTAAGTTAATAAAAAGAAAAAAATTATGTTATATCTTATTTCCAAAAAGTATATCTAAAGAAAATCATGCAGAAAGTTTGAAAACAAAGGTAGAGGGAAATAGACACCTCCTAAATAGGTATCATATGTTACATAATAGCTATAAAATCCAAAACAATAATTTAAAAAACATCACACCCATTAGGATGGCAACTATAAACAAAACACACAAAATAGAAACCAGCAAGTGTCAGCAAGGATGGGGAGAAATTGGAGCTTATGTGCACTGTTAGTGGGAATGGAAAATGGTGTAGCCACTATGGAAAATAGGATGATGCTTTCTCAAAGAACTAAAAACAGAATTACCATATGATCTGGCAATTCCACCTCTAGGTACACACCCCAAAGAATTGAAAGCAGGGACTCAAGGAGATATTTGTACACCCACGTTCATAGCAGCATTATTCACGGCAATAGGAAATAGCTCAAAGGAAAGCAGCTCAAGTGCCTATCAGCAGATATAAGATAAACAACACAAGGTAGTCTGTACACACAGCGGAACATGATTAAGCCTTGAAAAGGAAGGAAATTCTGTCACCTGCAACAACACAGATGAAACTTGAGGACATTATGTGGGTGAAATAAACCAGTCACAAAAGGATGAATATTGTATGATTTCACTTACATGAGGATCGTAGAATAATCGGGTTCACAGAGACAGAAAGCTGAGGGGCAATTGCTGGGGCGGGCAGGGAGGAAAGAGGAATGGCGAGTTGTTACTTAATGTGTAGAGTTTCAGTTTTACAGAGAAGAGTTCTGTGGGCGGAAGGCAGTGATGGTTGCACAACAGTGTGATGTACTTAAGGCCATAGAACTGTACACTTAAAAATGGTTAAAGTGGCAAACTTTATGTTATGTGTATTTTACCAAAATTAAAAAAAAATAAAATAGAAAGCATTACAGTAAACATGGATTAGTTCATACTGATAAAAGCTACAGTCCACTGAAAAGATATACAGTCGTTTGCTTCAGTGCAAGGCACAATAGAGTTCTGAAATGTACCTAATATGTATAAATAACACATTGTCCCCAGTGGAGCGAGGACTCATTTCTTCCAGACACCCATGGCCCTTTTACAAATTAGTCATGTATCTGACCACAAAGGGAATCCCAGCAAATTCCAAAAAGCACAAAAATCTGATTATTTTGTTACTCTGCAATAAAATTAGAAATTAAGATGCAAAACAAAACACAAGAAGTAGCAAAATAAAAATCTTCTCACTGGAAAATTTAAAGCCTCTTTTAAAGTAACTCCTGTGTTAAAAAGGAAATTATAAAGTTGAAATAAGCCAAAATGAGACTTTGTTTTATTTTTTTAATTTTTTTAATTTTTAATTAAAAAATTTTTTTAAAAATGTTTGTTTATTTTTGAGCCAGAGACAGAGCATGAGCAGAGAAGGGGGTAGAGAGAGACGGGGAGACACAGAATCTGAAGTAGGCTCCAGGCTCTGAGCTGTTAGCACATAGCCCAATGCAGGGCTCGAACTCAGGAGCCGCGAGATCATGACCTGAGCAGAAGTCAGACACTTAACTGACTGAGCCACCCAGGCACCCTGGGACTTTGTTTTCAGGGACTACTGGGACCTGATCCAAGTGGAGTCAGGGGAAATTTATTAGAAACAAGAAGAATTCAGAATAAATGAAGGAAACATTAAAATCAAGAAGCTAGAATGAAAGATCAACAAAATAAATCCAAAGATATTAAATGGATGGAGTATAAAAGTTAGCAGAATTTAATGAGGTGGAATACTCACATACAAAAATAACCTTGATTAATAAAACACCATCTTGATCTTTGAAAGGACCATTACTATAGACAAACCTACTTACATGATATAAATAAGATATATGAATAAAAATTTAAAGAATAATTAACATTTGAAATGAAAAAGGAAGGGTACCTGGGTGGCTCAGTCGATTGAGTGTCAGACTCTTTGATTTCGGCTCAGGTCATGATCTCACAGTTGTGAGATCGAGCCCCATGTCAGGCTCAGTGCTGAGTGTGAAGCCTGCTTGGAATTCTCTCTCTCTCTCTCTCTCTCTCTCTCTCTCTGCCCCTCCCCCGCTCACATAGGCTCACAGTCTCTCTCTCTCTCTCTTTCTCAAAATAAATAAATAAACATTTAAAAAATGAAGCAGGAAACACACCTATTGAGATTTTAAAGCATTCAAAAATTACTAAAAAGAAATTAATGTTAATAAAAAAATTTTTTTAATCTAGGTTAAAATGCAGAATTTTCTAGGAAGATGCAAGTTACCAAAATTTGTCTAAGAGGAGACAGAAAACCTGAATGGGCCAATAAACACGGAAGAAATTCAAACTGTTGTCAAAGTTCTTTCCCTTTAACAAAAAACCAAAACCAGGCTCAGATGGTTTTGTTGGTGAATTACGTCTGACTTTCAAGGATCTGATTGTGGGCATAGTACATAAATCCTTCCAGAGTGTAGGAAACCTAAGTCTACAAGTTTAATTTTTTTTAACGTCTGTTACTTATTTTTGAGAGAGGGACAGAGAGAGACAGAGCGCAAGCAGGAGAGGGGCAGAGAGAGAGGGAGACACAGAATCTGAAGCAGGCTCCAGGCTCTGAGCCGTCAGCGCAGAGCCCATCGCGGGGCTCGAACCCCCCAACCACAAGATCATGACCTGAGCCGAAGTTGGACACTTGACCGACTGAGCCACCCAGGCACCCCAGCTCTAGAGGCTGAGCTGGAAAGATAACACCTGTGTCAAATGGGGGCTCTGGGAAGCCAACTAGAATTAGGAGCGCACAGGTTTTTGGGTGAAAACACTTGTGAAAGAGAAACAAAGGTTGGCATCCAGGTTGGGCAGAGAAAGCTGTCAGACCAGGATGCAGATCTGCTCAAATCTTTGCCAGCCCAGTGAGAAGTTCCAGAACAGTGATGGCCTATTAGAGGAGTCCCACATTGAGCACAAATCGCAGGGCTTTGTACTTTCCTCAGTACTTGGAAACAACTTGAGAAAAGCATGACCCTGGTTCATCACCACACAGTAAAAAAAAAAAAAAAGAAAGAAACCAAAAAAGAAGGAAGGAAAACTATGAGATAATTACACTAAAAAGTTAAAGGCCCAACATTCTAAATAGACTATCAGCAAATTGAATCCAATGGTGTTTTTAAAGGATTATGCATAGAGACGACAGAGATGGTTTTTTGTTTTGTTTTGTTTTTCTTTTTTCTTTTTTCCTTTTAGAGAGAGAGAGAGAATGAGCCTGTGTAAGCTGGGGAGAGGAGGAGCAGAGGAGAGAGAGAGAGAGAGAGAGAGAGAGAGAGAGAGAATCTCAGGCAGGTTCCCCTCTCAGCATGGAACCTGAAGCAGGGCTCGATCTCACAGCCCTGGGATCATGAGCTGAGCCGAAATCAAGAGTTGGAATGCTCAACCAACTTAGGTGTCCCTGCAGAGATGGTTTTAAGCAGAGAATCTGTTAATGTACTACAGTAATAGATTTAAAGGAAGAAAAGATTATTCCCATCACAATAAATGCCTTGATAAATGGATTGGATAAAATGTGTGCCTATTTCTAAATAAGAAGATAAAATTCTTGCAGCTAAAAGTGGAAGGAAACTTTCTTACCTTGATCAAGTCTAACTATCAAAAAACTGTTAGTAAACATCTTATTCAGTGGTGAAAAATCAGACATTCCAGAAACATCAGGAACAAGACAAAGTTGTCCATCATCACCATTACTATTAATCAGTCTACTGGTGATCCTAATCAATTCAATCAGGAAGAAAAAAAAAGAAATTTAAAATTTCCTTTTATTGTTTTAAAATTAATCATGATGATGGTTGCATAATTCTGTGAATATGCTAAGAAAAATTGAATTGTAGCCTTTAAATGGGTAAGTTGTATAGTATGTGAATTTTCTCTCTAAAAATTGTTAAAATATCATCATCTTGTCTGTTACAAGACTTACTACTTAAAGATATTGTCTACGTAGAAAATTTAAAGCTAACCAAAATTTTAAAAATGAAAGTTAAAAATTTTTTAAATAAAAAATGTGAGAAAGTTTGGAAAAATGGCCAAATACAAAATCAATACACAAAACTCACGTTCTTGTAAACAAACAACAGCCAACTTCCCAGCATCACAGAAAAAGAATCCCATTTATTCCACACAGAAAGATGAAACAGCCAAGGATAGACCCCATAAGAAATGTGGAAGACTTAAATTTTAAAGGCAATATTTGACTGATAAATAAAAGTCGAGGTATAAGGCACAGCAGCCAACTAGTTCCTGAACCCTACATCTCCTTTGGGAATAGCCAGGGTGGAAATTCCCTGTAGAAGAGCCTGTGACATCAAAGGGACCATGAAGAATGCGACTAATGAAGTATTTAAAATGCCTAGCACAAAGTCTGGCAAATAGTGACCACTCAACAAACGTTAATTATTTTTCCAGATTCCACGTGCAGTCCCAACTCAGGGTCACAGGAATGGAAAATTGAACTTGATCCTGCAGTGTTGGTGGATTGATTGGGATGGCAGAAATGCTCTAGGGAGAGTATGACATCTCCTTGAACAAATATGTTGCTTAGAGATGAAGGGATCTGACTGGACATAAGCGCTCACAGGAAAATAAGTCATTACAGTTCAGGGATGGAACTCAGTGTGTGCGTTTGTGGGTGGATTCCTGAAATCTGATGTTCTTGGGCATTTCTTTATTCAGGTTAACACTCACCCAACTACATGGCACCACTCAGAACTGAACAGGAAATGGGAGGGTCATAGAAGGGTTTTCATTCATTCATTCATTCATTCAAAACATAATTATTGGGTTCCAAACTGTTCTTAGCAGCTGCAAGAAGCTAGGGGAAAAAGGGAGATGTATAAGGTAAAAACCCTTTTTCCAGTCTAGTACAGTGAGGACAGGATACAAGAAGACCAATAAAGTTGGATGAAGCACCAGGCAAGAGGTTTAGAAGCAAGGCCAGGGGTAGGTAACTTTAGGACAGGCATGTGGGAGCATGACCCAAAAAGAGAACCAAAACTGGGAATAGATTTCAACAGCTGTCTTTACTTTTCAGACCAGCAAATATTTAAAGATTGACAACACCAGGTGTTCCTGGGATGTGCAGAACCAACTCTCACATGTTGCTGGGATGGTATAAATTTGGGACAGCTTTTCTGGAGGGCAACCTAACGAAACATGCCAACATTGAAAATGCACATATATATGACGTGGCAATTTCAAGCCAGGCACTTATCCCATGGGAATAATTGGACAAATGAAAGAAGATGTCAGTCCCAATATACTGGGATTGATTCATTGCATCATTGCTTAAAGAAGAAAAACTTGTAATCATTGGACCAGGTCACACACTCATCCTTGAACCAATCACGGTGGTCAGAGGGATCGGGTCCTCTGATGGGCCAAATTTCAGTCACACATCTCTCCTCGGTTGCCAGGGGATGGAGGAGAACCAGATGGACAGTTGAGGATTACGACTAGGGGACAGGAAGTTCCCCAAAGGGGGGGGGGGGAAAGGAAGAACAAACACTGCTACCAGAAAATTGGGGATGAGAAAACCTATTAAGTAAATAAAATCTATAGCTACTTCCATCTACTAGAGTAGGGATAGTTGGTATAGAGGGAGGAATGTTTGAGGCAGAGAGAATAGACTTTTCACAGAGCCTCACAGGGCCTTTATAGTCTGCAGTGAAACTCCTTGTCCCAGAGGTTCAGGAGGGACACTGGGGAAGGTCAGCCCTTAAAAAGGAGACCCAGACTGGTAAACCCAGCTGTATGGATAATTGAGTAACTTTAAAGGTGTGGTTGAGGCTGTGGGGTAGTTGCAAGAAAAACATAAACAAGACAATTGGTGCTTTGAGTGGGTTTGGAAAGCTTCTGACCCTGGATGGGTCCATACATCCTGTCCATACATGTCAGCACATGGCTAGCACTTTGGGTACCACTTGCTGACTGGTGACCTGGGACAAATGACCTAACCACTTGAAAACTCAGGTGCCTCATCACTGAAATTGAGAGAAGAAACCAATCTTATGAGCTAGCTGGAAGAATTTCATGAGACCATGTAGGTGAAAACCCCTAACACCGTGCCAGTGAATGTGAGTTGAATCTAAGTTAAGGAGAAGGACATACCAGAAGTAGCCCTCAAATTTAGATAGAAGGGGGAAAAATGCAGACAGAAGACATTAATTATGGTGGCCTCTGGAAGTCTGAAAGCCAGAACTTTGTTCCAGGGCTAAAGAAGCCATGGAATTTACCTGGCGGCAGTGATGAGAGTTACAATTGCACTTGACCTGAAACTATGTTGAAAAACCAGAACTTGCCCCTCTGCAAGTTCTTAGCTGTACAAATGGAACCACTGTTTACTTATAGGCTTTTATTCTCCATGCGCACTTTTACCAGCACACTTCAGAACAGGAGCTAATTAAACTACCCAAGGCAAGGATAGGGCTCCCCCACAGCTCCCCCCACACCTGCCTCCTGTACTCCACTTTGCCCTGTGCCAAGAATACCACAGGTTTTGGGTGCCTTCTTCAAGACCAAGGATGGATGACACTTATAACGGCTACCTTGAATCTCCTCACCTCAAACTCAAGCACAGTGAGCCTTATGCCAACAGGACAGCAGGCTCTGTCCAGGAGCAGGACTGTCCAGGACAGTTGCTCTGTCCAGGAGGGAAGGAGAGAAAGAGACGCCACTGGGAAGGCCTGTGTGTTCAGAGAGCATGAGACAGTCCCACCCCTCCTGACACTCACATGGTGCAGTCTATGTGGAAAGAGCATTGACCCAGAAGCACAAAGGCTTCTCTGTTTTGTGTGGCGTTGGGCAAGCCCCTGGCCTCTCCAGGTTGCTCTCCTCACATTTATTTATTTATTTATTTATTTATTTATATTTTCAAATTTATTTATTTTTTAATTTTGAGAGAGAGCATGAGCAGGGGCGGGGCAGAGAGAGAGAGAGAGACAGAGACAGAGACAGAGACTCCCAAGCAGGCTTTGCATTGTCAGTGCGGAGCCCCATGTGGGGCTCGATCCTATGATTCTTGAGATCATGACCTGAGCTGAAATCAAGAGTCAGATGCTTAACCAACTGAGCCACCCAGGTGCCCACTTTCCTCACTTTTAAAAATGGAGGCAATAATAACCTCAGATGACAGCAAGAAAACCTTGCAATGACAGAGCCTCCCAAGCAGCCATGCCCACTTGTAGGTGCATGTTATTACCCTTCCACATCCCATGGGGTTTTACAGAATGTCGGAGCAGTGATCTGTGACCTGGGGTGGGAAGTGGACGGTCCACCTGGCTCAGGTTACTAGGCAGGAAAGTAAAGCCAAGAATCAGCAGTCATTTCTTATAGCCCCTTGGTGTTTTCCATCTGGGATCCAAAGTGATCTGCCATGGACACTAGGAGTTCACTGCCTCTGTCTAGAGGGAGAACAGATTCGTTGGCCAGGAGACCTCAGAGGTGTTTGTGTAACAGGAGGGAAGCATCTCAAAAGGAGCATAGAAGAGAATAGAACAAGGGAACAAGGACGCGGAAGGACCTTTCTTTTCCTTCCTTGGCTCCTCACCACACGTCCTGGGACTCAACCCTCACAGCAGAGCGCGGCCACCACCAAATGCCCCCCACTCCCAACAGAGGGCTCCCCCTACAAGTAAAGCAGAGACTCTACCAAAAAAAAAAAAAAAAAAAAAAAAAAAGATGGTAGTATTCTGTGGCCAATACTTCTATTCCAAACGGTATTGGTGAGACAAGTCCTGTGTGCTTGGCTCTGTGCTTGGTGCTTTGGAAAGAAAGAAAAGACACAAGAGAAAGGACCCTCTGCCACAAGCTGCTCATGATAAGCAGCTGTATTTGCAGAGCCAGCCCTAGAGAGGGACTTCCTCAGGTGTAAGCCACCAAGTAGCACAGGTGCCACTAGGCCCACCTTGAGGCCCCTCACTGGTCACTGCTGCCCAGTGTCCAGAGGGATGAGCTGAATGACAAGAAGGTTAACTGGTGTGGTATGGACGCTGGCCAAAGTGAAAGGGGCACCCTGGAGGTCGGCTCAGTTTACTCGGCCGGAGAGAAGACACCAGATTGGGGCAGGGCAGATCCAGCAGAAGGAAAGCTGTGTCAGGAAGAGCCTAGCCAGCAAAAGGTGGCAAAGATTCCTTCAGGATCAGAGAGGTCAGACCCAGTGGACCCGGAAACTCCAAGGCCAGGCGTCAGGCTGGGGATGTGCTGAGGATGATGGGCACTGGTGCTGGCTGCCCACTTATGGCTCCTGAGGATGAAGCTTCTGTCTTTCCCTCCTTCTTTCTCTTCCTTTCTTTGATTTAGCAACTTTTTACCAGATTATTTCCCAACAGCAGGATTTATTGGAAACTCTACTACTTTACTGTGTACTGTAAGTCTGAAAGCTCCCCCAACCGTTCTCGCTCTTCTGTATTCCTCGGTTGTCACAAAACATTTCTGCCGAGGGAAAGGAGGACCTGCACATCGAGGCTCTTGTTGGTCTCGTGTTAGTTAACTTCTACCGGAGGGTCCGGTGAAACTTGGAGAGGACACATCCCAGCTGCCATGTAGGAAACTCGCTGGTCTTATCAGCAACATGGCAGCCATTTCTTAGGTGGATTTTTTTCACTAAAGAGCTGCAAATTTCATTCAGCTCTCTTGAGTTGGGCTCCAAAGCTCAGGGCCAGATGATTTGATCCTTCTCTCACTTATGCCAGCCTCAGGACTCATAAGCCTCCAGGCTATCTCTTGAGGCGTTACATCTCTCACAGGGTAAACTGAGGCAGATGGGACAAGCCCAGGAGCTTGTGCCTTTGCCGCCCAGGGTGGAACCTTCCCGCTCCTCCCCACAGCTTGGCACGCTCAGCCTATCTGAGTTTCTAGAGAACTCAAGCTCAAGCTTGTTGGGATCTGAATGGAATCTTTCTAGACAACAGATGCCTAGCAAGCCTCCCTTATCCTGCTGATCACCTTCCCACCTATGCTGGCCAGAACTATTTCAGACACCAGTCTGAGCCATCCCTCCAGTTGAAAAGCATCTCTGATCTCTGCCATTATACCCCAGCCCCAAACACCCTTCATTTCAATAAACTGCTCAGAATGGCTCTACCGCCCACCACCAGCTCCTGACGATGATGCCCCTCCTGGGATATCATTACTCATTCTTCTAGAGCCGGAGCAAACGTGTTTACTCTGTGATCTTCTCCTCCCCTAGGCAGTTGGCTGTTCTGTTCTCTGAAGTCTGTTGCCACAGCCTCTATTGTAGTACTCACCTCCCACATTGGGGTTACAGTACCCCAGGTGTTGACTCGGCTGTCCCCCCACCCCCACTAGGGCAGCTTGAAGGCAGAGGCTGAGTTTTCGCATCAGAGGAGGTGCTTATTACATATCTATTGCTGAAGGTAAAACAGAGGTAAGAAGTTCTAACTAGAGAAGAAGAATAGTGCATCAATTACCTACTACATGACAGACCTCGTTCTAAGCTCAGTTAATATCACAGCAACCCTATGAGACAAATATTATTACAATCTTTACTTTACATTTGACGAAACTAAAGCACAGAATGGTGAAGTAACTAACACAAAATCTAATAAATAATAAAGCCAGGATTTGAAGCCAATCTCTGCTCTTACCCACACTATATATGCTTTTCAAACTAAGTAGGAATGAGATCAAGAACTAAAGATTAGAGGTTTTGAGGCTTCAGCATCAAATAGACCAGAGTATGAACTTTGACTCTGACCTTGACCTTACTCAACCATGCTGAGTATCAATTTCCCCCAGTGTAAAATGGGCATGATAATATCATTTTGCCCTATCAATAGTTTGGTTGATTTTAAAGTTATATAGAGCTGCTAAAATCTACAATAGTAATGCCAGTGTGCTGTGGCCTTGGGAGGTTTTTAGAACCCCTGCTGCCAACCTTAATCTTAACCCTTGAGAAGTAATGTTTATAGAGGATTAACTGAAGAATATGCAGGATATCTCCTCCTTTAGATTTGACTGAGCCAGACTAACAAAGGCTATGCTCCTGAACTCCTTTTTTTTGAATACTGACTTTCCCTCAAAGTACCCCACTTGCTTTCATTATCACTGACCTTGGGTGCTAGGCCCTTGGCCATGTATTTGAGATGGTTGGGTTTATTGTGGGCATGTTGTAGCGGATGCCCTGATCGTGACTCAGTTTCTTTACATGAGGATCATAGGGACACTTGTATAACACAGGGATTGTCTTCACCACAAGCACGGTGCTAAAATGAGGGGACCTATTTCGAAGTCAGATGCTTAACCCACTGAGCCATCCAGGCAACCCGAGGGGACCTATTTCGATCCTAATTGCTGGTAGTGGAGTTCTTCTTAGGAGGTGGTCGTTGTTTGGGAAAATAGTTTGATAAGCTGTGAGGCATAGGGGTAGAAGTCCAAGAACTGGGTGTTTTAAAGGCCAAGCAACACAAGATAAGGCCCAGATTGAAACAAAGAGGGGAATTTGATTTCTGAGAAGGAGAGGAATGGGAAGAGGTGTCTGTGAGGTGGCGAGTAAGGTGACCACCAGTGGCACAGGGGCTATGTTAGTTTGCTGGGGCCACCACAACTAAGTCCATAGACTGGGCGGCTTCAACAACAGAGATTTATTTTCTTGCGGTCCTGGAGGCTAGAGGTCCAAAATCAAGGTGTCAGTGGGGTTGGTTTCTTCTAAAGCCTCTCTTGTTGGCTTGTAGATGGCTGTCTTCTCTCTGTCTTCATGTGGTCTTCCTTCTGTGTCCTAATCTCCTCTTCTCATAAAGACACCAGACATGTTGGATTAGGGCCCACTTGAATGACTTTATTTTAACTTTGTCTTTAAAGACCCTGTTTCCAAATACAGTCACATTCTGAGGTCCTGGGGGTTAGGACCTCAACTTTTAAGTTTTGAAGGGAGCACAGTTCAGCCCATCACAGGAGCCAAAGGACTTTTGAAGGCCACTCTCCAACCAACTTTGTTTTCCTGTAAAAATCTTCACTAGCTACTTTGTGCAAGGGGAATCTTTTGTGGAAGTCAAAGAAAAGGTAAGCCTCACATCTGGAAGCCATATGGTGTGGGACAGATCCCCCTTGTGGGATCAAGAACCCTGAGAAAGTAAGCCTGCAGGGAAAAAGGAGGAAATTTGGGGCATGCTTTGGACCTCCCCAGGGCCTGGAGACCTCAGCTGGCATCTGGTTTGCATCACTGACCATGTTTCCCTCTTGGCTTTTATCATCAGGAAATTCAGAGTCAGATTTGAGGTCCCTTATAATACGTTCAGGAACTCTTGCAGAGTTACTTCCCATGCTTTATTTTACTATTTGACCCTCATTTTCTCTTGCCCCTCTATGGTGGACCTTTCTTGTCTTTGTCTACCCAGTATCCCTTCCTTTGAAACATTTCATCCCACTCCACATAGTCCCTATAGAACTGCCAATCATAGTGCCCAGCCACATCTTTTACGTCACAATGATGTGGCCACCTGGCTCAAGCTGGCTGAGGTGCCCCACCTACATGACTACAGAGATGGCCACATAACTCAAATGGGCCAGAGAATTGCCTGAGATCAATATGGGGAGAGAGATGATCTCTTAGCTATTTGCTAAGTTGAAAGGGTATGAATCTGAGGCTTCCAGAGGCTATCTTTCCCATTATATAAACACAGCCTCATTTAGCATGAGGCCATGCAGAGGCAAGTAGAGTGGAGAAGGAAGAAGAGACAGTGCCTTGAGAGTGTATTTGAGCCTCAAGTTCTAGTTATACCAGTAGCTGGATCCATCCCTAGATCTACCTATAATTGGAGTTAATAAATTCTCTTTTCCCACCATGCACTGGGATGCAGACTGGAGGTAAGTATCAGATTAGCTCAGTTTCCCACTTCAGGTCTACAAGGGAGCCCTCAATATGAATACAAGGCCAAAGGGCAGTGCTTACCTTTGAGTCAGAAACCACAAGGGCCAAGTCCAGTTCAAGGACCATAACCAGGAATAGACTTCTGGGGCTAGTTACTAGTTAACAGAGTTTGTGTCCTCAAATAGAACAGCTTCCCACTATGATTGCAGGCATTTTATATTTCCAAAAACTCCCAAGCTTGGCAAACAGCAGTGTGTGATTGCTCAAACTCTAGGGAAGTCCCAGGCCCAGCAATTATGCTGAAAGGAAGTGGCCACTAAAGTAGTCCCTCAATGGGAGTCTTACCCTACACCCTACTCAGGCCATGGAAATCCTGAGGCAAGGCAATTGGGTTGGCTGACCCAGAAGACTGCCTGGGGCTGTCTCTGTTCCTACCCTACAGAACATGGAGTATACTAGGAGACACTTTGGATGGTTTTTCCTTCTCCTCATTGCCAAATGGGAGACTTATTGCAGTATTTCTGCTGTCCCTTTGCCATTGGGTCTTGGGTATGCTGGGGGTGGTGGTGATGGTGGTTAAACTTATCTTTTGGATATAGGGTGCTAAATCCACAGAGGCTGCTTTAGGACTTCATGAAAGAGGAAAATGCACCACCCAGAAATCCTAAACTTTGGCCTGAGTGTGGTAACTAGCCATGGTTTTGGTTTTTAGTTTTTGTTTATAGAGTCATTGTATTATTCTACTCAGGAGTATTTATAGAATCGTATTTATGGCAAGAAGGATGATTTTGTTTGTCAAGCTGCCTTCCCAGAAGGGACCTCTTTTCTTGCCCCATGTGGCCTTAGAGGGTCTAGGAGTCAAAACATTCCTCCCTGCTCATTTCCATCTTCACAAAGGTAGAACCTAGCCCAGGCTGACCAATCAGAAGATTGCATCCCTCTACCCATAGTGATTAGTTCAGTTATGGACCTGTAATAAGCAAGGCCAATCATGATTGACATAATGAGCATTAGCTAAGAGAGGTCCTGTTAACACAGAGAATGATGAATAAGTAAAAGCAGCTTTAAACTCATCATTGGACTCTCTTTTCTTAAAGGTTCTTCAAGCATTCTGTCATCATATTTTTAATTAGCCATTTCACCTTATGGAAGTTTGGAGCCTCAGGCCATCAGTTTTCCTTTGACCCATGACATGAGTTATTTAGATTTTATGTTTTAGTTTCCGTATCTATATATTTTTATTGTTACTAATTGTTTGTTAGAGAATGTGATCTCTATGAATCTGTATGTGATCTGTATGTCTAATTCTTTGAACTTAATTTAGACTTGCTTTATGTACCAGTATGTGGCCAATTTTTGTAAAACATATCATGGATTCTTGAAAAGAATGTTTTCCTAAATTGATTAGTGCAGAGTTCTGTGTAAGTCAAACATTATTTGTGTTGATCAAGTCTTCAATATCCTTACTGACTTTTATCTTGTTTGTTTGTTTTTAATCTACTTGGTCTGTAAATTACAGAAAATGTATTAAAATTTCCTATTATGATGGTGGATAAGTCAATTTCTCATTGTCATTCTAATTTTTTTTAAAAAACTGCCATTTTTTTTTTTAAAGAAAATAACAGTTGCTTTAGAGGAGTTTTAAGTTCACAGCTAAATATTATTCTTTTAGATTTTCTACATAGACAAGTATCTCATCAGTGGACACAGACAGTTTTATTTCTTCCTTCTCAAACTTTATTTCCTTTTCGTGTCTTACTGTACTAGTTAGGATTTCCTGTACAATGTTGAAAAAGGGTAGTGGAGAGGGACACCCTTCCTTCCTTCTGATTCTAGTGGGAAACCTTCTAGTTTCTCACCATTAAGTATGACATTACTGTAGGTTCCTTGTAGATATTTTTTAAATTAGGTTGAGGAAGTTTGCCTCTATTCCTAGTTTACTGAGAGTTTTTATCATGAGAGGATGTTGGATTTTGTCAGATGCTTTTTCTACATCTATTGATATACTCATAATTTTTCTTCTTCAGTCTGTTGATGTGGTGGATTACATTGACTGATTTTCAAATGTTGAACCAGCCTTTCTTTCATACCTGAGATAAATCCCACTTCGTTGTGTTCTATAATTCTTTTTACACATTGTTAAGGTCAATTTGCTAATATTTTGTTGAGGATTTTTACATTTGTATTCATGAGAGATATAGGCCTGTAGTCTTCTCTTCTTATAATGTCTTTGTCTGGTTTTGGTATTGGGGTGATCCTGGTCTCACAGAATGAGTTAAGGAAGTATTCCCTCTGCTTCTATAATCTGAAAGAGACTGTATAGAATTGATATGTTTTTCCTTAAATGTTTGGTAGAATTCACCAGTGAATCCATCTGAACCTGGTACCTTCTGTTAATTATTCTATTAATTATTGATTTAATTTATTTACTGTATATAGGCCTATTCAGACTATTTTTATACCACAGTATACTACAACACCGATATGGATATTGACATATTGTATCTTTCAAGGAAAGATATTTCATTTAGGTTTCCAAATTTGTAAGCATAAAGTTGTTCACAGTATTCCTTTATTATCCTTTTAATGTCTGAATGATCTGTGGTAATGTCAACTTTTTCATTTCTTTTTTTTTTTAATTTTTAAATGTACTTTTGAGAGAGAGAGCGAGAGAGCAGGGGAGGGGCAGAGAGAGAGGGAGACACAGAATCTGAAGCAGGCTCCAGTCTCCAAGCTGTCAGCACAGAGCCGGACGTGGGGCTCAAACCCAAGAACCATGAGATCATGATCTGAGCTGAAGTTGGACGTTTAACTGACTGAGCCACCAAGGCACCCCTCCACTCTTTCATTTATAATGTTAGTAATTTGCATCTTTTCTCTTTTTACCTTTGTTAGTCTGGTTAAAGGCTTATCAATTGTATTGATCTTTTCAAAAAACCAGCTTTTGGTTTCATTGATTTTTCTCTACTGATCTCCTGTTTTCAATTTTATTGATTGTTTTTCTCTATTGCTTATTTCTTTTCTTCTGCTTATTTGGATGCAATTTGCTTTTTCTTCCAGTGTCCTAAGGTGGAAGATTAGATTATTGATTTTAGATCTTTCTTCTTTTCTCATGTATGTATTCAACATTATAAATTTCCCTCAGCTTTTGCTGCATCCCACAAATTTTGATAAGCTGTGTCTTCATTTTTGCTTAGTTCAAAATAATTTTAATCTCTCTTAAGATTTCTTTTTTGACCCATTGTTATTTAGAAGTGTGTTGTTTAGTCTTCATGTCTTTGGGGATTCTCCAATTATCTTTTTGTTCTTGATTTCTAGTTTAATTCCATGATGGTCCAAGAGCAGACTTTATATAATTTCTATTCTTTTAAATTCGTTAAGGTGTGTTTTGTGGCCCAGAATGTGGTCTATCTCAGTGAATGTTCCATGTGGGCTTTAAAAGAATGTGCATTCGGCTGTTATTGGATGAAGTAGTCTATAGATGTCAATTCTATCCAGTTGATTGATAGTGTTGTTGAATTCAACTATGTCCTTATTGATTTTCTGCCTACTGGTCCACTTCTGATAGATGGACGTTTAAGTCTCCAACTATAGTGGATTCATCTATTTCTCCTTGCAGTTCTAGCATTTGTTGCCTCACATATTTTGACACTCTGTTGTTAGGTGTATGACCATTAACGATTGTTATATCTTTTGGGGGAATTGACTGTTTTGTCATTATGTAATGGCCATATATCTCTAATAACTTTGCTTGCTCTGAAATGTGCACTGAAATTAATATGGCTACTCTATCTTGCTTTTGATTGGTGTTAGCATGGTATATTTTTCTCCATGCATTCACTTGTAATTTATATATCTTTATAGTTAAAGTGGATTTCTTGTAGATAACATTTGTTGGGTCTTTTTTGATACAGTCTGATGTTCTCTTTTATTTTTTAATTTTTAATTTAAAAAATTTTTTTAGTGTAAGAATTTTTTTTTGTAAGAATATGTCATTTCATAAGTTTATAAACAATGTGACAGAATTGAACACGAATGATCAAACACATTGATCATATCAGTTACTGTAAATGTGTAATTTACACATTTTTTTAGTGTAAGAATATGTCATTTCATAAGTTTATAAACAATGTGACAGAATTGAACACGAATGATCAAACACATTGATCATATCAGTTACTGTAAATGTGCCTGAATTACCATGTAAAAGAAAAAAACATTTTCAAATTGCCTGTTTTTGTTTGTTTGTTTTCTGGGTCTTAAACTTCATTTTATTTATTTATGTTTTTAATATAATTTGTTGTCAATTTGGCTAACATACAGTGCATACAGTGTGCTTTTGGTTTTGGGGGTAGATTCCTGTGATTCATCACTTACATACAACACCCAGTGCTCATCCCAACAAGTGCCCTCCTCAGTGCCCATCACCCATTTTCCCCTCTCTCCCACCCCCCATCAACCCTCAGTTTGTTCTCTGTATTTAAGAGTCTCTTATGGTTTGCCTCCCTCCCTCTCTGTTTGTAACAGTTTTTTCCCCTCCTTACCCCATGGTCTTCTGTTAAGCTTCTCAAGTTCCACATATGAGTGAAAACATGTATCTGTCTTCCTCTGGCTGACTTCACTTAGCATGATACCCTCCAGTTCCATCCATGTTGCTACAAATAGTATGATTTCATTCTTTCTAATTGCCAAGTAGTATTCCATTGTATGTATAAACCACATCTTCTTTATCCATTCATCCGTTGATGGACATTTAGGCTCTTTCCATAATTTGGCTATTGTTGAAAGTGCTGCTATAAACATTGGAGTGCACATGCCCCTATGAATTTTTCTCTTTTAATTGGTTCATTTAGACCATTGACATCCAAAGTGATTATTGATATAGTCAGATCAATATTTGCCATATTTGCTATTGTTTTCTGTTTGCTGTCCTTGTTCTTTGCTCTTTTTTGTCTTTCATTTTTTTCCTGTCTTTCGTGGTTTTAATTATACATTTTATATGACTCCATTTTCTCTCATTTCTTAAAATATCAGTTATATATTTTTAAACCATACATTTTATTTATTTAAAAAATTTTTTTTAAGGTTTATTCATTTTTCAGAGACAGAGACAGAGCATGAGTGGGGTAGGGGCAGAGAGAGGGGGGAGACAGAATCTGAAGCAGACTCCAGGCTCTGAGCTGTCGGCACAGAGCCGGATGTGGGGCTTGAACTCATGGACTGAGAGATCATGACCTGAGTGGAAGTCGGACATCCAACCAACTGAGTCACACAGGCACCCCTAAACTTTTTTTAGTGGTTGCCTTAGAGATTGCAATATACGTTTACAACTAACCCAAGCCCACTTTAAAATAACACTATACTTCACATACAATGTAAGTACCTTATAATAATAAAATAACACTAGCTCTTCCTTTCCATATCTGTATCATTGCTGTCATTTATTTCATATATATATATATAAATATATATATATATATACATACATATAATCAAGTGCATTGTTGCTATTATTATTTTGAACAGCTATCTGTAAGATCAATTAAAAATAAAAAATAAAAGTTTTTATTTTACCTTCACTTATTCTTTCTTCAATATCATTTTTGTAGATCCAAGTTTCTGACTTATATTATTTTTGTTCTCTCTAAAGAAATTCTTTTAACATTTCTTGCAAGATAAATCTACTGGTTATAAATTCCCTCAATTTTATTTGCCTGAGAAAGTATTTTTCCTTCACTTTTGAAGGATAATTTTGCAGGGTACAGAATTCTAGGTTGGTGGTTTTCTTTCCTCTCAACACTTTAAATACAGTTGACCCTTGAACACCCCAGGTTTGAACTATGTGAGTCTACTTATACGTGGCTTTTATATATATATAAATGCAGCACAGTACTGTAAATGTATTTTTCTTCCTTATAATTTTCTTAATAACTTTTTTTTCTAGTTACTTTATTGTAAGAATATAGTATGTAATACATATAACATACAAAATATATGTTAACTATTTAAGTTATTGGTAAGTCTTCTTGTCAACAATTGGCTATTAGCAGTTTAGTTTTGGGGTAGTCAAAATTGATACACAGATTCTTTTTAAAGTTTATTTTGAGAGACAGAGAAAGCAAGCAGGGGAGAGACAGAGGGAGAGGGCAGGAGAGAATCCCAAGCAGGCTCCACACTGTCAGCATGGAGCCTGATGTGGGACTTGAAACCACGAACCATGAGATCATGACCTGAGCCAAAATCAGGAGTAGGAGGCTTAACCGACTGTCCCACCCAAGTGCCCCAGATACTCAGATTTTTGACTGTACAGAATGTCCATGCCCCTCACCCCTTTGTTGTTCAAGGGCCAACTATACTTCACTCCACTCTCTTCTTACTTGCATTGTTTCTGAGGAGAAGTCAGGTGTAATTCTTATCTTTACTTCTCTATAATTAAGGTGTTCTTTTTTTTCTTCTGGCTTCTTTAAGAACATTTTATCTTTGATTCTCTATAGTTTGAAAAATGAAATGCCTATATGTGGTTTTGGGGGTAGGGGGGCATTTTCTTGCTTGGTGTTCTCTGAACTTCCTGGATCTGTGGTTGGTGTCTGACATCAATTTGGGAGAAACTCTTGGTCATTAATGTTTCAAATATTTCTTCTATTCCTTTCTCTCTTTATTCTCCTTTGGGTATTCCCTTATATGTGTTACACTCTTTGTAGGCATCCCACAATTCTTGGATATTCTGTTCTGGTTTGTTGCTGTTGTTGTTATTCTCTTTGATTTTCATTTTTGGTGATATCTATTGATATATCCTCAAGCTCAGAGATTCTTTCCTCAGCTATATATCTAATCTACTAATAAGCTCATCAAAGGCATTCTTTATTTATGTTACAGTGTTTTTAATCTCTAGTGTCTCTTTTTGGTTCTTTCTTGGATTTCCATCTTTCTTATTATACTGCTCATCTGTTCTTGCCTGCTGTCTCTTTTATCCATTAGAGACCTTAGCATATTAATCACAGATATTTCAAGTTCCCTGTCTGATAATTCCAATATCCAATGTCTGGTTCTAATGCTTGCTTTTTCTCTTCAAGCTGTTTTTTTTTCCTTTTAGTGTGCCTTGTAATTTCTTCTTGATAGCTGGATATGATGTACTGCATAAAAGGATCTGTTGTAAATAGGCCTTTAGTGACGTGCTAATGAGAATAGGGGGAGGGGAAGCCTTCTATAGTCCTAAGATTAGGTCTAAGTCTTTCAGTGAGCCCCCCAAAGATATCAGGTCCTAATTCCTGGAAGCTGTGAATATTTCCTCACATAGTAAACTTTTACAGTTGTGATTAAGGATTTTGGGATAAGGGGATTATTTTGTATTATCTGGTGGGCCCTAAATGCCATAACAAGTGTCCTTATAAGAAAGAGACAGAGAAAGATTAGACACAACAGAGGAGAAGGTAAAGGGAAAATTGAAGCAGAGATTGGAATGATGTAGCCACCAGCCAAGGAATGCCAGAAGCCACCAGAAACCAGAAAAGGCAAGGAATAGATATTTCCCCAGAACCTCAAGAAGGAGGGTGACCTCACCAGTACCTTAATTTCAGACTTCTAGCCTCCAGAACTGTAAGAAAATAAATTTGTGTTTTTTAAGCCACAGGGGTTGTGGGAATTTGTTATAGCAGCCCCAGGAAACTAATAAAGAACATTTTCATTTATTGGCCATTTGGATATTCTCTTTTGTGAAATGCCTATTTTAGTATATTGCCTGTTTTTCTACTGGGTTGTCTGCCATTTTGTTTATTAATTATAGTGGTTCTTTCCAGATATAAGGTGAACTGATTTGAGTTCTCTGGGAAGTAGAGACTGAGGCAGAATTAGAAGTGCGAAAGGCTTATTGTGGAACAACACCCATGAAAGAAAAGGAAAGAAAGCAAGACTGGGTAGGGAAAACATTAGACTACAGTGCAGACTGTACAGTGCAGACTGTCTCTGACACCCCAACAGGGAGTCTGAAACAAAAGTTACCCATTATAGGAGTCCCACAGGGAGTAGGGGTGGAAATAGCTAGGCACTTGTACCAATACCTTGCTTATCATTGGCTGGGGAACACTCCACAAAGAACATGCTTGGTCATTATTGCTTTTCTTAATTATTGATCAAGAACCACTCTAAGAAGAGCATGACCTTTTCTTGAAAGTTGGTGTGGACCTAGCAGTGCCTGGGTGGCTCAGTTGGTTAAGTGTCTGCCTTTGGCTCAGGTCATGATCTCACGGTTGGGGAGTTCAAGCTCCACATCGGGCTCTCTGCTGTCAGCATGTAGCCTGCTTGGGATCCTCTGTCCCCCTTTCACTCTGCCCCTCCCCTGTTCATGTGCACATGCTCTCTGTCTCTCAAATAAACATTAGGGGCGCCTGGGTGGCTCAGTCGGTTAAGCGTCCGACTTCGGCTCAGGTCACGATCTCGCGGTCCGTGAGTTCGAGCCCCGCGTCAGGCTCTGGGCTGATGGCTCAGAGCCTGGAGCCTGCTTCCGATTCTGTGTCTCCCTCTCTCTCTGCCCCTCCCCCGTTCATGCTCTGTCTCTCTCTGTCTCAAAAATAAACGTTAAAAAAAAATTCAAATAAACATTAAAAGAAACAGAAAGTTGGTGTCTCCCTACAGGGGTTAAGAGCAGGAGGTTATAAGCATTGGGACACTTCTCACAGCTGTACATTGGGTCCTTTCTTGAAGGGGGCTCTGAATGGTATATATGCCATGTGAGTCCTATATTTTAAATACCTTCTAGTTTGCGCTTGCCTTTCACACTTTTAATGGTGCCTTTCTATGAACAGAAGTTTTTGATGTTCATGTAGTCCAGCTTATAATTTTCCCCTTTGTGAATAGCTATTTTGATGTCACGGTAAGAAACATTTGTCTACCCCAAGTTCTAATTCTAAAAGATTTTTAAAAATCTTTTCCATTAACACCTACAGTCCACATGGAATTGATTTGTGAATGATGTGAGGTGGGGGTCAAGATTTATTTTGTCCCTTTGGCTATTCAATTGCCCTAGAAAAGAATATCTTTTCCTTCCCCCACTGGATTGCAGGTGTCACCTTTATCATCAGTTAGGTGAACATACCTGCTTTGATTTACATTTCCCAGATGGGCGTAGAGTATCTTTTATGTGCTTATTGGCCATTTGTATATCTTCTCTGGAGAAATGTGTATTCAGATTATTTGCTCATTTAAAAAACTTGGGTCACATGTCATATTATTGAGTTGTAGAAACTCTTTATATATCCTAGATACAAGTCCTTTATCAAACATATTATTTGCAAAAATTTTCTCTGATTCTATCATTGTCTTTTTACTTTCTTATGTTCTTTGAGACACAAAAATTTGAAATTTTGATGAAGTATAATTTGTATATTTTTTCTTTTTCACTTGTTTTTAATGTCATATCTAATTCAAGGTCAGAAAGATTTACACCTATGTTTTCTTCTAAGAGGCTTCTAGTTTTAGCTCCAATATTTAGGTATTTGCTCCATTTTGAGTTATCTTTTGTACATGGTGTATATGGTCCAACTTGATTCTTTTCCATTCTTATCCAGGTGTCCCAATGCAATTATCTAAAAGGATTATTGTTTCCCCCATTGAATTGTTTTGGTGCCCTTGTTGAAAATCAATTGACACTAAATGTGAGAATTTATTTCGGGACTCTTCATTCTAATCCATTGATCTATATGTCCGTCCTTGTGTCAATAGCACAACTGACTTGACTACTGTAGCTTTGTGGTGAGTTTTTATTTATTTATTACAAAAAAAAATTTTTTTTTACATTTATTTATTTTTGAGAGACAGAGAGAGACAGAGCACAAGTGGGGGAGGAGCAGAGAGAGATGAGACACAGAATCTGAAGCAGGCTCCAGGCTCAGAGCTGTCAGCACAGAGACTGACGGGTTCAAACTCACGAACCGTGAGAGCATGAGCCAAAGTCAGACGCTCAACCGACTGAGCCACCCAGGTGCCCCTGTAGTAAGTTTTTAAATTGAGAAGTGTGAGCCTTCCAACTTTGTTCTTTTTCAAGATTATTTTGGCTATTAAATTGAGAAGTGTGAGCCTTCCAACTTTGTTCTTTTTCAAGATTATTTTGGCTATTCTGGGTACAACTGATTTTGGTATATTACCTTTGTATCACTCATGTTTGATAAATTTATTTAATTCTGATTGAAAATCCTTTTGGATTTTCTATGTACATAAATATGTCACCTACAAATAATAGCACTTTCTTTCTTTCTGCTTGGTCAATTTTGATAGATTCTTACTTCTTTGTGACATTTCCTAGTTTCTCTTTTTACTTCTTTAAACATAGTAAACATATTTATTTTATGTTATACATCCAGTCATTCTGTATTTGTTGTCTTTGGGGGTCTAATTCTGCAGTTTGTTGTTTCTTCTGACTCTAACTGATGGTGAGCATATCCCTAAAGTATGCTATGATTTACTTATCTCATATTTCTTGATGCTTTATCTTTGGGGATGTTTTGAGATGTGGGGTTAGTTTTTGTTCTTAGGAGAATTTGCATTTCTTCTGCCAGGTGCCTATGAGGTACTACCAAATTGGTACAAAATTTACACTAAATCTTTAGCTTTGAGTTTGGAGTTACATAAGAAGTATAAATTTCAGCCCCTAAAATAAGTGTAAGCAGGCTTATTTATGATTAAGAATTAGCAAAGGAGATCTTTTTTTCCATTCCATTTAGAGTCAAGTCTTAGAACTTTGAGGGTTGGGGCTTTTTTTCTAGTTCACCCACCAAGAGTGTTACTTTTCTTAGTAAAACAGAGTTACTATTTGGAGCTTGATGAAGGTGTCTCTAATCCTACCTCCCAGTCCCAGACTGGGACATTAGTCCCAGAGTTTGGCTCATGTTCCCAGTACACAAAACCTATCAAAACCCAGCTCCAGGCCCCCAGGGATTGGCAGATATCTTCATGGTAAATCCTGATTTCAGCATTTGCTTCTCTGTATTTGGGCTTTTTTCATCTTGGGCCTCTGAAGATTTCTCTTACTTTTCCACTACTTTAACCCTACAATTAAAAAGATGTTTTTAAAAATATTACATCAAGCATTTCTGAGTATTCTGCATTGGCAGGGCTTCTCTGGCATCTCTGTTGGGAATGATCACTTCTGGATGACTGCCTGCTGACAAATTCAGCTCCAGGCTGACCCGAAATACCCAAACCTATCAGGTGACCAGAGCTGAACAAACAGGCCTATTTCATAACAGATTTCCTCCCTTATAAGACAGTTGTGGTTAACCACTAAATTTATTCTCTGTTACAGTTCATACAGAGGATTTGAAAATGATCACTTGGTATCAGCTGTAGGAAGTTTTGCACCTTCTTTCCCCCCAGGGGACATTTGGCAATATCCGAGGACATTTTTGGTTGTCATAATTGAGAAGGGGGTGCTAATAGGCATCTGGTGGGTGGAGGCCAGGGATGCTGTCAAACATCCTACAATGCAAAGGACAGCACCCCCACCCCCATGCCACAGAATTATCCAGTCTAAAATGTCAAAAGTGCCAAGGTAGAGAATCCCTGGACAATAATTATTATTTATTTTAAAAATCTTCCTCTAGGAGTCTCGAGTGTGTGTAGCAGGTATGACCACTACTCATTTTTTTTTCTAACGCTTTTGGTTTAGCTGCAAAATTTGAAAATGTTTATTTGTCAAAAATTAGCGAAGGAGAGTGAACATTGCTACAATCTATTGAATACTTTTTCTGCTCCAGGCACAGCACTAAATGTGTTAATGAAGACAGTAACATTCATTTTATCATTTTCTCCAGAACTGTAGTGCTTCGGGTCAAAGGTTGACATAAAGCTTTCAGAGCAAATGATGGGTATGCTGCAAATAAATTATCTAATATAAAGCAGAAACTATTTATTTTTAATTTTTTTAACATTCATTTATTTTTGAGAAAGAGAGACAGAGCGTGAGTGGGGGAGGGACAGAGAGAGAGGGAGACACAGAATCCAAAGCAGGCTCCAGGCTCCGAGCTGTCAGCACAGAGCCCAACGCGGGGCTCGAACTCATGAACTGTGAGATCACGACCTGAGCCGAAGTCGGACGCTTAACCAACTGAGCCACCTGGGCATCCCAAAGCAGAAACAATTTAGATTGAGTTTCTAGGCATGACAATACGTAACATTTCAAAGTTGGATTTTAGTCAGATCAACATATCACAGTGTGATTAATGGGACCACAGTAGCATTTCCTCTGACTTTCCAAAAAGCTGGACATGCAGACACAAGCCTGTCATTCACCCTCCAGCATTGTGACTCAGGCTGCAGGTGAGAAATACTCCTAGGATCACTCCTGGGGTTTCCATTACCTGTCTCAGCCCGTGATGTCTTCTCTGCAGGGCTTCCCTTTCAGTGAAGAGAGAATAGCATCACACAACTTGAAAACTTGCTCGGCAGCATCCAGTCCACTTGACTCATTAGAAAGAAAAAAAAACAAAACCAGATAATAAAAGTCCTCACAAACAGGGCCGTTTGACTTGAGGAATCCCACAAGACTGTTCAGGGATCAGGGCGGCAGACAGGAATGGGAGAAACAGCTATAAAGCAGAGATGGAACAGGGGTTTTTATCTGGATTAGTACGCACAGAGTAGGATGTCAGCAATGATTCTGACGCAGTGTCCTAAGCCAATGGGAAAGAGTGCGGTTATCAACCAGTGGTAACTGGCATAGGCCACATTTGCTATGTCTGCTCTAATGTCTTGCTTTCATTTGAGAAAGGTAGGATTAATCAGGAAAACTTATCAATAATGTCATTTATAGGGGGCTAGGAGAGGGGTCATCCTACCACTGAGCAGCACATACTGTAGGAAGGGTACAAATCCAGCTGAGTGTTGGCCCGTGTCATCGAAGTCACCCATACTTCCCCATTGTCCCATGACCATTTGCAATTTTCTCATCTTCCCTGGTTCTACCATTCTGGTCAGTGTGGTAGATCAGCTCCTGATTCTCTCTTCTAGTTCCCTCTTTGGCTTTTCCATACTCTTTGGTGTGCATGCCTCAGCAACTTGGACATAGCCCTTTGGATGTCCCCCCTGGCAGTGAGCTTCCGGTCCTGTGCTTGGGACTGAGGGTACATGACACAGTCAGTGTCCCTAATCCTGCCTCGGAGCAAATCAAATGCTGGCACTTCTGACTGTCTTTTGTCAGCTGGAGAAGTTTATGTTGTTTATTTTTAAGACTTCGGGCAAAAAATCTAGTTAAGAGATGACATGATTGGTGACTTAGGAAAGGATACCTGGGGGCACAATCCCCCACTAACTTTGCTCTGGCTTGAGACACTCCTTAGGCAGGTTTCTTCCCTAAGGCTGTCAGATAAAATACAAGATACCTAGTTAAGGTTTAATTTCAGATAAACTAGGAATAATTTTTTTCAAGTACAATCATGTCCCACATAAGTATCCTATTTCTGAGTGCGGCAGCACTGAGTCCCCAAGCCAGATCTGTAAACGACACACAGGTAGGCAGAGCTCAGCAGGCATCAGCTTGTACCCTTCCTCTGCACAGCCCCCAGACCCGATCCCCACCTGGCCAGGATGTGCATGCAAGCAAGCCGCCCAGGTCTCTGTGCTGGAAGCTTCTCCAAGGCTCCTGGGGCAGAATTTCCCCAAGTCTGGACAGGTCTGAAAGTGCTGCCTGGCAGCCAAGAGGGTCACCAGTAGCCACCATGTACACAGGCCTGGACATCATCCCAAAGGTGTTGCCAAACAAGATCTGACCTGGGACATCAGAATAAACAGGACCATGGGGGCTGTCAGGGCCTGAACATGATCACTCACAGTGGCACTGGAGTCTAGAGGGAAGGAGACAGATCCTTCCTCCTCCCCTAGCTCACTGGCCACTCAGAAGGAACCTTGAGATGGGGTCAGAGCAGGGCCAGGCTGACTGTCCTTGTTCTATAAGTTGCCTGTGACTGAGCCCCAGTGGGCCCTTCTCGGAGGGACAGTCCCTAGCCCTGCCCACCCTTCTCATAGGGACCCGCATTCGGCCACTGGGCTTCATTGTCTGCTTACTTAGCTGCAGACCTCACCTTTACTTCACCTCACCATGTGTACACTTCACCTGTGCACTTAGTGCATAGATCTTGGTTTCTGATACTGTTCTCCAATGAAAGCAATATGGCTCCTTGGAGGAAAGACTGACTGCAGGATTGGAGCAGGCAATACACAAGATGAACCTGGAACATCTTGTAGTGCCAGAAAGTAAGCAAGTGCTTTAAAAAGAAAGCCACACATGCATAATACAAACCCACATTGATAGGAATATGTCAAAGAGGCTCTGGAGCCAACTCAAAGACTCCCAATGGTCGAAACTGGAACAAATTATTTTGAATAACAAATAATTAAAGTAATATGGGATTCTAACTCAAAGTATGCAAGGACTATTTATGAGTCCATACTGATGAAACTAAATGATTGAATAAATAAACAAATGGAGGACAAGAGACAAATCTTTCATGCAGAAGAGTCCTACATTTATGCAGACAGTTTACCCTCAAGGAGGTGGAGCATTGGTAAAAACTAAGGGAATCTGCATAAAGCATGGATTTTATGTAACGTAATGTGTCAGTATTGGTTCAGGGATGCTGACAAATGTACCATGCTAATGTAAAATGTCCATAATAGGGGATACTGGGTGCGGGGTGTATGGGAACACTGTACTAACTTTTCAGGTTTCTGTAAAACTATTCTAAAATTAAAAGTTTGTCTTAAAAAAAGACAAAAAGCCTAGCTTTATTGAATTTCTCATTATGAAAACAGATAATGTAGATTCAATCAATGCTTGATATATAATATATATGATATATGATATATGATACATATACAAAAGACAGAAGTAACAATCACCTTAACTCTCAGCCTTCCCTTAATACATTGGTAATTCCTTTCGGACTGTGCTTAATGTCCAGAGAGTTTTATATATTTTACATAAATCAGCTCCTATGTGAATGGCTATTTTTACCATGTGCCTTTCTCCCCCTACAACAGTACATCCGGGATATCATTCCATGCTAACACAGAGCTATATACCATTGTTTTAATTGTTTTAATGGTATCCTATTATGCTATAAGTTACCTAAGCAATGTGTACCATTTAAATTTGTTTTTTTCCCCTTTGTTTCCTCCTCAGAACACCTAACAGCAACACCACATGCAAACATGCTTGAACTCTTGTCCAATTATTGACATAAGATAAATTCCTGAGCTTAGAATTGGTGGTTACAAGAGATACACATTTACCATCTTGGCAGACATCGTCAGATACTCTATAGCAGTACTGTTCCATTTCTTTGCTACCATCAGCAGTCGATAACGGTGCCTGTTTCCTCATGTCCAGTCTGGGCGTTGTCATTCTTTTTAATATTTGTCAATCTGATAGTTGAAGATAGTGGCTGATATGGATCCTCTCTTGTTGGCCCATCTTTGAAGCTTATGTTCCCACATTCCTACCCACAAAATTATTGTACCTATTCCATATTCTAATTTCTGCCTAGCCCTTGGTCCCAATGGTTAAGCCCCTACCATGAGAAACACATCATGGAGGTCAGAATCCTTGTATTTCAAATTTTCCTTTCCCTTTCCAGGGCCTAAAGTATTCTGAAATGGTACAGGACAGCCCAAGAGTGCTTACTGAAATAAATGGCCCTTGGTCAATGTCTCTGTGAAAGAAGAGTGGATTGATAGTCCCTGTATAGTTGGAAATGGAGTGTGTTCAGCAGCTTTGGAAGGCATAACTCAGACCCTTTACTTGGGAAGTGCTCTGAACCCCTCCAGAAGAAGGGGCAGCCTGAGTGGCCGTGTTTCTGAGGAGGACCCGCCCCTTGGACACAACTGATTGGAGCAGAAGGAAGAACTGATCCAAGCTGAGCCAATTAGATTCTCTCTCAGGCATTCAAAGTAAGAGACACAGAAACCACTGTGGCATTGCTGGCCACTGGAGTTGTAAGATCTTGGAGAATTGAAGCTCTTTTTGGTAACATGGTAACCCGAAACAATGAGTTATTTCGAAGCAGGAAATCTCAAAAGCCTGCAGGAAGAGCTAAGAGAAGCGAAGGTGAAGAAATATGGGAGGAAGGGATTGAAAGAAGTGAGTGGGGGAAAGCCTGATTCTTCCACCAGGTCCTGTGAGTCCTGGCTCTGGTGGGTGTGTCCCTAGAGGTTGCTTTATATCCTTAGGATAAATTCTCCTTTTACTAACTCATCTTTGATCGAGACTATGAAATACTTGCTCAAACTCACCTCTTTTTGTTAATTTTTCACAGTTCCCAAACAACCTTCTGATGATTAACCAAATTCCCTTGACATCATATTATAGGGACACATACCCTACCCGTAAGTGTGTATTTACCTATTATAAATGTGTGATTAGCAGGTAGTTATTGAGTAACCATTATGCATCTGAGGCTATGAGGGAGCCCTTGTATCTGACAGAAAAATAGACATAACTCCTCACCCCCAGGAGCCTAAGGTGGGAGATAAAACTAATATACGAAAGAATTACACACCCATTTATCAGGCCAGCATGATAAGAGCTGAGCCAAGAATATTGTTCCTTGAGAAGGCTGCTGAGATCAGAGAGTGACATGCCACAGATATAGGTGGGGGGAGTGCTGGAAAGCACCAGGGGCAGCTGTTGTGTCAGGGACACCCTTAAGTCAGAGAAGACATTGGTTGTAGCTGTCACACATCCACCCCACACAGCAACTTGGGTACCTCCCAGGTGGCTGATGAGCCCTGAGGGCCAGTGTGTGTGTGTGCATGGTGATGTGAGCATGCCCGGGAAGCTGTCCTCTGGAAGCGGGGAGGTGCCATCCTACTAAGCTTGCCACAGGGGGATGGGGGCAGGTGGAAGGAGTGGGGTTCCCAGGCTGTGTAGGATGGAGACGGAGAGGAGCTGGTCCACTCCGGGCCCCAGACTCTCCAGGCAAAAAAACCTGTTTCATTTTCTGTAAAAAGGAGGGCATTCTGTTTCCTTCACAGGGTAAGTTTTGTTTTTTGTTTTTGTTTTTTTAAGTTTATTTATTTTGAGAGAGAGAGTGAATAGAGGAGGGGTAGAGAGAGAGAATCTCAAGAAGACTCCACACTGTCAGTGCACAGCCCAGTGCAGGGTTCAAACCCACGAAACCATGAGATCGTGACCTAAGCTGAAACAGAAAGTCAGACGCTTAACCGACTGAACCACCCAGGCGCCCCCACAGTATAAGTTTTAAGAGTTCAACAAAGCAAATGTATGGAATTTACATTGAAACATTTATCTATCTATCTATCTATCTATCTATCTATTTTTTTAAAGATTAAAAAAAAATTTAAGCAAACCCTACACCCAACATGGGGCTATGAACTCACAACCCCTAGATCAAGAGTCACACACTCCACCGACCGAGCCAGCCAGGCGCCCCATGCGTTGCAACTTTTAAAATGCTATTTGAAAGAGAACTGCGGTTATCCTGGTGATTAGAATGCTGGATGTAGTGTTTATTTGATACTGGGCATTTCTTTTAAGGGTAACAGCTGGTTGACCCACTGTAGTTACAGCCTGCCCCCTATTCTGGGATGGCTCCTGACTTGCTGGAGGGGTTTAGGAGCTCGATAATGGCAAATGTGAATGAACACATCACATGGCAGCCAGTTCTCGGGTACATGCAATATCTGTCTCCATCCTCCTTCAGACATGAGCACTACAGTGATTCTACCAAGGCAGAGAGGCTAAATGACTTTCCCAAGGTCACATAGCTAGGAATGGTGGAGCCAAGATTCACCCCAGGCAACCTTATCCCACAGCCCTTGCTCTCGACTTACCCACTGTGCTGCTTTTGGAACCCTGCCTGCTGAGGTACTTCCCTCCCTGATCCATGCCACTCTCATGGTTCACCCTTCCCTCTTCTGCTCTAAGCATCCAGATATGAGAAATCCCTTTTCACTCTTTGAACCGATTTCTCTCTTGCCCCTGGGTCTTCACATGCTATTCCTTTTTCTAAAATACTTTCCTCCCATCCTTCATCACTCGAACAACTAACTTATTGTTAGTCTCAGCTTAGAGCACATGCCCCCTGGGAAAGCATTTCCTGAGTCCTTTGAGTCTGAATTAGCGTCCCCACTCTGTCCTCTTTCAGCACTTCCTCCTCTGTACTGGAATTGCCTTTTGACATCTGTGTCTGCCCATGAACACTGTGTTAGCAGTGAGCACTGTGTACATTTCCCCCAGGTGTTAATCTTGCACCCTGCTGCATCCTGATGGTTGGCACAGTGTCAGGCACGTGGGGCTCCATATGTCCTTGTTGGAGAAGAAATGAATGAATGACTGCTCAATGCTGTGTGGCTGTGTGTACATTCATATCTGTCTGAGTGCACGTGTTATGAAGACGCTGAGGCAAGCATGCTGGATGAGATCGAGAAGACAGTGACCAGGAGAAAAGAATGAAGGTGACCCTCCCTCAGCCAATCCCCTGAAATGCACTGTACGTCGTGATTTTCCCGGGGTGGGGGGGGAGTGAACAGGAGACTGGCTGGGACCACCCGGAGAAGCCGGCAGCATCCTGGATGCCCCTGTGTGGGAGGGCTCCCTGCCTCTGAAGAGTGGGAGAGAAGCACATTCCAAAGACAATTTGACAAATAGGAGAGAAGGGGCTCTTTCCTTTGCATTGTTTTCTGTTTGGGTGTGTGTTACAGCTCTGTGTTTAAAAAGCTTGTCTAATTGAGCAAGTGGGGGGAAACTCATGGCCTGATTCAGTCCCAGGCCACATCAAACAAAGCAAGAGCTTCAGCACAAGGGAGGTTTTTGCCTTTCCTGGCAGGGACGGCAGCATGGGGATTATAAAGGATTTTGGTCAAGGGAGAATCATAATGAACATCCTGTTCTAGGAGTCCCGAGGCCCTGGATAGATTAGAGGAAAAGCAACAAATGCCTCGCCCAAGGTCATAGCACTCTCTCTCTGGTTGAATGTCAGCAGGTTCCCACATGGATTTACTGCTCAGGGCAGGTTACTGGAAGGGCAAAGTCTCACTCCAGGCCTGCTGGCCCCCAATCCAGAGCTCCTACCACCCCAGCTAATAGGATCCTCCAACTCTGATGCATCTTCAGAAAATCATGTTTCACCTTGGGCCGGAGAGGTGCTCTGTCTGACCCTTATGTCACAGGCTCTTCAGACCCAAGGTCTGAACAAGCCCTGCTCCTCAGCAAGAGAGCATCATAGGACATTGACATAAAAGCTGCCCATCATGACATTTGGAGTTCACTAAGCAGAACCTGGGATCCATTCTCAAAATTATTTTAAGAACTTAATTCGATGGGCCTCATAATCCATTTTCAGAAATTATTTTTCATAAATGATTAAATGATGATACAAAATGAAAACGTTGCCACTTGGCTGCTGACTACATGTTACCAACTACCTTTTCAGCTCTAAGGTCACCAGTGTCCCCATTAGCATTTAGGACACGGAGCACCTGGGTGGCTCAGAGGGTTAAGCATCCGACTTTGGCTCAGGTCATGATCTCGCAGTTTGTGAGTTCAAACCCTATATTGGGCTCTGTGCTGACAGCTCAGAGCCTGGAGCCTGCTTCGGATTCTGTGTCTCCCTCTCTCTCTGCCCCTCCCCAGTTTGCACTCTGTCTCTCTCTCTCTCTCAAAAATAAATAAACACTAAAAAATAAAAAAATAACATTTAGGACATGGATCTCCTAAGTTTTCTCTGGAAACACTTGAGGAAATAGCCTGATTTTTTAAGAAATATCTTATATTGAGGTATAATTTACATACAGCAAAATGCTCAGGTCTAACCTATAGAATTTGATGGGTTTTAACAAATATATACACAGCACTACCACACCGATGAAGATATAAAACATTTCTATCACTTAGAAAGTTCCTTCTTGCCCTTTCCCAATAAATTCCAACTGTTCTGACTTCTATCATTGACTGTTTTTCTCTTTTCTGGAGTGTCTTTGAAGACTCAATGTTTGTGTCCCTCCAAAATTCATATGTTAAAATTTTAACCCAAATGTCAGGGTATTAGGAGACGGGGCCTTTGGGAAATGATTAGGTCAGGAGGGCACAGGCTTCATGAGTGGGATCAGCGTCCCTATAAAATGAATCCTAGAGGAATCCAGACTCCTTCCACTATGTAAGGATGCAGCGAGAAGATGACCGTCTCTGAATCAGATAAAGGCTCTCACCAGTCACCAAACCTGCTGGCGCTTTGGTCTTAGACTTCCCAGCCTCCAGAGCTGGGAGAAAGAAATTTCTGTTGTCTGTAAGTCACCCAGTCTGTAGTATTCTGCTATAGTAGCCCGAACTAAAACAGTATCATAATAAAGGAATCACACGGTAGATAGTCTTTTGTGCCTGGTTTCCTTCATGCGGCATAATATCTGTGAGATTCATCTGTCGTCACATATTTTGGCTGTCCTGCCTTTTTATTGCAACAGAGTTTTCCATTGTATGTATATTCCACAGTGTGTTTGTCCATTCATCTGTTGATGGACATTTGGGTTCTCCCAGTTTTTTCCTGTTAAGAATAAAGCTGCTATGAATATTGATGTACAAGTCTTTGTGTAGGGCAGGTAGAAGTTTCATTTGTCTGGAGTAAAAATACCCAGGACTGGAATTCCTGGGTTATAAGATAGGTGTATGTTTAACTTTATGAGGAATTTGTGGCTTGTTTTCTATGTCACCTTCTTGAAAGGATGTTTAGAAATCAGCCTGCAAAGACTACACTAAAACAACCTCCATAGGGAGAAGGTGGTGACAGAGAGGCGGCAGGTCTCATTGAAGAAAGCCATGCTAACCAGCTCCTGAATTAACCAGCTTCTGCATAGTTTTCATAATTGCTGCTAACTTTGGGCTGTACCCAAGGAAATGCTTATTCACATTACTAATGGAAGCAGACTAAGCAGACTGGCAATACTGAAATACCCAGAAGGTTATTTACACCAGAATGTTGACCAAACCTTTCAGAAATTTGCTTTAAGCTCCATCCATTATAATTAAGCAGAGTAATTTATTGAGAATGTAAACTATGGAAAGGTCACCTTTGAAAAGCTAATCTGAGTTCTGAACATTCACTGTTGGAGACTCTGTCTTACCCCAGGAAAGATAAACAGGCCTTTCTGTGAATTGAGGGCCTGGCTATATGGGTCTTTGCTGTCTGCTAGATAGTATCATCAGGCCATATTGGACAGGAAAGCAGTGTGAGAAAGCTGTGTTTGGGAGACTGAACAGGAGAAAAGGGTCTGAACTTGGCTGGGCCCCTGGGAACAGGAGCAAAGGGGTCTGACCCCAGCCTGTTGCACATGAAGGAGATCTGAACCCCTTGCAAGAAGGATTGCTTCTCTTGGCAGGACCTCAGAGGAAACAGTGGCAGGATAGCTGGGAAGCCAGGAACTAGGAATTGTGGCCTAGAAAGCTTATGTGACAGGCTGGACTAGCACAGTCCCCCACCTGGAACATGGGGCCCTCAGAAGCAGGAAGCTAGAGCAGAAGCTGGCTACTTATAAGCAAAGCAGCATTGGTAGGCTCTTGGGAGGTCCTGGGAGACCAAAACCACCCATACTGCATTCCTAGGCACATTTGTCGTCCCCTGTCCTAGGATGTGTCACTGTTCACCAGTCTTCAGATTCTTCCCATAGAATTCTACACTCACACCCTTTGCCATGTGACTTTGTAGCCTTGCCCATTAGCCTGAGCATCATACGTCTCACCACTGATGTTGACATGGCCACGTGACTTGCTTTGGTCAGTGGAGTGTGGCAGGAGTGACTTAAGAGGCTCAAGACGCATCATGTGGTGTCTCTGTTCAACTTCCTAAGCTCCGGCCATTTGATGTGAAAAGAACATGCCCTAGTACTACTGGTCCAAAGAAAATATGGAGCCAGGTTGATGTGAATTCTGTGGTATGTGAAGTATATCTTAATAGATTGTTTAGAAAATCATTCGCCTGTTCATTGTTTCTACAATAGTGAGGCAAGTACTAGTATTTCCCCCTACATCACAGGCATGAAAATAAGGCTCAGAGAGCTTCGGTGGCCCTCCCAGTTCATTCACCACATAAATGTTCGAGACAAGACTGGGACCCAGGTCCCAACACCAGCACCCACTGGGTCCACATGGTCCTTCCAGTGTGTTTGCCGCCCCACCTTAGGGCCACGGGGAAACTGGGCTCGAGGACTATTTAGACAACACTCAGTTAAGGGTCATGCTTGTTTTCAGCTCTTCTTTCCAGCACCTTCTCTTCTGGCACCCTTCTCCCTCCACTCACCCTCCCTCATCTGCTGACGATGCTGGTGGTTCAGGGATTTAACACAATTGCAAGTAGGTTTTACCACATTTCTAGGTGCCCTAACTCTCAAATGCTCCTGCCCTCCCCCCACTGACTTTAAGTGGCTGGAGGTGTGGGGCATCTTCCTTTTGGGCTTCATCATCGGGGGGACTTTCGACTGACAGACACACACATCTATGGGATGTCTCCCATGAACCAGCGATTTTGATGAGTTCTTAAATGCATTCTTAATCTTCCAGCAACCCACAGAATATCTGCACTGATGAGGTCATTTTACAGATCATGAGACTGAAGCTTGGAGAGGTTAGGGAACGCACCCAACTTCTGGCAGACAGTGAGTGACCATGCCAGGGTTCCATCCCAGCTCTCCTACTCCAAGTCCAGTACTCTTTTTTTACATTTATGTACATGTATTTGTCCCCCAGTATTCCCCATGGGATCTACCACAGGCCTGGAGCAAAGGAGGAGTCCAAGAAGGGAATGAAAAAGAAATCAATGAAAACCAACCTTTGCCAGCTGGCCCAAAGGCCTTTTTTCCTTAAGAAAAATGTATGAATCAGCCCTCACCCCCAGCATATCTGTGTGCGACAGAAAGACCAATTCTGGGGTTTTCATTTGCAAGAGGAAAAGAGTACCAATGGCCCTGAATTGGCATAGTTTGGGCATAAAATGGGCAGACAGGGGATGCGGGGGTGGGGGGTAGAAAATCTGAAGAGGTGTGGCTTCATCTTCTTGAAGGCAACAAGAGCTGCCTAAACATTTGCTGAGGAGATGGAGGGCAGGCATCCTGAGGGAGGAATACCTTGGGGGTGCCTGAAGTAGATTGAGTGTTAAGGAAACTCACAGACTCCAGAAGGAAAGAGAATTCTGGAAAGGCTGGCAAGATGTAGAAACTTCCTTGCAAAACTAACATCACGTAATGTCATGTACAATACTTTCCCCCTTTTAAAATGGATGGTAGGCGGCTGGGTACTGGGCCCTCTGCCGGCACCGTGGTCACTGCTGGCCCCAGTGCCACCAGGTCCACAGGACACTGGATGCCCTGTCAGCCCCACCAGAAGGAATTCCAACTACATTGTTCAGTCTGGATTGAAAAGTCTCAGGTGAGGATCCGATTGGCTGTCTTCAGTTCACATGTCCCTGTTCCTGCTGCCAGAGGTCAAGGGGAGCTTTTCACCTTCTCAGCATCCAGAGTGGGACCCTCTTGCAAAAGCAGACTCCTCAAGATCAGGAAGCAGGCTCAGATGCTATACAATTATGACAAAAATATGTCTACTATAATTGAGACAATGATACCTGCTTCTCAGGGTTGCTCGGAGCATTGAATAAGATCATTCGATTATTCTGCCATCATATATTGAGTTATCTGTAATATTCCCAGCACTGTGGTAGGTGTTGGGTAGTGTCTCTAAGTCCTGGCACATACTAAGAATTCGATAAGTGATAACTATGTTAAGAAGCTATGAAACGGAGCAGAGGGGGAGGGGGTATTACTTGGGAGGGTTTCTCAGCTAAGCTCTTAACTGAGCTCTGATCTCTGAGCTTCCTGAAAGCCAAGAAGAATAGTTCTAATAACAATAACCATAAAGAGCTGATTTACTGGATACTTTCCATGTACCAGGAACTGTGCTAAACATCCCACATGTAGTATCTCACACTTAATCCTCCCAACAACTCTATAAAGGAGGCATTATTATTATTCTGATTTTACAGATTATGAAAAAAGGTTCAGCATGGTTAAGTAACTTGGCCAAGATCGATCAGTTAGTTAATGACGGCACTGGGATTTGATCATATCCTTTTGACCCCAGAGCCCAAACTATCAATCGCTTCTCCACAATCCTCTCCAGCACCAAATGTCTGGGACAAACTACTCAGGGGCTGCCAGTTTCCACGGCCACCGGCCAAGCCTTTGCAAAAGCTCCCAAATTCAGTTTGTTAAAAATTCCCATGTTTTTCACATTTTTGTTTGCTGGGCTGGTTTGCATTTGATGCAACTGATTTAAAATGTGCCTTTGTTATCCTCGCCTGGGAATCGTGGCAGAAGTAAATGAGAAGTGAGGATGGGCGGGGGTGGGGGGGTGGGGGGCGGGGGGAGCAAAACCATTCACCCAGTCGTGGTAGATTTGCTGTGGCAGAGACCTGGCAGGAGATGGGACTTTCTTTCTTTCTTCTTTTTAAGTTTATCTATTCTGGAGGGGGCAGGGGGAGGAGGAGAAAGAGAGAATCCCAAGCAGGCTCTGCTCTGTCAGCATGAAGCCTGACACAGGGCTGGAACCCACAAACTGTAAGAGCATGACCTGAGCTAAGTCAAGAGTCAGACACTTAACCAACTGAGCCACCCAGGCGCTCCAGAAGATGGGTCTTTCATCATTAGTTTTCCATTAATTCTTGGAACGAGACCCTCTCTGGCACAATGCTGAGGAAGACAAGGGTGATTTATGTTCAAAAATGTTGAGACTGGAAGGGATCTTAGAATCGCCTAGCCCAGCTGTTTGCAAACACTTTTAAAGTGGTGGAATCATACTTTAAAGGAAGTCTTCACAAAAGCCCAATTTCTAAAAATAGATCAAACAGGAGCTGTTCTGGCCAAAGTGAAGCTGGGGCCCCAGAGCAGTTCGAGAATCACCAAGTCCAACCCTGGTGACGCAGGAGGGGAAGTAGCCCTGAAAGCGACTTGTCCAAGGTCACACAGCCTTTTAGTGGCAGAGCCAACTCCCAGCTCCAGCCCCCAGCCCTAAAGCGAGAGCGTGGCTCCTTGGCTCTTTCCAGCTCAACACCTCATACTCTTGGGACTCCTCCTTCAGCCTCATGCATGGTAAAACAGAGGCACTATTTCACTCAAAATTCCAGAAGACACTGTGGGCACAAGCGGATACATCTCTGAGCCCCTCTCGCAGAGTGAAACCGAGCAGGGAGAGATGTCCCCGCCCGCGTAGCACTGGCGTTATGGCAGCTGCGCTTCAATAGGACACAGTAGAATTATTGGTGATGTCCAGGGGGAGGTAGGGTGGCCTGAGGATGTGCGTCCAGTGGAAACAGCAGTGATGTCTGTGTGGTCGGGGTCTCAAGGGGCATCTCAACGTGGCCATCTGAGGAGAGTTCGAAGAACAACGCTGTGGGCAGTGCCAGGGGAAGGCCACGAGGGGTGGTGAAGCATCACAGGGCTAGCAGCTGCAGGAAGCCCACCCTCCTCCCCCTCAGGGGACTCTTGTGGGAGTAGTCACAACATGGGTCACCTGGTAAGAGCTGTAGCCTTTCTTAGGGGAATCAGCCAACTCAGGACAGGGAGGGAGCAGGGAATAAATACTGACCTCCCTCTCCTCCCACCCCTGCCTCCAGTGCCTTCCACTGGCTGAACCCGACCAGAAGTCAGGACAAAATAGGCCGGATGATACAATTCATTAAGATCAGTGCTGCAGGACACCGAGCGTGGCCGAGGAGGGTGGGGAGAGAATCTGGACAGGCAAGCAGAATATAGCTCAAATGGTATTATCCCATGGAAGCAGCAGTGTCCAGGTGACCTCAGAAAGAGATGACTATCTTTGTTCATGAGCAAACCTTAGCCACCCGGGGAACTCCCAGAAATTCTCATGGACACAGGCACTTTGCAGGGGTGGATGTGGGGAAGAAACTGAGAAGTAAGGTCACGAATACAACCTCATTTGTACCTATGAGGACTGGGGAAACTTGCAGACTTCATCACTCTGGGGTTGGAAGTGGAGGAAGAAGGCCCTGGTTATAAGGGCAGGTGAGGTCCAGAAAGCTTCACTTTGCCCTCTCTGTGATCTCTTCATCTCCAGCACTCCTGCTACCACGGCAGCCCCAGGGGAGTGGGGCTTCCTCGCGCCTTTTGTATCTGCAATACAGCAACGCAGTTCTGATACTAACTACCCTGGGTTAGCGCAGACTCCTCAGCTTAAGGACACAGTCTCCGACAAGACTGTCCTCACTTCGCATGCCAGACCCAAGTTCGGGGGTCTCCTAGGCTTCTGACCAACTGGCTACAGACCTGGGAGTTCCCACTACCCCCTTAGCATGTTTACCAGCATGATGTACAGAATTCAGAGAAGTGCTATAGTTAGAATTTCGGTTTTCTTACAAAGGTTCCAGATCAGGACTAGCCGAGTGAAGAGGCCCCTAGGGAAAAGTCTGGGAGGGTCCCGGACTCAGGACGGGGAGGTGGCTGTACCGGGCCAGGTGGGTGGACAACTATCTCCATATGCATCAACATCTGTTAGCCCACTAACACAGTTGCAGGGATGTTTCCTAGGAAAGGATGTTATGAGGAAATAATAGCATTAACATTTTGGAAGCAGGAAGGCAAACAGATGAGGAATAACTGACCAGGCAGACATTTGAGCCCAACCCTAAGCCTGACTTGGAGAAAGCTAAAATGAATGTTTCATACCACAGGTTCCTCAAAGGGAGGAAGCTGGAGCCCCAGGAGCTTAGGACCAGCAGTCAGGGGCCGGGGTTAAGTGCAGAGAACTAGGAGAAGCAGGGTTTGAGGGGTAAATGTAAATATGTGAATACATAAACGTATGTAAACTACTTTGAACACACAGCAAGCAGTGCTTGTGCTTGGTAAGCAATCTATGAGTGTCTGCAGTCATTGGCACTTTCTGGGTCCCTTGAGGTCTGCTCTGACTCCATTCTGTTGGGCGCCTGCCCCTCTTGCCCCAGCAGAAGTCTGCAGCTTTAGTCTCATGAGAGGGTCACAGAGTGGGTTTCTGGACTGGGGGGGCTCCATAACAGTGGAGTGTGGGATGCAGCATGGAAAACAGAAGGATCAAGGACTGATGCCATTGATTTTTATTTTTTTTAATTTTTTAAAGGCTTCTTTAAAACTTTTAAAGTTTATTTATTTTTGAGAGACAGTACGCACACTAGCAGGAAAGGGGGGGGGGGGGGGGGGGGGAGGGAGACAGAGAATCCCAAGCAGGCTCCACGTGGATGTGGATGCTTAACTGACTGAACCACCCAGGTGCCCAGATGCCATTCATTTTTTAAACTTAAGGACTCCTAGCACCTTTTGCCACTTGGGGCTTAAACACACTAGCAGCCTGACCCCACCCTCCAGGCAAGAGCCTGGAAGATTCCTCTCTGGGGAGTCTGAGTAGCCCAAGAGGAAAAATCTAAAGACATGGCCAGCAGCTTGAGGGCCCCTTGGTAAACAGCCTGCCCAGAACCCCTACCATATGAGCACATGCTTGCTTGGCTAATGAGGAAGTGCCACTGAGATGGGCTGTTAGGGGCGGTGCCTGTGAAGAGTAAATTAAAGAACTCTGGGTGGAAGGAATGGTATAACAAATGTGCAGAGACAGGCTGTGGAGAGGTTTTGAAAAGTGGTGTGAGTAGGGCACGGGGCCAGGGAGTAGGGCAGGCAGAGATAAGGGAAAAATAGAGGAGGCTCATAAAGGCTGTCTGGGCCCAACAGGTGTTTGAGAAAGGCACTGAGGAGAATGGGAACGACGGAGCTAACCAAGGCCAGCTGTAGGGGATGGAAGTTAATTTGGTAGATAATGAGGAGTCTGAGGAGAGTCTGGAAACAGGAGAGTGACGTCTAGAACTGAGTTAGACCGAAGGAAGAATTCGTTCAGGAGCCAGACACTGTGAGAGGTGATGGAAGGTCGCACCAAGACCAACTGGGAAACTCTCAGATGAACCCGTGTCCGTATGCACAGGAGGAGGAGGAGATGGAGGGTTAGAAAACGGAAATTGCTGGAAAAGGGGTGGAGCCCTTTGGATGGGAAACAAGAACTCTGATGGAACGCAGGAGGAAGAGTTGAGCAAGAGAGAAAGAAAGCAGCCACCAACCTATCCGGATGAAAACAAACACCTTCAACAGGACAGGGGCCTTCAAACGTTAGGAAACTTTTTGGCAGGTTTCTCCTCCTTAACCAGCATAACATGGGAATTTGGCAAAGATTTCTTTCCCTTTCCCAATGCTGTGGTGTTTTCAGCTGAAAACAGTCTCATGGACGCATCAACTGGGTACCAAGCGACTGACAAACGAAGGAAGTTTGGGAAGTTGGTTTTCCCAGCAAGTGTTTGTCTTTGGAAATTCTTCTCCCTTCAGCCTTCTGCACAAAGACTTCCCTGACGTAGATGACAATGTCCAACCTCTCATGAGGGGAGTTGGTGATGCCAGTAAAGTATCTGGTAAAGGAAGCAGGACATCCTGCTCAGAGGGTGCTCTTCTCCTGCATGCCTGCGAACTTGGGATCTATTCCCTACTCTTTTCTCTGAATGTAGGCATGCGGCATCTTGGTTACAAGTGCAAATAATTGTCTGGAAAGAGAAACTAAAAGTTCATTACTAACCATTCATACTTTGGTTCACTTAGCAGGGCTCCAAGGAAGGAACAGGTTAATAATAATAAATAACAATAAATGCTAATCGCACTTCAGAGTCCGTTGAAGACCTTCTTACCCATTATCTTAATCCTCCAAGTAACACTTGAGGGCCTTACAGGATTATTATATCACTCTCTTACAGAGAGGTGAAGGGACTTGCCCAAGAATACATGGGTGCTTGTCGTTGGCAGAAGTGAAAGTTGCACTCAGGGCTCCCAACGTCCAGTTTGGGGCCCCTTCCTGGGTGTGCATGGTGGGGTGGGGGCTGTGACAGCCCAGGTGTGGGCAGTATGCCAGGGTAATGTGCAGAGGGGAGGGTATCCAGACGGCCTGAGAGAACAAGAACCAGGAAGCTCCTTTGGGTATACAACCACTGGCTAGGGTTGAAGCCACAGTCAGGATCCCCTAACTTCTACCCATTGTCAAGGCCTCTTCCCTCAGCTCCGTGTGAGGCAGAATAAAGAGGAGAAGAGAATAGTGCGCAGCAAACACCAGGCTACTACCCATCAATTGCAAACCCAGTCCTCCATCCTGATTCTTTGCTCCCCTGGAGAACCAGCTCTATGATAAGTACAACCTCCAGATTTCCCTGCAAGAGGGAAGATCGCTGTGTAAGAGCTTGGCCCCTTTGAGGAAGTCTGTCCTGACAACATGTGCCCACCCTAGCTCATGGTTCAAGGTTGCTGAGGTGCTCAAAGCTGGGAGTTGACTCACTTATTGGTGAGCCCATGGTCAGTGGTAAACACGGAGGCCCTTCTTGGTATAGGAGCTGGATTGTCTCCACAATAGACCTGCCTTGCAAGCTCAGGCCCTGGGCAGATGCTCATAGGAACTATGTCTGAAAGAACAAGGACGTGGCCAAACTCTGGATTTGAACTCCCAGATCCTAGATAAGCTGCCTCTTGAGGCCAAAGCTACCCTCCCTAAAGCCTCCATGGGAGATCCACGCAGAGAGGAAAGACCCAGGAGAAGGGACAATTTATAATTAATAGGGGCTTTAACCTGACCTCGGGTGTGGACATCAGCAAGACCTCCTTTACATTCAAGGCCAAAGTGCTCTTTGGAGCTGGGCCCCTTTGGGGATTCAAAGAGCACTCTGAGAGCCCCCTTCCATTCTCTCTCATGCACACAGCGTATGCATACCCACTCAGCAGGATATAGGCCCAATACCTCTTACCTAAGGACCTTCACTGGAGAACCATGACCCATAATGAAACTGGATGGCCACTTCTTCATCCCTTTCCAACATGCCTCAGAGGGGAAGAATAAGAGACTGCGAAGAGCCACCCCTGACCCCACCCTCAACTCAGACCACATCTCCAGCATATCATTTTAAAATAAATAACCATTAAAAATCAGTGAGACAGGAATTCGTCTGTGACCCATTGGAACATCTTTCATGCTTTAATGTTCTTGATGGCCTAGTGAATGCAATTTAATTCAACACAGCGCTGTGAGGAGCTGATCCGAGTCAGGCTCAGGGGTGGGTGCTGATGATACAAAGGGGTTCCACGTGATCATTCAGAGAAGCGGTCACAGTGTGGTCAAAGAAACACACACACAACTTGTTACCACTTGGGCCAGTGCTAAGGTAGAGCTAGGGGAGAGTAGGGGAAGCATGATCATTTCTGGACAGAGGGGAAAAGTTTACACAGCAGGCTCATAGAGGAAGAGATGTGTGGGTCAGGCCTTTGGGCCTCTCCTGGGAAGGATTCATGACTAAAGGAGAGAAGTGAAATGCAGGTGTGTTTGAATAAAGATGCGGGCTCTGGGAGGGCTGATGCATGGCATATGTCAGGAAATAAGCCAGCTGTGATCTAGTTAGATCCGGGGCCCATTAAAAAAAAAAAAGGATTAGGACAGGGAAGGGAAGAGAGAGAGGCTTAGAAAGAGGACTTACAATATTGAACACTTGGACACTGTTAGACCTGACTAGTTTCTTCCCTAGGAGTAGCATCCACGGTGAGAAATGCATTGAACCAGGGAGACCATTCCTAGCTCTGGCACTCACAGTAGGGGGGACCTTGGATAAGTGAGTCCCTTCCTGGGTCTCAGCTAATACCTGTATAGAACAGGAGTGGATGCTTGCCATTGGTGGTATTTGACACCACATCTCTCCTAGCAGGAAACAGATGGCCCCATGATGGGGGCGGGGGGTGGGGGGGTGGGGGGTGGGGAGTTGAAGGAGGCTTAGTAAGGGATCATTTATAAAGGGATAGGCACAAGGAAAGGAACCAAGGATTGGTAAAATGCCAGGGATCTGAAACATCTGGAGAGGCAAGGAGATAAAACTATTGGCTGTGAGAGAGGGCTGCCTGACCAGACCTGTAGCCTTCGATAGAGAATGGAGCCAACTGCCAGCTGGGATAGGGAGAAATACCCTGTCCTCTAGCCACCCTCCAGTGCCTCTCAGCCAGACACACGCAAAGGCAGAGGGCAAGAGAGCCGGCTGAGGCAGTCTGTGGAGGTCAGCTTCCCACACAGAGCAGGGCTGGGAAAGGAGCAGGAGGAGGCAACAGAGAATATCTCACATAGGTAGCCAACTGACCAATTTATTTGAAGAGTTATATGCATATTTTAATGCGTAACAAAAGCAAGGTAGCCACACATCAAAGCTGTGAGTTCACAGCTGTCATTTTTTTAGGGTAAGGCTAAAGCGGATCTTTAAATGTTAAAAGTTAGACAGTTGAAAGAAAAATATTAAGTGGTAGTACAGGTGGTGCAGGAATATGGCAAAAATCACAAAGATGGCATTCGTGAAACTGAACTTCAGGAAATTCTGATTCTCACCACTCTGGATCATGACCTGAGCTGAAACCATGGGTCAGATGCTCAACCCACTGAGCCACCCAGGCACCCCTCCATCAAGGGGATTTTAAAAACTGTGATATTTCCATACTATGCAGCAATGAAAATGAACACATCTAAGTCTCATGCAGCAAGATAGATGAAGTTCCCAAACCCAACGTGAGTGAAGGAAACCAGATACAAAGAATCCGTACTGTAGATTTCTTTTATGTAAAGTTCCAAGACTAGCTAAACAAATCTAAGGGGTGGAGGTCAGAAGAGTGGCTACCATCATAGAAGGAAGGTGAGGGTAGTGACCAGAAGGAACCACAAGGCAGGCTTCGGGAAGGTCAGCAATGTTCCATTTCTTGACCCGTTTTTGACATGGTATGTTCATTTAGAGCATGATTGCTCTATGATTGGCTATGGTTGACATTAGCCACTGTTGGAATTTCCCTCCTCCTTCCAGGTGATAGTAGAAGAACTCTAGACCTTATATGGTACAGGAAAATAGGTCAAGGGCCTCCTCCTCTGCCCATGTTGGTGCTGTTGTTACCATTTACCTTTATGTCTGGTTCTAGACTCCAGGGCTCACAGAGATGCCCTCATCACATACAGGCCAGCCATGGGCTTGACCACAGGACCTCTAGTTTCCTGCCCAGCTGTGGCATTTAGTGGTCAGTACATGGCCATCTTCAGGCATTTCTTTAGAAGGTTCTTTACCTCCTAGGGCATTTTAGGGGAACTGGGTAAAGGTCTCAGCTTCTCTAGGAGGCCATCCACTCCAGGTTGGGCAAGGGAAACCCAAATCCCTAGGGTACAGCAATCCTGAGGGCGTGCAGGGAGGAATGATACTTCCGATTCTTTTGAGAATGAGATTTGGGGGAGCGGGAAGAAGGACGCTAATTTCTTACCACGTTGTTTATCCTACCCTCTGAAAGCCAGGCCATGTGCTCTATCTTGTGGCATGTTCAGAGAAGATAAGGTCCCCACCTGTAAAAACTTCACAGCCTCATTGGTAATATGAGAGCATCCCTGAGTAAAGAAACAAAACCAAACCTGACAGGACAGGATAACTTTTGAAGAGGCAGCAGAGCTGGGACCAACTTCTCAAGTTGACCTTGCACATGCTTCGGTATTAGTGTTTCCACATCATCACTTTTATCAGTCCAGACGTCACAAACCCTCAGGCCCTCCATGTGGAAGTTTTGTGTCACCATACATTTTGTGATGCAATTTTCTAAAGAAAAAAAAATGAATTTGTAGCTAAATTTTAAAAACTTAGAAATACAAAACTAACCCAACCCCCAGATTTCTAGCTGCTCTGGAAGACTCTAACGATCTAGCAACACAGGCTGCTCGATTCCCACATGGCAGCAGTGGGAAAGAGCGGAGCAGTGACTGTCCCCTTTAGATAGGACTTTCCAGCTGCATAGTCTCCATAGACTTCTTATGTCTCACACCCAGCCTCCCTCACACATCTGTCTCACCTGCTTGGTCCTGCCCCCAGGCATCCCATCTTATCCTTTTTTTAATTAAAAAAAAAACCAAACCCTTCATATCTTCCTCCTGCTAGAAGAATAAAGTCCAAACACTTTTGGCTGGCAAATCTTACAAACTCTGGTCCCAATCTAATCTCCCATTGCTCCTCTACACACATTTTTCTCCCAATCATAGGGTACACATGAATGATTCTCATGGCTTTATGCATTCAGGTGGTTGTTTTCTCAGAATCAAGTTTCACTTTTAACTCTTTCACTCGTGTCTTTGATTCCTACTCTCCTTCCGGCATCTGAGATCTTCCAAGATCATTTGCCTTCTCTTCAATGTACATCCCTCAGGAATTCCATTATGTAGGGGATATCCATCAATTTCTGTTGTCAGAAAATGCTTTTATTGTGCCTCTGTTCTTGTAAGATTATACACTTCTAGGTGAACAGTTATTTTCCCCCAGAACTTTGCAGATATGCTTCCCCTGTCTTCTGGCGACTTTCAGTGTCATTGCTGTCTCTCTATAAAGAATCTGTCTTTTCTCTCTGACTGCTTAGGAGATTTTCTTTTTGTCTCTAGCATTCTGCAGCTTCACTGTAATGCATCTCGGATTTCTGTTAATGTTCCTGCTTATCGTATGTTGGGTTCCTGAATTGTGGGACTATGTTTTTCATCAATTCTGAACATTTTTTTAGCCATTATCTCTTCAGTGATTGCCCCTATATCATCTCCCCGATTTTTTCTTTCTTTCTGGAAATCTGACTAGGCATGTGCCAGACCTTTGATTTACCATTCTGTCCACCAGTCTCTTAATCTTATTTAGTTTTTCTAGATAGAACTTTTTTATCTTGGTGCTGTATTTTGACTAATTTCTTCGTATCGATCTTTCAATTGATGCTCATTATATCTTTACTTCTCTCTTATTGTGTTACCTGTTTCTGAGTTATTATTATCAATAATCTACTTCTTTTAGCTCCTAGTACTTTCACTTTCAATACCTCCTTTTATTTCTGTAAACACTGAACAAACTTATTTGGTATTTTGAATCTTCAAATTCTACTTTGCCAGTGTGATGGGTCTGAGTCCTTATTTCATTTTTTTCTGCTGACTTATGAATAGTGGCTTGTTTCCATATGTGGTATTTTAAGTTGCAAACTCATTTCATCAAATGCTGAAAAATCACAATAATATGGCATCATGCAAAGAAAATGATAATTCTCCAGCAACTGAACTCAACGGCATGGGATATTGCAAACTGAGAAAGAACTCAAAACATCTATTATGAAGAAAATCGATGAATACAAGAAAACTCAGAAAGGTATTTCAGGGAACTCAGAGATACAATGAATAAACAGAAGGAATTCTTTACCAAATAGTTTGAGATTATATTTAAAAAAAAAAAAGAACTACGCAGAAGTTCTAGAGCTGAAGAACTCAACAAAAGAGATGAAGAAGGCCTTAGAAAGCAGATGTAAATTGCAAACTCAGGGGTGCCTGAGCAGCTCAGTCGGTTGAGCATCTGACTCTTGATTTCAGCTCAGGTCACGAGGACCCCAGTGTTGTGGGATCGAGCCTTATGTTGGGCTCCGTGCTGAGCATGGAGCCTGCTTAAGATTCTCTCTCTCTTTGCGCCCCTCTCCCCCGCTCGGGCACTTGCTTGCTCGCTCTCTCAAAAAAAAAAAAAAAAAAAAAATTACAAACTCAAACTCCTTGGAACTTTGTGGGAACTGTCTTAGGCTTAGATTCAGGTCTAAGCTGGAAGTGATCTGCTGCTTATAGGTGCCTAAGAGAACTACCAACCCAAGACCCTTTTAAAAGGATTTTGGTCACAAAGGTGGTATGAATTCTAGCCCCAAATTGGCATAAGGACAGGCTTTTGGTCAGAAATTCTCAGGGGGAACTTTTGTTTTTTTTTCGGCTTCACCCTGAACTAAAATCAGGTATCTTCAGGCAAGTAATAGTCTATGGCACATATGCCACTCTTTCCCTTGGGGAGCAAGATCTGACAACATCCACTAAAGTTTCCATCACTTGAAGGTTCTGGGTATTCATAAGGATTTCCAATGTACTCTGACGTTTTGCTTCAGTCTAACTTTGTCTACTATCTCTGTGGTCCATTTGGCCAGAATTAATGGGGACTCCAAGGTAAAGTCTGGCTCTGACTCACTTCTCTGGATTCCCACTCTCTCATTGCTTCTGCCTCTGAGGGATGTCCTCCCATTCCTGCCATCTCAGCCTTGATGTAAAACATGCTTTTAATAGTTTCCCCAGCGTCTCAGGGATTTTTGACTTGGCAGATTTTGCCAGAATCCACCCTTCCATGTTGTTGCAAACATGGCGCTCACTTTCCTATCATTTTCCAACAGTCTCTCAGAATCCTCGCTCATCCTGTTACCTCTTTCTAGACTGATCTTCCTCACCTTCCCCATTTGCTAAATCTTATTATGGTAGGCAGAATTCCAAGATGGTTCCCCAAATCACTAGCCTCTGATGGATGCTACTTGAACACTATATTCAATTGAACACTAAGCTAATGTTGCTGTGAAGACATTTTTCAGATGTAATTAATGTCCTAAGCCAGTTGATCTTAAAATAAGGAAATTATCTGGGTGAGTGGGTCTGACTTAATCACATGAGGTTTTGGAAAGCAGAAAGTTTCGTCTATTGGTAGTAGAAGAGAAAGTCATACAGCTGTGCTCTGGCTGGCCTGGAAGAAAGCAAATATCTGTGTTAAGAACTTTCTATGAGGCCACATGGCAAGAAACCATGGGCAGCCCCAAGGAGCTGAGGGTGGTGATTTGGGGCCAACAGCTTGTAAAAAACCCCAAGGACCTCAATCCGGTAACTGCAAGGGAAGAAATTCTGCCACAAACCGGTGAGCTTGAGTGAACACTCTGAGCCTACTTGAGAACCATAGCCCTGGCCCACACCTTGATTTCCGTCACGTGAGACCCTGAGCAGAGAATTCAGTTACACAGTAACTGGACTTAAACTGTGAGACAGTTTGAGTTGTTTTAATCTGCTAAATTTGTGGCAAGTTTTTACACAGCAGTAGAAAATGAACACAGCCCTAAACTAATATACCCACCTTATACTTCAAAGCCAAATTCAATTTTCACCCCTCCAAGATGTGTCCTTGAGCTCTGAGGCTGGTCCAGCCAGTGGCCCTCCTCCTCACCCCCGCCCGCCATGCTCTCAGGACTCTTAATAGTCCTTCTGTTATATCTCCTTGTGTTACTGGTTTTGCTTGTTCATCTGTTTTAAAGTGTCTTTCTCTCCAGTTAGACCATTTGACCTTCAGAGAAAGGACCGTTTCTTAGGTCAACTCCAGCGTCTGATGGCCAGGGTTCAATCCCAGCTTTGCTACTTCTTAGCCATGTGAATTTGACTTTTTCATTTCCCTAAGTTTCTACAAGCCTCAACTTCCTTATGTAAGATATGGGGGTAAGAAGACCCTACTTCAAAGGGCTGTTATGAAGATAAAATGAAATCATTTTTGTACAGCACTTCACACAATACCTGGCACATAATAGGCCCTTGGCACATGTTTGTGCAATGAATATATGGGTGAAGGAAGGATGGAATGAGAGCCTGCACATGTGCCTGAATATGTGTCCGTGTGGAACTGTTTTCTCAACCTAAGCCACCCTGTCAACAGACAGCCTTCCCCTGATGTTTCCCTTGTTTGTTTTACTCCTGCTTTTCCCGTGATTGCTCACAGGAAACATTCCTAGAAAAACCTCAAGGGATTGACTTCCTTTGTGCTTTAGGGCAGCAGCCGGTCTGCAGTCTGTTGGCCGCAGCTGCGCTCCAGCCCCTGGGGACTGAGGGAGGGACAACGTCTCAGAAGGATGAGGATGGGAGCCAAACAGCAGGTGAAGTTCACCAAGAGAAAAATACAAAGACAATACTTGGGAGGGAACCCCCCCAAACCAGCCGATGGTAGAGGAGTAGGGATCCCTGACCCCCACACCCCCGGCCCCTGCCTCACACACAGCCTCAGTCTTGGCTGCTACAACTGCCCTCTCTCCTTTCCTTCTGGCCACCTACAAAATAGTCACATTGGCATCACCCCTAACAGCTTCGAAGATGCCAGGCCCTAGGGAAGGCACAGCTCCTGTCTTGGTGTCAGATGAGAGCCATTTGGCAGGCGAAAAGAAACAGGCCATCTGGAAAATCCTCGGAGACCTCAGTAATTTGAACCAATGACTCCCTTCAGTTTTATTTATTGTAAAAAACAACATTATAACAACATGAAAGGACATCTCTTACAAAGGAAAAAAAGATTACTCATGATCCTGCTACTCTAATGCCACAACTGTTTTCTTTTTCCAAGCGCTCTTCTCACCTTTTTTTTTTTTTTTTTTGGCCACATAATAGAAGTTTGCATGCAATCTGTGTCCCCTTTTTTGTTTTCACTTAATGTGATATCTCTCAAGCCTTTTCTAGTATTGACCTAAATCTAGTGTTGGTCTCTCTCAATCTCTCTCTCTGAGCTGCATATATTCCAACGGCTTTGACGGAGGCATAATTAATGATTCCTTAACCCTTGGAGATTCTTGCTCATCCCCTTGAATCTTTGAGGTTGGCTGTTGGCAAAACTGTAAATGAAAGGAAGTTTGTTTTCCGGGCCCGTCTGCCTCCCTGATCTTCCTTCCCTGCTAGCCCAATTTTAGCCCAAGACTTCTCTTGCCATATCCTGGTGCCAACCTGCTTTCTGAGCCTGTGCCCCTATTCAAGGGCTATTAAAAATAATATCGTTCTATTTTTTCCTCAAAGAAGAGCAATACATGCTTGTGTTGTCCAATTTGAGAAATGCATAAAAGCAAAAGAAAGTTAAAATCTGCTACCACTTTGCTGTTCAAGATCAGATGCCTCTGTTCCTCATTGCTCTCCAAAGTATTGTTGGCACTTTTGACCCCACTTGTCTGTGTCAGGTCCCTTTTCCCCCAGACCCTGCTCTGCCTTCACTAACCTGTACTAATGACATGATGAAAAAGTTTATTCATGAATGAATAAACCCTAGAAAGTATGCTACCTTGAGGCCCTGGGCACCTATTTAGGTAAAAATATTCATAAACAGATATACAATGCATCAAGGGGGCACCTGAGGCTGGCTAGTTTAACCCACCGGAGACTTCACTGGCTCATTAAACTGGAGTATATACAGGTAGGATGGGCTGCAGGGCTGGTTTGATCTAGTAGCTCAAAAATGTCATAAAGGCAATGGTTTCTTTCTAACCTCTGTCTTTGCTTCCCTCAGCATGATTCTCTTCTAAGGTAAATTCTTCTTGTTGCCTAAAATGGCTGCCTTATCAGTGGCTACTAGGCTACTTATTGCCTGACTCCTGTCTAGCAGGAGATGAGAGCATCCCTCTCCCACCATCCAACAAATACCTAAGGTTTTCTCTGACTGGATCAGTCTGTTCTGATGGCTGCCCATGAATCAATCTTAGGGGCAAGGAGGATGGGATCTCTCTGGGTGGTTTGGACCAGCAGGTCTCAAACTCTGGTCTTAGGACCCTTTACACTCCTAAAAATTACTGAGGATCCTAAAGAATCTTTTTAATGGAGGTTTAATCTATTGATATTTGACAAATTAGAAATTAAATGTAATTTAATTTAAATTAATAAAATAAATCATAAAAATAAATTACATGTTTTAACAAGTTAAAAAATAATTATGTTTTAAAAAGTACTAATAGCCCCCCCCAAAAAAACAAAACAACACAACTATGTTCTCCAAAACAAAAAGATGGTGAGAAAAATGGCTTTTTTCCCCCTTTATTTTTAATTTGCAAGTCCCTTTACGTCTGGTTTAATAGAAGACAGCTGGATTTTCATATCTGCTTCTGTATTCAATCTGTTGCAAATTGTTCTGGTTAAAGTACATGAAGAAAATCTGCTTCACATCAATATGTAATTAGAAAAGGGAGGAGTATTTTGATAGATCTTTTTTGAAGTTTATTTTATTTATTTTGAGAGCGAGAGAGAGAGCACGCATGGGGGAGGGGCAGAGAGAGAAGAAGAGTGAGAATCCCAAGCAGGTTCCATGCTGTCAGTGCAGAGCCCCACACAGGGCTCAGTCTTACCAACTGTGAGATCATGACCTGAGCCGAAACCAAGAGGTTTCACACTTAACTGAGGTTGGACACTTAACTGAGCCACCCAGGTGCCCCGATAGCTTTTAAAGGGTATCTTTTTTGGTACTATACCAAAATTCTACAAGAGGTAATTCCTTAAAGGTTTGTTGCATTGTGAAATTGAAAACCTTATCTATAAACTTTTCATACTGTCAAATTAAAATCCATTGTCTGCCTTGCATTTAGAATTCATTTTTTACCCACGTGTGATTTTGTAACATCATGCATTAGCGATTTGGAAAACACTGATTCACTGAGTAAATGCAGGTCTTGTAAATGTTGGCACATTATACATGACCCAATATCCCCAAGTCACATTTGTTAACATCACCATTCGTCACATCAGAAAAGTCCTTAAATATTGAGAACCTGTCTCAGGGTGATAATAAGTTTTCCAAAATTCTAAATTTCTTTTGAAAGCTGGAATTTTTTCATCATTGGCCCAACAAATAGTCCATTGTTTTCCTTGAAGAGACAGGCTCACTTAACTGATTGTCAAGGAAATGTCTACCAAATAATCAAGTTGAAATAACCATAATTTGTCAGTTGCTTTCTCAAGTGAAAATGGTGTTGCATGAAAAAAACCAAAAAACAAAAAAAAACCCAAAAAACCCAAACCAGCCAGTTCAGCTTGTGGCTGCACACGTGCTCTCCCTTAGACAACCACCAGGCTCTGGTTTGCAGTGGAAGGGTTTTATGTGCCTTTCCCATTTTGTTATATAAAATATTAAAAAGATATGTGTTCAAGGGTTGAGATTTTAATAAATTTAGTAATATGTATTGCTCCATCAAGACCATTCTTAAATGACACTGCATTTTTTTTAATTAAAAGTTTTTGTGTTTTTGTTTTTGTTTTTTTACCATTAGTGCGGTAATGAAGGCTATTAGTACAGTTCGGTGCCACTACCCTGATTTGTGAAGGCACCAGTAGTTTTGCACACCTTTGCCTTTGCACCATCAATGCGAAAGGCAAACTATGTATTAGATAATTATGAAATAACTTTGACTTCAGAGATTCCCTGAAAGGTCCTCAGGGACCCCTAGGGGTCCATGGACCATAGTTTGAGAACTGCTCACCTAGACCAATCAGAGCCCGCTCACAGAGCTAAGAGTGGGGCAATCTTACCTAAACCACATGTTGCATCACAGAAGGGAAGGGTGGAATGAATGTTGGGGTAACCACAATGCCTGCTATTAGAATGACCTAAGTAATGAACATAAGGAACTAAAGAATTGTAAAATCGTGGTAGCTGTCCCAGATTTACCAACAGTTTGGCCACTGTGCTAGTCAGGGTCCTGAGCTTTTCTGAGACCAGCCTCTGACTTGAAGAGATTCCAGGTAAGGCTTTGAGGTCGAGGGGCTGATCCTAATTTACGGTTTGAGGATCTCTGTCTCTATCCAGAACAGTAGCGGAGGCTCTGCAGCTAGTAAAAAGGGTGTTTTAGGTCAGGGCTTGTCTTGTCCCACAAGTCAGCTTCTCTTCCCACCAAATGCGAATGGGGTGAATGAGGCAGCGGGTGCAGGGTAAGCTTACCAGTGGTCCGGTTAGGCTGGAACAGGAGGCAGTTTTGAGCTCCTTTTCTTTGTCACACCCACCTTGCACCCAGTCCTCCAAGCCGGAAGGCTGATCCTTATGTCTAACCTTAATGCTCTCACAGCATTTTTCAGACAAGGAGTATCTGGGAGAAAGGGAAAGAGCAGTTAAGGCAAAGAGAGGTAAAGTGTCTGACCAAGCAGGCTGGCCTTGGGCAGGTCTCCAAGAGAGAAGTGGTGAGGTGCTCATCATTCTCCCTGCAGCTGTCCCTGACCCCATCAGCTGCTCTGCCTGGCCAGCCTTGGCCACTCCACTGGATTTAGATCTCCCAGTGACAGCTTTTCCTCTAATATTTTCAAAATGCTCCAGTATTCTCACCTTAGAATAACTTGGGAACATTTTTATGGCAAAATCCCTTTGGAAAGTATGACAACAGAGTCCCCCCCGCCCCCTTCCTTTCCAAGATTTCCCTCCTGACCTTTGTTACCCAGATACAACATTTTTTTCCAGCACCCCCTGCCCCCACTGGGGAAAGAACACAGACACTGCCAAACTCTGGTGCTTTGCAACCCCTGTACAAACTGTTGCAAAAAAGATCGACAAAATTCTAAGTTTTCACAAATATATTTGGCTTAGTTTCTAGGATCTTCCGTTTTAAACCAGAACCGGCATCACAGGCACATGACTGCAATGCACTGTATCTGTAACCTAAAAGGAAATTCTGAAAGCAGACCAATGAGTTCACTGAGGAGTCAACAAGTCCCAAGGCACAGAAATGTTGCAGACGCATTATACACCCTTGGGTGTTCTAAAGAAATAACATATCAGCGCTTTAAACTCCTTTTAATTCTTGAATTTGGGGATTCACGAATATTTATGCTTTAAAAGTCTGTATGACATTTCTTTTCCAGATTCAAGGGAGACTCCTGAGATATGGAAAGGGGGACTCCAAGCGCAGGTTCTGATCCCTGCTCTGCCACCAGATGTCCCAATGAATTAGGTACCTCACTTATGCTTTCGGGGCCTCAATTACCCATTGATACCAATAGGTAATCAGCACTACTAACCTTTTCTCGGACACGTGTAACAAAAATAAAGATGTTCTGCAAGTCCTCCCCGCTCCCCCACGCCCAGGCTGCCCTCCTGCAGCTCTCAAGGTCTCACGACCCAAGGAACTCTGAACAGTGGTCGCCCTGCGGGGGATTGTGCAGGCAAGTAAAGCACGTGACTACGAAAAGCCCCTTCATTCACCGACTCCGCATCTACCAGTCCTCTGCGCAGTAAAAGCCTGTAATAAGTCCAAATGCACCTCTGGTTCCCTCCACCGCCTAACTGCACGTAGAGTTCAAGAGGGCTGTGGGGGCCCACTGTCCCCGGTACGTCCTGCCGAAGGCGCCCGGCTCCCCGAACCACAGTGGGTGGAGGCGTTGCGCGTCCCGGGGGCGGGGCCGCCGCGGGACCCCCCCCCCCCCCGCAAGCTCCGATTGGTCTCTCTTGTCCTCGTGATGCTCGGCCCCGCCCGCGTCCCTCCTCCGCATCCGCGCGGGGGAGCGGACAGTCTGGTGCTGAATGGGCGCGAGCGCTGCGCCGGGGGCGGGCGGGGGCGCGGGGCCCTGGACTGGAGGCCGGCCGGCGCCCCCTCCCTAGCATGCGGACGAAGGCGGCCGGCGGCGCGGAGCGGCGTCCCCTGCAGCTGCGAACGGAGGCGGCGGCGGCGGCGGCGGCACCTGCCGGCCGAGGTAAGTGGCGCAGCCCCCTTCTCGGCGTAGCGGGGCCCGCGGGCTGGGGGCGGCGGTGGCCATCAGTCCCTAACCCTGCCTGGCTGGGGCTTGGCGGCTCCTCCCCGGCCCCGCGGGCGGCTCCCAGGGCACGGCGCCCCTGGACGCGCCTCGCGGGGGCGCGGGCTGGGAGTCGTGGCTCCGGGCCGCGTCGACCGGGCAGGGGGCGCCGCGGCCCACGCAAGTGTGGAGGCTCAGGGGTGAACCGCCAGGTTGTCGAGTCCAGCCGCAGTGGCCCTTTCTCCCCCGGTGTTCCGCAGCGGCTCGGGGTTTAATTCATTGCTGGAAGCTTCCGAGCCAGCAGAGCCGAGTTAACTCATTTCCCTGGGACGGGATTGGGGGACCCTCTGCAGTGTAACTAGCAGCTCCCAAAACTGCCCTTTGCATCCTTCCATAAGGCGGGATGTGTGGCGTCTGTACGTAGAAATTCGCCAGTGACCTTCCTTGCCCCCCTCTGCAGCCAGCCCTACGAAAGAGACACGTTTTGGTGACCGTTTGCTTTCCTCTGAATTGTAAGCAGTGACTTGACATAGGCATGCATTCATTATACGCCTTTAGTGTGTAAATAACTCAAGGATTTTGGAAAGCATCTCTCAGAGGTGCCGGGCTAATAGGGAGAGGCGGGGTCTTGTCCCCACCCCACACCAGCTGGGTGACCTTGGCCAATACATATCCCCTTGTGGGGCTCTGTTTCCTGGTCGCTACTGGGAGGCTTGAGCTGCTGCTGATGGCTGTGGTCCCTTTCAGGCCTCTGGTTCAGTGGTTCCGACCGAATAATGTGTTTACCCGTTAAAGGGGTCCTACAAATCAGCTGACTTGAAAGATGAATTTTATGTTCTCATGTCTTAATTCGTGTAGGTGGCCTTTGCTTAATTATGGATCGCTCTTTTAAAAGAGAAAATAGTTTTATGTGCTGCGTTTCTCATCCTTGACTTGCCTGCTTGTGGTGCCAAGCACCCAGCTCAGTACTGGGGTTACAAAGAGGAAGAAGACTCATCTCCTGCCCTCTGGTGTTTAGCCTCAGTCTCCTCTTGTTTTATAACTGCTAATCCTCTTCCACAGAGGGATGCGTGTCCTGAAACTGTGAGGAAGAGGAATTCATGTCTGTTGAGTGAAGGGGCACAGACTCAAAAACATGATGGGTTGTGGTTTCACTTGTGTAATCCGGAAAGCTGGACAGTTTAGAAGAATGTCTTACATTTCTAGTCTTAGAGCCAGGATCACCTAAATTCCAACACATGCTTAGACAGGAGAGAGTGCTGTGAACTGCCAGAGCACTATAACCAAGATGTCATGGTTCTTGTTCCATGTCTGTCCATTATGTGAGTGCTGCTGTTTCTGTAAGATGAAATGGACCTTATTTGTGATTAGCAGCCATTTCTTCCTCTAAGCCAGAAAAGAAATGAGTGAGATGGGAAGGTATGAGGGAGTTAATGGAAGTGTGAGAGGGCCAACAGGCGTATATTCTAAAAAGTCATTTTATGGTTACCTATTTTGAAAATGTTTATAATTTTGGCCCAGATGGCCAAGTTAGTCCCATGCTGTTTGGCAGCAGTGAGGGGAGTTTATCTAGCAAGTTGGCTCTTGGGAGGTGAACAGACTATAATAAAAAAGGTTTAGAGCTCTCTGTGGGAGTCCATCCAGGTGCTGGGGGCCGAAGGGGCATGTCTGGGAGCCAGGAGTTCCTGGGAGGATTAAAACTCACCTTCCACACCCTTCTGGTTCATGAGGAACAAATTAATCTGAACTGCCTGTGGAGGGTTGAGATCATTCCCAGAGGGCATGCTCCATGATTTTAAGTCTAGCTGGGCAGCCTTGGCAGAAATAAAACAGCTGGGAAGATATACAGTGATGGTACAAACTTCCTAACTGCAGAGAAAGGAGAAGCAAGGGCTGAATCAGTGTGAAAGGCCTAAATTAGCAAAGGCATCCAAAATGGGGAGGGGTTGCAAATCACCAGCCTGGTGTGAGAAGAAGCCGTAAATATGGATAGTGGATAGCGACGTGTGGGGCTCCTCAGGGAGAGAGAACCAGCTTAAGCACACCTGCAGAGGGGGAGCAAGGAAGAAGTGTAAGGGAGTGGGGGAACAATGAGGTTAGAGGGTACAAAGACACTTCCAGGCTTGTCTTACCTGGACAGCTTTTTCTTTCCTTCTTTCTTTTTAAAGTATAGCACATATACTAGAAAAGTAGACACGCTGTAAGTGTACTGTTCACAAGTTTTCCAAACTGAACACACCCACGCACTCAGATCAAGAAGCAGGAGCTCCCCATGTGCTCCCTTCCAGTCCCTACCTCCCTGGGGGCAACCCACCACACCTGACAGTTCCATGCGTGTATAAATGGATCCTGCAGTATCCGACATCTTTCCTAATGAGTTAGGTTTCTGAGATTCACTCGTGACGCTGCCTCTTGCTGTAGTGTGCTTCCTCTCAGTGCTGATTTGGCCTTTGGGTGATTAATATATCACATATTTGTGCACTGTTGATGGACATTTGGGCAGTTTCCAGCATTTGGCTATTGCACATAATGTTGCTGTGACTGTGCTCGTACCCATCTTTGGTATATGTACGTATGCATTTCTGATGGTGGTATGGTAGGTGTGTGATTGCTGGGTAATGGGCATGTGTATACTCAGCTTTGGGAGCTGCAGGCAAAGCCATGTTATTCCAATTTTTTAATAACTACGTTGTTATTAGTGTGGTCATCATATGGTTATTATATGGTAATTAGTAGTTAATTTTTATTAGTGTAGTATTAGTTTTATAATAGTACCTCCTTACTACTAGCTGATGAGGGCAACACCAAGTTTTCACCAAGGAGACAGGCAGGAGTCTTACCAGGAGTCATGATCAGTTTCTATCTGGCTGTGCCCCATGCCCCATATTCTCTTGGCAAGTGCAGTCAGCTCCATGCCCCGGTCTCCCAAGTCACGCAGCAGCACAGGCCGAGCTGTGGGCAACCCAAGAGTTCTGTTGTCAGGGAAGAGTTTCTCTGGCCAAACTGCTTTAACTTATCTCAGCTCCTAGTTCCCTGCAAGCACTTCTGGGAACCTCTCCTCCCTTTTGCTTTCTAAACATTATACTTTCTATATTTTTTTAGCTCCTTTTTTTTTTTAATGTTCATTTGTTTTTGAGAGAGAGAGAGAAAGAGAGTGAGCATGGGAGGGGCAGAGAGAGAGAGGGAGACAGAATCTGAAGCCAGCTTCACAGGCTCTGAGCTGTCAGTACAGAGCCAGACACGGGGCTTGAACCCACCAACTGTGAGATCATGACCTGAGCTGAGGTCATATGCTTAACTGACTGAGCCACCCAGGTGCCTTGTACTTTCTATACTTGTTTCTACTTCTCTGATCTACCTTCTCTGTGCTTCTGCATTTCTGTTAAGAATTCTCTCATGTCATTGAGGAAAAGCACAAGTCTAGGTTAGTCCTCTAAGGCTGTACAAGATATTTTTGTTCTCTTCCTCTGGCATGGAAAAAACATCCAGGATTAAGTTAAGTATCTAAAATCATAATAGTTAAGTATCATATGGTATGATTTGATTAATTCAAAGAGGGAAAATTGATAAAAATAAATAAAAAAGGTCTGCTTTAATGGAATAGTGGTTCTATCTTTTGGACATTAAGGCTATTTTTAATACCAAGTGTCATTTTCATGATTAAAGGCTTAAATATATTGAGTTCACAGAAGTCATTGTTCTATGATATGTATAGAGTTCCTTCTTCCCTGGCCTGAGAGCTTTTCTCAGCTTCTGCCTTTTTTTTTTTTTTTTTTTTATGTGTATTTATTTGTTTGTTTTTGAGAGTGAGAAAGAGAGCATGAGCTGGGGAGGGGCAGAGAGTCCCAAGCAGGCTCCATTCATCGTGGCAACACAGGGCCTGCCGCAGGGCTCAGTCTCACGAATCGTGAGATCATGACCTGAGCTGAAGAAATCAAGAGTTGGACATTAAACCGACTGAGCCACCCAGGCGCCCCTCAGCTTCTGCTTTTTTATCCTCTTCTATCTTGTTCTTCACCTCCTTTCTGCTTCTGACAAACATCTTGGTCTCATTTCCTATTTAGACTCTAGTGGCAAGAGAGGAAGAGAGTATGGTCCTTTAATAGGGCTCCCAATACTCTCCTCCCTTCGCTTGTTATTTTCTGCAGTCAAGTCCTTAGTTTTCCAGGACTTGGTGGTTGGTGTAGGCTTCTTGCTTATCCTTTCTCTAGTCCAGTGGAACTGTAACTCAAGCCACACATAATTTAAAATTTTCTAGTAGCTACATTTAAAAAGTTGAAAAGAAACAGTTGTATCGAAGTTGCAATTTATGAGGAATATAAGAACTTCTAAACTGTTATGCACCTAATAACACAGCTTCAAACAATGTAAAGTAAAAAGTGACAGAAGAATAAAAAAAAAAAGTTGACAAATCTGCCACCAAAGTGAGAGAGATTTTAGCATACATCTTTCAGTAACTGATAGAACAAGCTGACTGAAAACCACTAAAGGGTTATTCCAGCAAACAATAAGCTTGATCCAACTGTTTATGTAGAAAACATGGTCCCACAAATGAAGATTGTACTTTTACAAAAATTGAGTATACACCTGGTCATGAAATAAGTTCTAACATGTTTAAAATAACCAGTATCATACAGAACAAGTTCTCTGGCCACAGTGCAACTAAATTATATCAGTTTTAAATGCTATTTTGGAAAAAAAGTGAAAATTTGAATTTAAAAATATTTAGGCTTGAGAGATAAGTGATAATAATAAACATATATGTCAAAAGTTGTAGGATGACTTATACACTTAAACTATTAGGTACAGTCTTAATTGCTCATATTAACAAGAAAAATAGCAAAAATTAATGATTTAATTAGCTAAATTAAGACATTAGGAACATAGCAATTAAAATGAATCCAACAAATTAGAAGGAAGGAAACTTTAAAAAAAAGGTGAAATTAATTTTAATAATATATTTTAGTTAACCCAGTATGTCCAGTATATTCTGAAATTAATCTAAAAATTGTTAATGAGCAATTTAAATTTTTGTGTTCATACTCGGTCTTTAAAGCCTGGTGTGTATCTTACTTATATAGAGCACATCTCAATTTGGTTTGGCCACATTTGAAGTACTTAACAGCCACATGTGGCTAGTGGCAACTGTACTGGACAGCACAGCTCTGGATCTTAGCCTGTTTTAAACATTGAGCTGATTTGTCTTGATAAAGGGGACAGTCAGGGCTAACTGTGGTGGTGGGGTTCAGTTTTCTGCCAAGGAAATCTAGGATCGTAGGAATCTGGCAGTGTTCAGTGGCTGGCAAAGGAGGAGTGGGCTTTTTGTGAAAAGCTTGGTAAACCCACTCCCCTCCTAACAAACCCACATGCTACAACACATAGATAGGTCAGAAGAAAAGATAAATGCTATACTGACTCACTTTATTGTCACCTGCTCTAGACTAGACTGGACTAGAGCAGGTGACAATAAAGTGAGTCAGTATAGCATGCATATATATATATGTATATATATATAGTCATTTTTTTATGTATATGTCATTATATGTACAGCTCATTTAATTTTCACAAAAGCCACGTGAGTTTGGTATTGTTATTGTCCCCATTTTACAAATGAGGATGTTGAGGCTCAGAGGGGTTAAGAAACTAATAAAGTGTAGGGGACAGAGTCTGGGGAAAGTGTCTAGGGGACATTCTGACTCAGGCAGTCTGACCTGGAGGTGGCAAGGAGGCAAATGCATCCCTCCCTTTGCAGCACATAGTGTGTTCCTGCCACATGCTTGAGAACAACTCCTGTGGAAATTCTTGGAAAGGTCATCCGAGGTGGCTGAGATGGCCGTGTTCCCTGTCCAGGTTGGCGTGTTCCCCTGCAGGCCATTGTCACTCCCCTGGGTCTCCACAGCAGGCTCCTAACTGGTCTCAGGGCACAAGAGGACTTCCCCATCTCCAGTGTGGCTCAAGAGAGGTCTCTCCAAAATCCAGTTCCAATTAGCTTCCCACCCAGTTGCTCCTTTTATCTCAGGATAAAAAATTTCCCATTTCCAGCAGGCCATGGCATGGTCTGCTTCTTTTCTCTAGCTTCTTTTGGTACCTTATTCCCTCCTGGGCTGGACCTTCAGGCACTCCATGCGAAATTTTCCCCTCCGTGCCTGCTGTTGCTGCTCAGGTGACACCTGCCTGCCCACCGAGTTCTACTCATTCCTTCCTGGGAGGACCTTTCCTAACCCCTTCCCAGACACACACACACACACACACACACACACACACACACACACTTTCAAATCTAAAACATCTTGTAACACAGCCCTCATGTCCAATGTAGAATAAATTTAAAAGAAATACTATGAAAATAATTACATTTGTGATAGATCTACTTGTCTGATTTTTAAAATAAGATCATGAGAGCCTTTTGAAAAAGAGACCGTGTCCGTCTGGCCATTGCTGTAGCCCCAGGCGCGTACTCCATGCCTGATTAAAACTGCTTATATGAGGGGCACCTGGTGGCTCAGTCGGTTGAGCCTCTGACTTTGGCTCAAGTCATGATCTCACATGATCAAATGTGAGTTCGAGCCCCATATCGGCCTGCTGCTGCTGTCAGCACGGAGCCTGCTTAGGATCCTCTGTCCCCTTCTCTTTCTGCTCCTCCCCCGCTCATGCTTTCTCTCTCTAAAAAATAAATAAAACATAAAAAAAAACCCTAAAAATCTGCTTATATGAGGATTGCCTGGGTGGCTCAGTCAGTTAAGTATCCAGCTTCGGCTCAGGTCATGATCTCATGGTTTGAGCCCCACGTCGGGCGCTGTGCTGACAGCTTGGAGCCTGGAGCCTGCTTTGGATTCTGTGTCTCCCTATCTCTCTGCCTCTTCCCCATTCATGCCCTGTCTCTCTCCCTCTCTCAAAAAAATGAATAAACATTAAAAAAAAAAAAACGCTGCTTATATGATTGGCAGCATGCTTCTTTGGGGCTTGCCCAAATAATGATTTCCCAAATATTTGGAGCAAAGAGGAAAAGGGATATGTGATTGGGTTATAAAAGGAAATTCTGTGTTTTTGCCATGCCTCTTATAGACCTAAATACCTGTTGTTGGTTTTAAGAGTTCAAACATATGTAACTTTCTCTGAGCTTAAAGTGCCCCAAACAAAACTTTCCTTTTTTCTTCTCTAAGACTGTTCCCACTCCTTCAGTCTCAAAACAGCCAGGGCCTGTCAAACTTCAGGTCCCAATTGTGGTCCCTCCAGTTCCTTTTCTAGGGCCATTTTAGGCTTTGCTTTTCTTTTCTTTTCTTTTCTTTCATATGTTTATTTATTTATTTTGAGAGGGGGAGAAAAAAACAGAGAACTTGCATGCTCGTGAGGGAGGGGCAGAGAGAGAGGGAGAAAGAGAATCCCAAGCAGGCTCTGCACTGACAGCCCTGAAGCCGGGCTTGATTTTATGAACTGTGAGATCATGACCTGAGCTGAAATCAAGCATCAGATGCTTAACCTACTGAGTCACACAGGCGCCCCTGGGGTCACTTTCTGATTTCAGTTTTATGTGACTAGTTTGCTGCTTCTAGGACGACGTGGCTTACTGAATACTGGATTATGACATAAACTACCTAGCAAATCCTTGACCTCTGTTTCCCTATCCACCTGGACAGCTGCTCCCTGAGAAATATTGCTGAGGTCTTGTTTGATGATGTCACTTCATAATTTCAAGACTTAGGAACCCATATCCCAACCCTTTCTTTTTGGGGGTGGGATCTTGGTAATTTCAGAATTTGCACACACACTTTCACATCGTCTCATCCCCTACGTTTCCCATTTCACTAGGGCTTGAGGGAAGGTCCTCATGTTGGCGCCTATTTACATTGGGTCCCAGAGTTGATTTTGTTAACTGTTATTTCTACTGACTTTCCCGTTCTGTTAAATATTATTTCTTCATCCCTACTACTTATATCCTTTAGATCAAGAGGGAAATCTTCCATTAAAAAGGTACCTTCTATGAGCTCTGTGCTGACAGCTCAGAGCCTGGAGCCTGCTTCAGATTCTGTTTCCCTCTCTCTCTGCCCATCCCCTGCTCATGCTCTGTCTCTCTCTCTTAAAAATAAATAAAAATTAAAAAAATTTTTTAAAGGTACCTTCTAGATTTTGCGCTATTTGTAGTATTCATGGGATTGCCACTGACTTGTTCTCCTTTACATATTCTGCACATCTAATTTGCAATCACAGGGGCCCCCCACTGGAGAGCTCTTATGTAAGGTGTTTTCTTAGAGCTTAGACGGACCCAAAGAGGAGGGGCAGTTCTCTAAGCAGTTTTCCCCCATTTATTCCAGTGTCTGTCTTATTCCCTCTGGCCTCCTTCTCTGAGGGGTACCCCCACCTCTGCCATTAAGTCCCCTCAGAGAATGGTGGAGTGGTGGCACTGCGTAGAGCCCTCTTGCGTGCTCTTTTTCCTTCCTATTACTGGCCTGGATTTGTTATGCAGGCCAGACCTCAGCTGGCAGGGTGCTAGAATAACAGCCCCTGCCAGCTCAGTCACCACATTCCGTGTGGCATCTTTCTTCACGTCTCTTGATCGTCCCCCTCCTCACGGGGTCTGCTCTGGCTCGGTTGCAGTGATCTCCATGACCTCTCCTTAGCTCCTTCAGCCCACTTCCCATCGTGAGCTGGCCAGCCTGCTCCAGAGCCAAGTAGGGCTGCCTGGCACCCCCTCCTTTGAGGCCAGTGTGGAGGTTGTGGTTCTGTCTTAGGCACATCTGCTGCTCTCGCCAGGTCCCCTGTGATCGGGCCAGAGCATGCCTCTGTGGGTATTTTCACATGGTATTTCTTCTATCTGGATGCCTGTTCCTGTCTTCTGTCTCTGAAGTCTTGCCCATCCTTTAGGGACTCATTTACACATTATCTCCTCAGGGAAGCCTCCCTGATGTCCTGTGACGGAGATGACGGTTCCTTGCTCGGGGTGCTCCAGGTGTATTGCTTCCCCTCTACCGTGGCGTTATTTGGTATTTTGGGTATGAAGGTATTTTGGCCTTCCCTGGCTGGATTATTCATTTAAAGAAGAACGGGGCTGTGTCTTTTTATCTTTATATTCCCAGCGCCTGGTATATGGAAAGTGCTTATTAAATGTTTATTTAGGCTCTTTCCTTAGTTTGGTTGTTGTTGATAGTGCTGCTGTAAACATCAGGGTGCATGTACCCCTTTGAATCTGTATTTGTGTGTCCTTTGGATAAAGACCTAGTAGTGCAGTTGCTGGGTCGCAGGGTTGTTCTATTTTTAACTTTTTGAGGAATCTCCGTACTGTTTTCCAGAGTGGCTGCACCAGTTTGCATTCCCACCAACAGTGCAGGAGAGTCCCTTTCTGTGCATCCTTGCCAACTTCTGTTGTTCCCTGAGTTGTTAATGTTAGCCATTCTGACAGGTGTGAGATGGTATCTCATCATGGTTTTGCTTTTTTTTATTATTTTTTTATTACAAAAAAAAATTTTTTTTAATTTTTTTTTTTTTAACGTTTATTTATTTTTGAGACAGAGAGAGACAGAGCATGAACGGGGGAGGGTCAGAGAGAGGGAGACACAGCATCTGAAACAGGCTCCAGGCTCTGAGCTGTCAGCACAGAGCCCGACGCGGGGCTCGAACTCACGGACCGCGAGATCATGACCTGAGCCGAAGTCGGCTGCTTTACCGACTGAGCCACCCAGGCGCCCCCCAAAAATTTTTTTTTAAATGTTTATTTATTTTTGAGACAGAGAGAGACAGAGCATGAACAGGGGAGGGGCAGAGGTGGGGTGGGGAACACAGAATCCGAAGCAGGCTCCAGGCTCCGAGCTGTCAGCACAGAGCCCAATGTGGGGCTCAAACTCACAAACCATGAGATCAGGACCTGAGCCAAAGTCGGATGCTTAACTGACTGAGCCACCCAGGTGCCCCCATCATGGTTTTTTTGATTTGTATTTCCATGATGATGAGTGATGTTGAGCATCTTTTCATGTGTCTGTTAGCCATCTGGATGTCTTCCTTTTAAAAATGTCTATTCATGTCTTCCTCCCATTTCTTCACTGGATTATTTATTTTTTGGGTGTTGAGTTTGATAAGTTCTTTGTAGATTTTAGATACTAACCCTTTATCAGATATGTCATTTGCAAATATCTTCTCCCATTCCATAGGCTGCCTTTTAATTTTGTTGATTGTTTCCTTTGATGTTTATAGCAGCATTATCAACAATAGCCAAACTATGGAAAGAGCCCAAATATCCATCAACTATGAATGCATAAAGAAGATGTGGTATCTATATACAATGGAATATTACTCAGCCGTCAGAAACAATGAAACCTTGCCATTTGCAGCGACGTGGATGGAGCTAGAGTGTATTATGCTAAGCAAAATAAGTCAGCCAGAGAAAGACAAGTACCATATGATTTCATTCATATGTGGAGTTTAGGAAACAAAACCAACAAACATTTGGGAAGGGGGGCAGAAAAAGAGAGGGAAGCAAACTATAAGAAACTCTTAACGATAAAGAACAAACTGAGGGTTGATGGAGGGAGGTGGGTGGGGGATGGGCTGAATGGGTGATGGGTGTTAAGGAGGGCACTTATTATGATGAGCATTGGGTGTTATATGTAAGTTACGGTCACTAAATTCTACTGAAACCAATATTACACTATATGCTAACTAACTAGAACTTAAATGAAAATTTGGAAGAAAAAAATGTTTATTTAAAGGATTGTTAGGGGGAACAAAGCAAATTATACAACAATATGGACCAGCCCTCTGCAACTGGGGGTTTACAAGAGAATTAAGCCCTGCTACTCTAGGGCAACCATTGTAAGTTATGACTAAATTTCTCTCCCATGCTTCCGGAATGATTCTAGTTATAGACCATCCTTGGGAGAATTGGGAAAATAGGTATTCAGATCCTTTTGGGCTCAATTCTCTAGCCAAACCCAGCTTGAAGAAGCCTGGTATAGACTCTTTGATCCCAATCCTGATAAAATATACATATACAAAGAGTAAAGACTGATGGAATTGTAGACCAGAATGTTAACAGTGGCTATTACTGGGTCGTAGTATGACGAGCAGTATGTGGTTTCAAAATGTTCTTTCCACTCTTGTATAATTTCTGAAGTTTCTAACTTTTTGATAATAGACTTGTAAAAAATACTTTTTGAATAAGCCAAGCCAGAGTTCTTAAAGCTGACCACCTCATCTAAGGCAGTAGTGAGTTGGGGTTTTTGTTTTTAAATGTAACAACATGCCGCACCAAGACCAGGAATCGTGGAGCTGAGCCCCTCAGCATTGCTGCTGGAGAATCGGGCCTCAGGTGTGAGGATGACTCTGGCTGTCAGCTCTCTGGACATGGGTGTCTCTTTTTGCTGGCACTGGACACCTTCGAATTGAAGGGATGAGTTTCTAGCAGGCATGCTCACCATGAGAGGAACTAGCATGCACATGGATACTCACATATACTCTCAAAAGTAAATCTAGGGGCGCCTGGGAGGCTCAGTTGGTTAAGCATCCCACTTTGGCTCAGGTCCTGATCTCACAGTTTGTGAGTTCGAGCCCCACATCGGGCTCTGTGCTGGCAGCTCAGAGCCTGGAGCCTGCTTTGGATTCTGTGTCTCCCTCTTTCTCTGCCCCTCCCCTACTAACTCTCTGTCTCTTTCTCTCTCTCAAAAATAAACATTTAAAAAAAAGGTAAATATAGAGGTATTTTTCCCCCTTGATTGCTCAGAGTGAATGTAACCCAGTGTTATTTGAATTAAGTCTCACATGCTAATTCTTGCTCATGACTTACTGCTTCAACCAGCCCTATTTTTTCCCCTGAAGTTTGACCTTGTTTGTCCTCATACAGGATTTCATTCTTATTCCGGCAAGAATCCACCAGTGGCTGCTGAAATAAGTATTTAATGAGAACAGGGTATTTATTTAGTGCCTAAGTATCTTCCATCAAGTTACTTATTAATTACAAAGGAAAAATAGTAACTTGACAGCAGGGAAACCTACCTCACGCTACTTTAACCAGTTGATCAAATTGAACATCACCAGGAGTGGGACAGTCAGCATCGTGTGGCTCCTGACAAAATGCATCGAGAAGAACACAGCATCAGTCTGTGATATTTCTGCCAAAAATGTGTAACTTGAATATAATCATGAAGAAATTGACAAACCCCAAATGAGGGACATTCTATAAAATAACTGGCCTGTGCTCGTCAAAAAATGCCAAGGTCATTAAAGATAAAGGAACTGTTTCAGCTTGAAGGAGGTTGAAAAGATATGACAGCTGAATGCCACATGTGCTCCTTTTTGCTCTAGGGCCATTATTGGAACTACTAGAGAAATTCGTATAAGTTCTTTAGATTAGATGGTATTGAAACAACAAAAGCTGCTTGATTTTTATCATTATGTTGTGGTTGTGTAAGGGAATATCTTTATCTTTAGGAAATACTAAAATGTTAAAATATTTACGGGGGGAATATCATCATGTTTTCAACTACTTTCAAACGGGTAAAAAAGTAATATGCATATTATATTGTATTATGTAGCAAGACAGAGCAAATGTGGTAGAATGTTGCCAGTTGGGGAGTCTGGGTGAAAGGTATCCAGGATTTTTTTTTGTACTGTTCATGCAGTCTTTCTGTAAGTTTGGGATTATGTCAAAAAATAGAGTTAATAGAGTTTAAAAACTCGGAAGTCTGCAGGTCATGGTGCTGTGGCCAGTCTAGCATCAGAAGCCACATGGGGCTTTTCAGGGTCTCCCCTTTCCGTGGTCATTAATGAAGTCATTACCCACAACACTGAGCTCTCTTCAGCATTGGCTCTGTTCCCCCGGACGTCAGCAGAAGACAGGGTGCAAGATCACCAAAAGTGCAGCTTCACCTGACAGGAAGGTTTCTTTCTTCCGCTGTGCGCTGCTCCCTTTCCAGAGACTTGACTCCTGCTGGCTGTCTTCAGGTAGCCTGGTCAGCCAGCTCTGATCCACACATTTACCTGGTTTAGACTAGACCTACCACTGTCCTGTAACAGAGGCTTCCCAGGCAGAATGTAACTTTGGAAATATATTTAAACACAGTTGAGAGTGTTGATGCATGAGATCAGTGCACTTCACCAAGATGCTTTGGTTGAGCGCTTGCCAATAAGTAAGGCACAGGGCCCACAGAGGGTATGCTTTGCTTAAAGCTTTGGCATCAGTCAGTTAAAGATGGTCCGCCCTCCTGCTTGATGGAACCTCAGATTGTATGTTTTGGCAGAAATCCTGAGTCTTTTGCGTTCCGCATAAGCAGGGGCGGGGTCTTGTCCAGCCCCCACTGCATTTCATACAGTTTAGGACAACGTTCTGTGTTTTGGCTGGAGCCTCTCCTGTGGGGTGGGGTGACAGGGGCTGTTCTTGGATTCTGAAGGGGAGCTCTACGCTAGGGCCTGAGGTGGGTGTGTGGGTGGATCTGCTTATCAGAATTTGCAGAGAGGAGTTCCTCTGAAACTGTTCAGCCGTAGGGAACAGAATATAATAAGAACAGTGAAGCCTCTATACCTCCTTCCTGTCTTTCTTTCCCTTCCAGCTCTCCTTTCACAGAATTTCCTAACCCTCAGCCTCCACTCCATTTTCTCCACTCTGTGTCCCCCACTCCTCTATTTCCCCTTTAATTTTTTAATTTTTTTTAAATTTTTTTTCTTTTTAACGTTTATTTATTTTCGAGACAGAGAGAGACAGAGCGTGAACAGGGGAGGGGCAGAGAGAGAGGGAGACACAGAATCTGAAACAGGCTCCAGGCTCTGAGCTGTCGGCACAGAGCCTGACGCGGGGCTCGAACTCACAGACTGTGAGATCATGACCTGAGCCGAAGTCGGCCGCTTTACTGACTGAGCCACCCAGGCGCCCCCCACTTTAATTTTTTTAAACCCATCTCCCTCCACTTATTCCAGCTTCCTATTTCTCTCTCCTAAATGGCCATAATGTATGAGTGTCCATTGAATCAGCTAAGATTTATGTTTCCTGTTCTTACTTTGAAAAGTAGGTGAGACTCATAAATTTTAGTGGAAGAAGAGGCAGTGGAAATGTTCTCATCCAATTCTGCTTTTTACATCTTAGCAAACATCCTAAAGAATGACTTGGCCATTATCAAACAGCCAAACAGTGAGACTGTTTTATCTCTTTTCCTCTTAAGAAACAAAACAAAACAGAACCAGCTTCTCTTCTATTTCCCATGGTGGTGGTGGGGGGGGCAATCATTTGACTTTGTCTGTCGCCTTTCCCCAGGGCCCTGCACGTGTGCACGCACGTGCGCATGCACGCACACACACACACACACACACACACACACTGATTCTCATTTGAAAAATCCCATCCCTGTTCTCCATGATGTAGGCATGCTCTGGACAGTTCACAAATGCCCAGTAGTTGTGACATCTGGACACAGGGAAGGATCTGGTCCTCACGTCTGCACGTTAGGACCATGCTAACTCTGGGTTAGCTATTCTGCAGGAATCTGGGTACGGGCCTCTGATGAGTGCGTTCATTCATTTGTTGGTTCATTCCTTCAGCAAGTAGTTAAGTACTTCTTACATGCTAGGCACTGTTTTAGGTTCTGAGGTTATAGCAGAGAACACAATTACCAGAACCTCTTTTCTAGGAAGCTTATGTTTTAGTGGGGAGAGCAGACAACAGGCAAATATGTCTGAGTCCTAAAGAGTACTGTAAAGTAAAGCAGGGGTGAATAACAGGGCTTAGGGGTGGGGATGCTCTTTTACAAGGAAGGTGACTTTTGAATAAAGAACAGAATAAAGATGGTGAGGGAGAGAGCCATCTGGAGGCCTGGCAGAGACAAATGAAGACCCTGAGGTGGGGTGGGGGTGGAAACAAGAGACCTCTAGGCTGAAGGGGAGTGAGGAGGGAGGGGAGTATAAGAGAGAGGTAGGGAGGGGAAGAAGGTTATGGATTTGACCCTGCAAGAGGTGCTGCTCTCTTGACATCTTTGTCATGTTAGTAAAATCTTGGAGAAACACCATGTGTAGTTTCTGGGCATGTTCGAGTTTTGGAGAATGTTTATGTATTCCAAGGACTCAATTAATTGCCTTAGCACCTTTAAACATGTAAAAAGCCAGCAACTAAGTGAAAGTAATGGTGTATTCTCAGCCTTAGAGGAATGCTGGTTGATTAGCAGATTAAAAAGCACACCTCGGAATCATTGTGCTTGCATTTAAAAAAAAATTTTTTTTAACGTTTATTTTTGAGACAGAGAGCATGAATGGGGGAGGGTCAGAGAGAGAAGGAGACACAGAATCTGAAACAGGCTCCAGGCTCTGAGCTGTCATCACAGAGCCCGATGCAGGGCTCAAACTCACAGACTGCGAGATCATGACCTGAGCCGAAGTCGGATGCTTAACTGAGCCACCCAGGCACCCCTGAAGTGCTTGCATTTTGGTTGGTGGGCAAAACTAGTAGAGTGCGGATGCATTCATGGAGCAACACTTTTATTTTTCATTTCAGTAGACAGGTCCTCGTAACTGCACGGTTTGTAGGAGGACCTGAAAATCTTTAGGCTGAAATCTGTTGTTAATTACAGCTTACCAGAGAGCAGAGTTTCTCAAAGTACCACACCCACATAACTCAGGGGAACTTGCTTAAAATGCACATTTGGTGTCCTTGCCTGTTCCTAGCAGGTGGGAAATTCTGGAGATGAGGTCTGGGAATCTCCATACTTTACAGCCTTTTCCAGTGGTTCTTGTGCATGCTCAGGTTGGAGAACCATTGGCCAAGACAGTGGTGGAGGCATTGATTATTTATTTCTTCTTCTTCTTATTTACTTACACAATAGATGTTCATTACTAACAGTTCTGGAGGCTGGAAACCCAAGATCAAAACACTGACAGATCCTGTGTCTGGTGAGAGCCCTTTCCTGGTTCACAGATAACCATCTTTCCATATCCTCACCTGGTGGAAGGCACTGGTCATTTCAGTTGAATGAATCGTAGAAGACAGGAGATGATTGGGTGTGGTCTCAGCACCAGAGCTCTTCCAGCACTTCCTTTGTGGTCTTGATATTGTGGGTGAAATTTCACATTCCTAAAAGACAAGTAAGACACTACCTACCCAGTAGAAACAGGGCAGGACGGTGTAGAGGGAGTTTTCCCCCTTGGGTGGAGGGAGTGGAATGGGATAAAGGTGCTTTGCTTTGATCGTATGGATCCAGGAATGAGTGTGGCCCTTCCATCCCCATGTACACCTGGAACTCGCATACCCTGCAGGCTGGTGCTCTGCCCTGGCTGCTGCGTGAATGCAGGCCTGTGCCTGTCTGTTGGCTTACACATTGCACAGGTGAGAACACTATCACTTATCTTGATGAATCCAGTTTCTTGAGACCATGCAATGCGAACCAAATATTAAAAATATTAGATCCTGAAACTCAAGTATCTTCGACTTTTAGTCCACAGTCTTTGGTTTTCCGTTTTTGCGGTGAGTTTAGTTACCCTCAATACTTTAGGAATATGGCAGTGTTGGAATGTTCATACAGACAGTGATTTTATCCCAATGGATAGAGTTTTGCCCCCCAGGGGACATTTGGCAATGTCTGGAGACAGTTTTGATTGTCACAGCTGGGAGAGATCAGCAGGACCAGAGATGCTAGTGGCATCTGGGGAGCAGAGGCTAGGGACGCTGCTACACATCCTACACAAGACAGCCTCCCACAACAAAGAATCACCCAGCCCCAAATGTCAGTAGTGCTGAGCTGAAGAAACCCCGCAAAAGATCAGTTGCATGCCTCTTATCTGTGTTGTGTCTTAGGATACTTTTTTTTTTAAGTTTATTTAGTGTGTGTGTGTGTGTGTGTGTGTGTGAGAGAGAGAGAGAGAGAGAGAGAGAGAGAGAGAGAGAGAACACTCAACAAGTGGGGCGGGAGGGGGCGGGCAGAGAGAGGGAGAGACAGAATCCCAAGTAAGCTCTGGGACATCAGCACAGAGCCTGATGTGGGGCTTGAACTCAGTAACCATGAGCTCATGACCTGAGCCAAGACCAAGAGACAGATGCTTAACCGACTGTGCCACCCATGCACCCCATGTCTTAGGATTCCAAGTGAGCTTTCATACAAACAGAAAGTTCCACAGCTAAAACTGGTTTGGAATTACGTAGATTGTCTGCCTGGGTGGACAGGAGGACAGGTTGACTTCTGGAATCAGTAGGAGAAAAGTAACATGTCACGCAGCACTCTGGAAGCCATAGATAAGGCCCCGGACTAGAGTACTCTTGAGCTTTTCTGACAAAACCGCCGTTCCCCTACCTGCAGCTGCCTCTCCCTGTGGGGTGGGGGTAGGAGCGAGTTTAGTGTAGAACTTCACTGGTCCCTGCTGCTGCCCTGGGCCCCCAGCCCTGCCGCTTTTGCCCTGTGCCCACGTTTGGGCTTTGACGAGACAGCCCAGGAGTCAGCTCTGTGACTCGACCCTGTCTGTGTGTGTGCTGAGTGGCAGGTGCCGTGCTTCTAAACAGCCTCCTTGCTCCCACGGCCCTCCCCACACCACTATGGATACAGTCTTGTCATCACTTCCCTCCACCTTGGGTTTCTAGAAAGTGGGGACTCATTCCAGACTCCATCTGTCATGTCGTCTCTGCATGCCCACAGAATCGATGAAATGAACGTTTAGAAATCACCCCTTTTGTGTGTGGGCACCCATTATTACTTGTTTAGGATAAAGCAATATAAAGTGCATTTTGTTCAGGACCTCTCAGGCTGCTTTCTTAAATAATCAGACTTCAGAGTGCTTTGAACCCAGGCTTGGAATTGTCATGTCAGGGTTACTGATTTTGCTCAATATTTCCTTTTGTGATTTCCAGCAGTATTTCCTGTGTTCCTTCCCTTCCTCCCTGACCCCTTGAAGGTGGGCTTACCAAGGTTAAGAAGGCTCTGCACTGTGTTCTTCCCCTCCGGGATCTTATCTCTTTAGAGCAGTCTTAACTGCTACCTTTATCGAAATGTCCCCGGATCTTATCTGTTGTGGCACATCCTACTATTGATGGTTACAGATCCCCTGTTTCCTTCCTTACTGACAGAACCCTAATTTTGTTTGGGGAAGCCTCTGGCCCAGCTTGTAAAGTTCCTGGCTAACTTCGCAGCCGGGGGTAGCCACGTGATGCCCTTCCCGTTCTGGCCAAAGAGATATAAATGAGAGACAAACAGATGTAAATGGAAGCCTGTCGGTTTCTAGTTTCCGGGGAAGGTTTCCCTCGCCTGATATAGGTGCTTCCCCTTCCTTTGCATCTCGTCCCTCTTCTCCTTCCTGCCTGGACTGTGGAATGGAGGTTGGCCACGTATGAATGCTGGAGGAACAGAAGCTTGGGGCGGGGGGGGGGGGGGGGTGGCATTGCATCAGCCTGGCCTGCTTGCCCCTAGATTTCTGGTTCTGTGAGAGAACGAAACCTGACTTGGCTAAAAGCCATGATACCCAGGATTCTGTTACATGCAGCCAAGGGCACCCCCTGACTGATATTCCAGGGCCCCAAGCCTGGGTTCTCAGTTGTAACAAGACATATCAGCCTGGTGGCCCACAGGCGTCTGAGACTCAGCAGGGCCAAACTGACCTTTGTGTCCCCATAGCTTCCATCCTTGTGACCTTTCTCTATAGAGAGCTCCACCATCCTCCCCATCACTTGAGCTGTCTTCCCTCCTGCCTGCTAAGCACATCTGGTCTATCCCAAGCCTTGTCGGTGCTGCAGCCGAAGCCCTTCTTCTCCCCATTGCTGCTGCCATCTTTGCTGAGGCACCCAGGATCTGCGGCTGGGAATGCTGGGCTGGCTCCCCACCAGCCTCTGGTCTCAGGCTCTCCACCCCTTCCCCTGCTATCCTTGCTGCTTCCCCATTGATTTTCCTCCACATTTCATGACGCTTCTTGAATAAAGTCCTCAAGGGCTTCTTGTGATTGTCCATGACCTTCTGCAGTCTTCCATATGACCTCATGGTGTGTCTTAGGTTGGGTTCCATAGAAGCAGAGCCTGAAACAGGACTCAGGGGCCCCTGGTTCATTGAGGGGGCTGCCAGGAGAAAGGGGTGAGGTTGGGGTGGGGGGAGAGACAGGGAAAGGAGCTGAGCACAGCTGTGGTCCCAGCTGATTCCAGGCGTTCTCCCGGAGGCACGAGGGCTGGTCTTTTGTACCTCCTCAATCAATTGGGTGGGGCTGTAGTACACATCTGCTAAGTGGGGGCAGATGCGTGCTGTTGGCAGCGGGCATTCACAGCTGATCTGTGGCCCCAGCCCTTGGGTGTCCAACAGGACCACAATATTGCCTTAACTCCTGCCTGCACCCCACCCCCACCCCATGCCAGTCATTTGCTGTTCCCCAAACTAACCAGGCCTCTGCCCTTTGCTCATTCCAATCCTTCTGCCCATAGAGTGCCTCTTCCCTCCCTGCCCAGCCCCTCTGCTGCGCCCCCTGCCCGTGCTGTGCATTCTCCTGGGCACCCCAAAGCTGTCTTTTCCCCAAGGACAGGCTTCCTGCCTCGTCTTCTGTTCTCCTTTATCAAGTAGAAGCCTTCATCTCAAACACAAAACCCAAACACGATCTAAGTGACTATTTTCTCAACTTTCCCTGGATGGTACATACCTTATACCAGTCTTGTTAAAGGAGAGAAGTTAATTTATTCCATACTGTGGATGCCTGAGGGTTTAACCGTCTCGGACCCAGTGGGGAGGGCTGGCTGCCAGGGTGGATGTTGTGTTGAGCCTCCAGCCAAATTTCCACCTGTCTCCAGGTCATCTTTGTCTAGTTGTTTATCATCTCAAATTCACCACATCATCACAAAACTACAAAAATTGACTCCCATCCCTGTCTTTCCATAACTGGGATGCAGCTTTATGCTTGCTCACTTATCACGGCTGATTGCCTTCCTTTTATCATTTCTCAGTAGATCTCTGTCCTGTCCCTTCTTCCTGCTCCTCACCAGGGCAGGCCTCGGGCTCCCCTTTCATCTGGACAGCAGCGAGCACTCAGTATCCTGCCTCGCTGTCCCTCGGTGGGCAACCTAGCATGCAGCTGTGAAGTCCTGTGCTCCCAGAATCCTCCCACCTTAAAAGGCATGTTCTTTCAGCTGCTGCCATATTAACATCTAAGCTGTACCTGTTCTCCTTTCCAGGCAGTGCACTCCAGCCATGTTGGCTTACTCACCTCAAATTCACATTTTTGTTTATAACAGTCTGTGCCTTGGCATGCCTTCATTATTAAAATGAAAAACACTTCACATATTCACATACGTTCCCTTCCTAAAGCACCCCAGGTGGAAGGGCATGGACTTGGAGGTGGATAGATGTAGGTTGGAATTCTTGGCCCCTTATCCACGTATGACCTTTGGCAGGTTAAATGCATCGCAGTCCAATGAAGGGGGTGTTTTTAGGATTTGGTGATATTGTGTGTAGGCTTTACCTCCCAATAAATACGAATGCCCTGTCCACTCTTGTACCAGTAGTTGTCTATATTGGTAATTTGGCAGTTCCTCATGTCCTGCTTTGTGGTGTCTGTTCTAATCTTGTCTTGAATGGTTAATTTTTCATTCTGAAAATGTTAGTGCCATTTCTACAAATAGACTGAAAACCTGGGCCTGGCCCTTTATCCATCAGGGCCTTAATAAGAATTATTTCTTCACCAGGCATGTAAACATTTGAGAAGGGTATGTTATGTTTTTATGTGTGAGTAGAAATACATAATTTTGAAAGCCAAGACTTTTCTGCATAAAGATGCTTAGCAAAGCCATGATATGGAGGCTCTTATCCCAGCAGTTTGGGTGGGAAGAGGGCCAGACTTATGAGCCCTGGACCCTAGCACTTAGGAGGAGGCAGTAGGGGAAGAGCTGCCCACGAAGGGGGCGGGGAAGGAGAACAGGAGGGACAGAAGACAGGCAATCCGTTGGTGGTGGCCTGCCAACAGAAGTCCTTGGGCGAGTGCCTGAAACCACCATCACCTCTGAAACTCTCATAAGAAACCAAGTATTTGTTCAATAAGTACGTATTAGGTGCCTATTGTGTGCCTCTTACCATTCTAGGCACTGTGAATTCAGTGGTGAGCAAAGTGAAGACCCCTGCTTCCTTGCAGTCTGTACTCTGGTGGGGGAGACAGGAGACATATGTATATTAAAAGGGAAAAAAATGTATAAATAACATGTCTCCTGTAGTAAGTGTTCCAAAGACCAAATAAAGCATGCACATAGGAATCAACATAGGCAGTTTTGGTAAGTAGGGCATATCTGTAGTAGTTTCATTATTCTAGACTAAGCAGTCTTCATGTTACGTAAATGAATTGACTCGAGCGGAGGGTTCCGATCACCAAAGTGAGTTCAGTCTGTGTGTGCACGTGCACAGGTTAGCAGGGGTGGCTTTCGTGTGGGGCAGTGTTCGTGACACTCTGCTTCTCCAGCTGATGCTGGTGAGTGCGAGCCCTCAGAAGCTCTAGGAATACTGCAGTCATCCTTCATTCATCTGTTGATTTCACTCACCAGTTTTTTGAAGACCCTTGATGCTCAAGTAGAGCCAGGCATGCGGCTTCCACACGGTGGCAGGGGGAGCTCAGACCACCAGGACTTGCTGAGTGTCAATGTTCTTCGTTTTGCTTCTGCATAAATATATATTTTTCCCAACTCAGCAGACCCCCCCCCCACAAAATATAGTAACTTAGAAACTTACAGTTCCTACTACTTTTTTTTTTTTTTTGACTTTAAGTGCTTCATTTATGATATAGTGTCTCCAACACACTAAAAGATGCTTCAGGGTTCCTAAAAATATTTTTCATTTGAGTGGTTTTCAAATTTCTTTTCATCCTAGGGGAAGGACCCTTCCTCCCGCCATGAAAATGTCTTTAAGTTTGCAGAGATTAAAACGGTAATGCACAGAATGCAAAATGAAAAATAAACTTATCCACAATTGTTGATTATGATCGAGAAGCCCTGGAGATCGATCGGGGCTGGGAATGAAAGAGAGAAGCCTAAGGGGAAGGTTTGCAGCTTGGGTGGTTGAGTGGATGGTGCATCTTCAAAATAATGTGAAGAATAGAGGCAATGCCAGGTTCTGCTCTGTACTGTTGTCTGAGATGAAGACCGTAGGCAGGTTGTTGGACACATAGTCTGAGCTTGGGTGACAGGTCTGCACAGGGAGTTGGGTCTAGGGGTTACTCCCTTGAGGACATGGGTTAAAGGCTGGTGGTGGAATCTGGTGGTATTCAGAGAGGAGATTGTGCTGGGGGTGGAGACCAGGACCCTGGAGCCATAAGATGTGCATGTGGGAGTTCAAGGGAAGATTTAAGAAGTTTTAAAGGAGGTGTGTTTCCAAGGTATCCGAGGCATGGTGTGTAGACTGGTTGAAGGGAGATAGACGGGCTGGAAACAGCTTGGCCGTCGCAGGGAGCAGTGACAGTGAGGGGCCAGTGACCAGTGAGCACTGAGCATTGAGAGGTTCTGCAGGTTGAGAAAGGGTTTGGAGGAGTATGTGAGGGGCTTCAAGAGGATGTTGTTTCTCCAGAGATACCAGGAAGGGGAATGGAATCGACTCCATGATAGGGCTGGAGCCAAAACTGTGGCTGGAAGTGAGGGTGACCAAAAGGCACAAGAGCCTTAAAGCCCCAACAGATGAAGCATATCAGATGAGACTGGGTGCCTGTAAGTTCCCTTTCTGTGGGATAATAGTAGCAACAGCCAGCAAGTACATGGTGCTTATGATGTGCAATCACTTTCTCCATGTGAATTCTATGAAGTCGGTAATATTGCTACACCGATTTTACAGATGAGGAAACGGAGCTGCAGGAGTTACAGTGATTTGCCCAAAGTTTCCCCACTGGTAGGTGGAGGATCTGAGCCCAGGTGTCAGGCTGTAAATACTATGTTCTCATACTCCTTCTCATGAGGTCCTCTCCAGTATGATTAGAAAAAAACAAAACAGCTTTTTTTTTTTTTTGAGCATATGAGCAGGACTAGACCTGCTGTCACCCCCAGAGTCCCTCCTTTCCTTGAACAATCCCACTTTCCTGAAAGTGGCACGAGAGCATCATCTGATATACTAGTCACTGTCCAGCAGGAAGCCAGAAACGATGTTGATGCTTCTGGCAGGGAGGGTTTTCATGCAGGGGATTGATCACAAAGACATCGGCAGGCCTGGAGATAGCAAAGTGCGAGAGAAGTGTCAGCCAGAGATCAGGAAGCTTCTGTCACCCGGGGCTGAGGCTTGTACTTGTCACAAAGCTTCTGGAGATGCCATCACTTCTCTCAAATAGAAACCGCAGACACTGGATGCCCACTGATGCTGTGGAGTCACATGTAGTCGCCCTCCCTTGCCTGTGACTGTCACCACCCCTGTCAGAACCTGCACTGTGTCAGGGGACCGGAAAGGTTGCTTCCTCCTCTTGTCTTCCAGTCTTCTACCAGGACATCCCCCAATCACAGCTCAGCAGGAAGCTGGCTGGCCACAGTCTGAGGAAGGAAATTCACAGGCTTACAGCCTGCGGGGCAGTGCTGTCCAGCACACCAGTGACAGGCAGAGGTGGAGACCCGCTTCTCTCTGACACTGCGGTCTCTGGGTTTGCTGGAGGTCCACCTTGATGCAAATCATGTGTCATTCTGGTTGTAAAAACAGAGACATCTTAGAATGTCTGTTTTATATACATATAGGTTCCAGGTAGCCTGCTGGTTCCCACCACTTGGCTGGCCATGCATTTGAGTAACCTCAAGTTGTGGTGTTTAAAAATGTTCCAGGGTCTCAGTTGTTCTTCAGGAAGGGTTTACTAGTGAGGTCCTTGGCACTGTTTTTTGAAACTCTTCAGAAAGATACTTGTCTACAAAAATCCTGCACCGTAGTGCTACACAGTTAAAATTAGAACTGATGGAGAGATTGTTTCTAGTGGCAGAAAGATTAAATACTTGAATGTCAGTTTGATAAAAGATTTTGTTCAGAGGAAATGACACAACTTGAATGGAAATGAAGTGTATAATGAGATATAACTGTCTCTTGGCCAAATGACTATAATAAAGATATTATTTCTTAAATTAATATATAAATTTATCATAATAGCATAATATAATAGGTGCCTATATTAGTTGAGATATGACTTCACTTTTAATTAACAATATCTTAAGCAAGACAGAAGTTTAGTTCTCCACCTTATAACAGCCCAGAGGCAGGCAGTCCCAGGTAGAATGCCCATGGGGCTGTCCAGGAACCCAGGCCCCTTCTCTGTTGTTGCTTCACCATCCCTTGGTGACGTGCTCTCTGTGTGGTCCAGAGTGGCTCATCATGTGTCAGTATTTCAGTCAGCAGGAAAAGAGATAAAGGTGTATGCCAAGGAATACACCCTGGAAGTTATACAAGTCACTTTTGCTCATATCTCATTGGCTAGAACTTAGTCACAAGGCCATACCTAATTCCAAGGGAGGCTGGGAAATGTAGTCTTCGTGTTGGGAGGCCATGCACCCTAGCTAAAAATCCAGAGTTCTACCGAGTTGTCAGGAAGGGGAAAACTGATATGGGAGGGGGAGGGAGGAGAATGTATTGATTTCTACTATAGTACCCCTTGGAATATTATTTAGAAATTGAAAATTTGAGAATAAAATTAATTCAAAAGAATAAGTAGGCAAGCATACCCAAGAACATATAACTTTTTAAGAAAAGTGTCTTTTAAAATTGCCATATTTTCTTTTTTTTGTTAGTGTAACGCTTTTGTTGTTTTAAATATAACATTCCCGGGGCGCCTGGGTGGCTCAGTCGGTTAAGCATCTGACTTCAGCTCAGGTCACGATCTCACGGTCCGTGAGTTCGAGCCCCGCGTCAGGCTCTGGGCTGATGGCTCAGAGCCTGGAGCCTGCTTCCGATTCTGTGTCTCCCTCTCTCTCTGCCCCTCCCCCGTTCATGCTCTGTCTCTGTCCCAAAAATAAATAAACATTAAAAAAAAAAAATTTAAATATAACATTTCCTCTTTTTATATATATATATTTATATATATATAAAACACTTCCTCTTTGAACTTTTATTATAGAAAACTTCAGATGTACAAAAGCATTAGAGTATTGAGAATGGTTTAATGAGCCCCATGTGTCTAGTGCCCAGCTTTGACACTTAATCCGTTTAATTAATTAACTAAAAAAAATTTTTTTTGAGGGAGAAAGAGAGTGTGACGAGTGAGTGGGAGAGGGAGAGAGAGGGAGAGGGAGAGCGAGAGCGAGAGATAGGGAGGGAGGGAGAGAGAATCTTAAGCAGGCTCCACACCTGCTTAACCCCAAAGCAGGGCTCAATCTCATGACCCTGGAATTGTGACTTGAGCCAAAATCAAGAGTCGGTTGTCAACCGATTGAGCCATCCACACGCCCCAATACTTAATCAGTTTAAAGCTAGAGTTGCCTTATCTATCCCCGACCTCCACGCCTATCCCCTTCCTGATTTTTTTGAAGCAGATCTCATTTTTCCTGTTTCATCTGTAAATAGTTCTGTATGCACCTTTAAAAGGTAAAGGCTCTTTAAAAACTAATTAGACTTTTTATTTGGGGATAATTGTAGATTCGTGTGCAGTTGTAAAAAAATAATACAGAGGGGCGCCTGGGTGGCTTGGTCGGTTAAGCGTCCGACTTCGGCTCAGGTCATGATCTCACGGTCCGTGAGTTCGAGCCCCACGTCGGGCTCTGTGCTGACAGCTCGGAGCCTGGAGCCTGTTTCAGATTCTGTGTGTCCCTCTCTCTCTGCCCCTCCCCTGTTCATACTCTGTCTCTCTCTGTCTCAAAAATAAATAAACGTTAAAAAAATTATAAAAAAAAATAATAATACAGAGAGATCCCATGTACCGCTTACCCAGTTTCCCCCACCAGTAGCCTCTCGCAAAACCATAGTATAATATCACAGCTATGATATTGATAGGGATATAGTCAAGACACAGAATATTTACATCAACACAAGGATCCAACCACACCCACAACCCCTTTTCCATAACTCCTGACAACTACCAATCTGTTCTTCATTTCTGTAATTGTGACCTTTCAAGAATGTTATATACCTGGAATCATACAATATGTAAACTTTTAGTATTAGCTCAGCATAGTTACTTCTAGATTCATTCAAGTTGTTGGGTGTATCATTAATTCATTCTTTTTTATTGCTGAGTAGTATTCCATGCTATAGATGTACCCCCTAAAGGTCTTTGTAAACACAATTTGCCTCACTCTCCCTCTTTTCCCTCCTCCTGGCTGCTTCTCTCTTCACAGCAATGCCCAGTGAGTATAACTGTGTGAAACTGAGAAGTGATTGCTCAAGACCCTCTCTGCAATGGTACACCCGAGCTCAAAACAAGATGAGAAGACCCAACTTGTTGTTAAAAGACATCCTCAAGTAAGTATGAGCCCTCGGACCTTACGATTGCCCTGACTAGGTCAGCTGTGGGGAGCTGGGAGAAAAATGCAACAGGCCCTGAAGGATGGCTCTCGTACTTGGTCAGAAGATCATACAAAGGCACATTTGAGTAAGGATTCAGTGCACAGATGTCTGGATTTATGCATCAGGCTTTACTTAATGATAGGACAGTGCCAGCCAGGGAGGCACCATCCCGAGAGAGCAGCTCTTAAGTGCACAGCTCTCCCTGCCATTACGTGACCAAACAGGGCTTTTCCTCTTAGCTATTTTAAGTTAATCTAAAAATATGGCTAATTAAAGTCCTCTACAAGCTTCTGAAGAGCCTTAAATATTGAATACTAAAAAAGATGACCAGTGTTTCAGCCAGGTCACCCTTATATCCTAATATATGGTATAATTGTTAAAGGAGGGACCTGGCAGTTGCATTTGGTAAGCAGCCAAACCAAGTTGAAAATCACCCTTTTGAAAATACCACTAATTTAGGAGGTGTAGAAGGAGGAAGGTAGGAAAGGGAAATGTACATTAATATCTTCCAGCTACTTTTGACACCAACCGATATTTACTGAGGTCTGATATGCCTGGCACTGTGTTGGGTGCCGGCCTGTGGCTGCGAATGAGGTACACCTGGGCCAATGGCTGTTCACAGTGTGGGCGAGAGAGTCACAATGGGGAAGTACCATGCAGTGTCCTCAGGTCTGTAGGCATTGGGCCTGCTTTTTTGTTTTTTAATATTTGTTTATTTATTGAGAGAGTGTGCAAGCAGGGGAGGGGCAGAGAAAGAGGGAGACACAGAATCCGAAGCAGGCTCCAGGCTCCAAGCTGTCAGCACAGAGTCCAGCGCAGGGCTCAAACTCACGAACTGTGAGATCATGACCTGAGCCCAAGTTGGACGCTTAACCAACTGGAGCCACCCAGGTGCCCATGGGCCTGCTTTTAACACACTGTTCTTTTCCCTTCCCTTTTTCCTTTTTTTTTTTTTGTTTTTTTTGGTAATCAAGAAAAGGGATTACTACATGCATTGAATGTAATTCCTTTTTGGAGGGCTGGGGAGAGGAATAGGTAGGTAATACTGCATTCACAAGATTTAAAATTCAAAAGGTATTAAAAGTGCTCAGTAAAATATCTTCTCATTCCTGCTCCCCACTTAAAGATAACCAATATTATTTTGTATATATAAGAAATATTGTGTGTGTGTGTGTGTATGTGTGTGTGACCCACCCCCCATTTTTACACAGATGGTAACATCCTATTCATGTAACATTGTCCTCGATTCCAGGGAGAAATTAGGATGCTTGTCCAGGTTTTCTTGGGGGATCCTGTTGAAATAAGAATCAAGAAGTCTTGAACACACTTCCTAGCAATACTGTCCTGCATTATCCTCGTCAAATATTAAGAAATATTTAGCATCTGGTGTATATAGTATACTGTGCTAGATGCTGTATTTTTTAAAACTGCCCCTTTCTTTAGACAAGAGATCATTTTCCCCTTAAGGTTATTCTTTAACTTTGTTTTTTCAGTAACACAAATTATGTAAAACAGTGGTTCTTAAACTTTGGTTTAAACTTTTTTTTTTTACTGTTAGTTTATCAGTATCACTTGGGGAGCTTATTAAAAATGAGGTTTTGGGGGTGCCTGTGTGGCTTAGTCAGTTAAGCGTCTGACTCTTGATTTCAGCTCAGGTCATGATCTCACAGTTTGTGAGATCCAGCCCCACTGTTAGTGCAGAGCCTGCTTGGGATTCATTCTCTCTCTCTCCTTCTCTCGCACCCCTACTCTGTCTCAGCCCCTCCTCCCCTCAGCCCTTCTCTCTCTCTCTCTCTCTCTCTCAGAAAATAAACTTAAAAAAAAAAAAAAGAGGTCTCTAGAACCAGGACTAGCCTTAAATCTTTTATCCTAGTCCTGTGTGTGTATGTATGTGCATGTGTGTATTTTAAACTATACAATAATGTAAGTTTATCAGATCTTTAAAAGCAGTTTTTTGTAGATGGTCTTAAGGGTAGCTGGTGGTTCTGTCTCCCCTCAGTCAGCTTATCTCTGGGGGTAGAATCTTCGAAGCAATAATGAGGAGATTGTTCATTTTGCTTTCGTATTCTTTTAAGGGCTCCCAATATTTTCCGCCCATTTTTTATTGTGGTAAAATACACATCACATAACATAGAACTTACTGTCTTAACCATTTCTAAGTATACAGTTCAGTGATGGTAAATACCTTCACACTGTTGTGCAGCCATCACACCATCCACTGCAGAACCCTTTGCATCTTGTAAAACTGACACTCTACCCATTAAACACTAACCGCCCCCCCCTTCCTCCCTTCCCCCGACCCGGCCGCCACCACTCTTTCATTCTCTGTGATTTTTGACTACTCTGTGTACTTTATATAAGTGGAATCATACAGCATTTGGAAGACTGACAGTATTTTAAAATGGCAAAATATTGAAGCTGAGATTCTATAGCTCAGAAGATGTTACTTGTTTTTTTAAGACCAGTGGTCTGCATCGTGATTCATATTTTATTATGACATCTTTGCAGAAACAAGTTTTCTCTACTTTCACTTATAACAGAGAGTCATAAATGACTATCTTGTCAGGAAAATAAGAAATGGTGCCCTAAGTTGACCACTAAGGTCACCTTAAAGACTACTTTCATGCTGCATGGCAGACAGACTCAACGTGGGGTAGGTTTTCACTTATTTCTCATGATTTCTCTTGATTATCCCATAACCATGTCATGATGCCTAATTGATTTTTTTTCCAGGTGTATATTGCTTGTGTTTGGCGTGTGGATCCTTTATATCCTCAAGTTAAATTATACTACCGAAGAATGTGACATGAAAAGAAGGCATTACGTAGACCCGGACCGTGTGAAGGTTAGATATTCCATTGGTGTGATTTAAATTAAAAAAGTTCCAGGCTTATACTTAAACAGAAATGTCATCTCTAAAGGGTTATAAATAAGTGGTCATGAAAGTTATAAACGGAGGGAAAATACTTCATCTTAGCCCTCCAAAATCAGGGATGACCCTCTCCCCCACCACCAAAAAAAAAAAAAGAAACCCAACCCACCCACCTACTCCCCCACCTACCCCCACACCTACCCCACAGTATTGTTCCTTCATTTACCGAAGTCGTGGCAGGAGGTGGGTTGCATTTGACACACCCCAGGGCACCTGTCGTGGAGTTACTTTGCTGTGATGTTGCCAGTGTACATGTTCTTAGAACAGGGGGAAGTTCTTTGGGTATCACCTGTCATTGCTGTGTTTTATTTTTCATTTTAATGATTTCACACTGTATTTCAAGATTTTTTCCCTTCAGTTTATATTCATTTTTCTAAATCAATTGACCTATTAAATGCTAATTTCACTGCTTAGTTGAGTAGTTAAATGATCCAGTAATGTTCTGTCCTGGACGAAAGAAGAGATGATTTTAAGTAAGGTAGCATGGCAGTAATGATAACCAACATGTATAGGTGCTTTACATACATTATTTAATTACCATCACGGCTGGGAGCTACTCCAGTGTTCTCTCCCTCTTAAAGACGATGGCTGGGAGGTTAAGCTGCTTGCCCAAGTTTACATGTAGTTTAGTTAACCAGTTTAGTTAATCTGGTTTAGTGTATACTGTGTAACTATTCTCAAAGTGCTTCAGCAATATAAACTCATTTTACCCTCATAGTAGGAACTGTCATTACCTCCGTCTCACAGCTGAGAGGAGGGGCGCGGAGAGTAAGTAACCAGTTTAAGGTTACCTTCACTAGTAAGTGGTGGAGTTGGGGCTTGGACTCGGCCGTGTGGTCCTAGTTCCACGTGACTGCTGTCTACCTGGGTAGGGGATGTCCCCAGAAAGGAGCCAGAAGTTATAGGGAGGGTGATGCAGAGAGTAGGAGGGAGCTTACATTTCTGACCTAGATTCAAGTCTAAATGCCACTTAGTCAAAAATGAGACCTTGGGCAAGTTACTTAATTGTTTTGAGTCCCAGTTTTCTCAGCTGTGAAGTGTAGACAACAATATCTGTATAATAGGGTAGTCCTCAAGGTTGAATAAGATAATATACGCAGAACTCCTTTTCTAGTCAGGGTATTTGTTCACGTGTTTTTACCTCAATCTGTATGTCCTTCGAAGTGCCTCACACACTATGTGGGACAGGTGGGTATAAACAAGGAAATGAAAATTAATACTTAATAATTACACTTTATTATAAAATATTATTTTTATGAAATATTCTAAAATAAATAAAAAAATAAACGGCACAGCTTGGCCGATGCAGAACCATTGTGTCTCACAGAGCCTGCCTTTTTGTGCTGTATCTGTCCCCAGAGGTTCGCTGACTCTGCTGATTTTTCCAGCATCAGCACGTCTGCCGTGGTGGAGCAGGATGTGTCTAGCGCCTCTGCTCAGGCTTTCCGCCTCCCCGTCTGGCTGGCCTTGCGGTCGCCCCGGTATCTGTGCGCTCTTCCCTTTGCTTCTCTGCCATGCTTATCCACATTCTCTTTCTCCTGTCCATTTCGTCAATCATGCCGTTAACCGTCTGACCAACTGCAAAGATAATCACTCTCGAGTCTCGTTTAATTGAGGAGAGATGGGAGCTCTCGCATACAAGGGTCCAGCACACCATTTCACAAGTACAAGGTGGGGAAGATGTGCTTTAGTATACCTGGGGTAAAATTAACTTGGCAGTTTTCGTGCCTGGCCAGCGCCATCGGTGTTGGCCTGTGCCGTGGCTGCGTACAGCTTGTCCTTAGCTACATTAATAGACCAGGGATGCTCTGCTTGTCCCTGCAGAGCTCAGACAAGTGCTCTGATCATTATGGCTATTACTCTGTAAAGTTCCCCAAGGAGTCCTAGTGACTCCGGAGGATGACCAGAGAAGAGACTCGAGACCATGTCCCTGAGGAACCTTTGAAGCAATGGGAACATTTGTGTGGCCCGAAGGAGAGAAGGACTGGTGGAGGGCATGTGGCAGCTACTGTCAGCAAGCCAGAGGCCTGGCCTATGGAAGGGTCCGCTCTGCCCAGGTGGCCTTAATGGCAGAGGTGCAGATCAGGGGATGGCGGCCAGGCTGAGAGGAGAAGCGTTTGATGGTCGGAGGCATCTACAGTTGGGATAAATGGGTGCCTTTGTGGCAAATCTCTAAAACTCTTTAAGCACAGCCAGGGCCACCCAGGTGCCCCTCCTTACCTGCCTTTCTATAGCCAGGCATGCCCCACTGTGGCTGGAGTAGTATTTCTGAAAATTGAATCTGATATATTGCTTCCCTGTTGCAAACTGTGATTTGTTCCCATTACCTTTAGAATGTCCAGACTCCTTAGTCTGGCCTGTAGGGCTCTTGGTGGCTTGGTTCCTGCCAATCCCTTCAGCCTCCTTTAGCCACCCCATGTTCCAGCACTGCCTGAACCGGGGCCTAAATCTTAAATGTTTTCACTACTCCTTGGCTGAGCTGCTTTCTTTCTTCCTCATTTTGGTTTTGTTGTGCACTTCCCTGGTAACTAATGACGAACATCTCCTTGCATGTTCATTGGCCATTTATATATCTTCTAAGGAGAAATATCTGTTCAAATTCTTTGCCCAATTTTTCATTGGGTTATTTGTCTTTTTATTTGTCTATTATTGAGTTGTAAGAGTTTTCTATATATTCTGGAGACCAGTCCCTTATCAGATACATGGTTTACAAGTATTTTCTCCCATCTTGTGGATTGTCTTTCCACTTTCTTCATGGTGTCATTTTCAGCACGAAAAGTTTCTAATTTTGATTAGGTCCAGTTAATCTATTTTTTCTTTTGTTCTTTGTGCTTTTGATGCCAGACCTCTGAAATCACTGCCTAATCCTGTGTTTTCTTCTAAGAGTTTTATAGTTTTAGCTCTTAAATGTAGGTCTTTAATCTGTTTTGAGTTAGTTTTTGTATATGATGTGAGGCTGGGGGCCAACCTTTTTCTTTTGCATGCGGATATCCAGTTTTCCCGGCACCATTTGTTGAAACGATTTTTCCCTATGTTTGCTACAATCTTTCTAACTTCTCTGGCTGGAGCCCCTCCCTCCCTTTGCCCCTCTGCTACTCATCTTTTACATCAAATCTCAGCTCAGGGGTTAGGTTTTCTCAGATGCCTTCTCTGATCATCCTTCTCTCTGTCTTCTAGAAGCCTCTTCATACCTTAATCCTAACATTTACACTGTAGTATTTTAACTGTCTTTCCACTTGTCCTTTAAGCAAGCCCTTGGGAAATGGGGATTGTGTGCTAACATTTTCTATTAATGAATATATCCTTAGGTATATTAAAGTCCAGGGAGAGGGGAGATATTACCGAACCATGGTGTGGTGTCTCATCTCTAAACTCCAGATTGTATAGAACATCCACAGTTAAGTAACAGGCAACTCTTCAAATATTTTTCAGTAACATCCATTAAGTTTAATGTCCCTTTAAGGAATAGGTGAGATACCTCCTCATATCCACCAGTAGACAGTAGACAGAAAACAAACAAACAAACAAACAAAAACCATCTTGCCATCCCCTTCCCTCTAAACCATGGAATATGAGTTCTCCATTTAGGCTGATGGGGCCAAGTTTTAAAATCTAAGTTCACTGCAGGACCAATAACAGCCTCTCAGGGCTGCCAGTGCCCTGCCCTGATTGGCTCCAATGAGGATTCTTGACCAATCCCTGGCAAAGGGGATGGGAGTATCTAATGGGCGAGGTCAGCTTCCCAAGCCCCACTGCCTGCCTAGAGAAGGGGTGATAACTGCCTGAACAGAATTATGTCTCCCTAAGAAGAAGGAACAGGAAATGGAGACCCAGTAGCAGTCCACAGTGACCACCACATCGAACCAGTTCTAAAAGATTCTAAAAGATCATTATTTTTTCCAATGATAAAAATAACACCAAAAATTCAAATAATACAGAAATGAATAAAGTAGAAAGTCCCTTGCAGTTTGTGGCGAAAGAGGGGGGAATCAGCTGATGGTTTTATAAGTCAAACTTGTTTGTGAAAATCTCGGTCAATTCAGAAATTAATAAAGTAGAAAGTGAAAGCTTGCTACAACCATGGTGGAATTAGGGATATTTTTTATTTCATTACTTGAGACTTTTTAATAGCTTTTTAACATTGTCGACGCTGTCAGAATGCCCCACTTTTCACAGTGGTCCTGACAGCTTGTCCTCTGCATGTGCCTCTGAGAGCTTGCCACATTAGACAGCAAGAGTTGGAGATCAGTGAGGATTTGGGTGGGGAATAGCAGGAGAGAAGACTGAAAATGAGCCGGGACCAAAGAGGGAAAGCCCTTGAATGCCACACTGAGCAGGTCCCCAATTTGATAGCTGGTCACGTTTCATTAAGGCAAAACCAGAAATCCTTTCTCAAGTCCCCGGAATGCAGGAAATGGCCAGGGAAGCTGGCCGGTGTGGTCCTGGTGTTCTCAATGGCTGTGAGGCGGTGTGCAGTATGAGCTCTCTGCAAAGAGAACCCTGTCTCCAGACTGTTGCTGGACATTGGTCCTTACCACCAAGAGCACTGGGGCAAATTTGAATTGTTGTAGATGTATGTTAGCTGAAGGTGGTCTCAAAGCCATGAGGCCCTGTTAGCTCTGTTGATGATATTCAGCAGCTAGCAACGTTAGTGGGACCCTGCTGACCCTGTTGGACTCTGAGCATTGCCTAGTTGTGCTGGGCCTGGCCTGTGTTAACACAGCTGCAGAAGTGTGCCCGTGGCTTTTGTCCTTTCTATTTAAGGACGCCCCTTAACGTACAGTTTCTTTAAAAAGATTCACAGTGGTCTCTGTGGGGACCCGGACACTTTGAAAGTACATTTCAGATGTGAAATTGCACTTAAAAATGTTTAAGGAGAGACAAGGGCACATTCATGTCAGGTCACAATCAGGTTTGGGCTGCGTGGTAGCAGCAGTTTGAACTTGGCCCTCTCTCTTCTCAGCTAAAAACCACATATCACCCTGAGGACTGCATTTTGTGCTGTATAGTTCATTATGGCCAAATGTGCTTCTCTCTGACTCTGCAGACCTGCGCTCACATAGCTAAGGTAAGCAGTATAACCTGGGCCGAGGTATTAGTCCAGGTGTCTGCACCTCTAGACCGATTCTTTTCCCCTCTTAGCGCTGCCTCCTTGCCCCAGATCATCCTCGGATATCAGAGATGAGGAAACTGAAGGCTTGACCGAGGGTTAGATCTTTAGTCAAGGTTACACTGCTGGTTGACAGATCTAGAACCGGGTCCAGCATCCAGATCTTCTGATTGGTTTTTCTTAATGGTTTACTGTGCCAAAATACACACACCATAAAATTTACTCCTTTCAAGCATGCAATTTTGTAGTGTCCGTGCACTTACACAGTTACACCACCATCACACCAGTCCAATTTTAGAACATTCCTTCCATCACCCAACGGGTAAGTTACCTCACCTGTTGTAGTCTGTCCCCACCCTCAGCCACCAGTCCCCGGCTGTCACTGACTGTCTGAGTTTTTACTGTGGTACTCTTTCTGTGACTCAGTTATTCAGATTTTGCCCTACTTTTTTAGCTGGGTAGGAGTTACAGATGGTTGACTTCAGTGTGAGTTACATGTGGCAGTAGCTTTGCTCACGGTTCTCCTACGGCTGTTCTCACATGTTTCAGGCAGAGTGTGTAATGCTGTGGGCGTCAGAGCAGCCCCTGGGAGGAAGAGGCCAGCACCAGCCTGGTACACATCTGGCATTGAAAGCGTCATAAGGTAGCCCATGCCCTCAGCTCACGTGGTCTGTGGCTGCATTGGGCTCCTACCCAGGTTTGGTGAGCTCTAGCCCCGAAACCCTCCTCCAACCTCAGTGCCGTGCCCTGTCCTCGACGTAAAGGACTAAAAGAGAACATTGCCTTTTACTAAGAATTATGCCATTTACTTCTATTTGGAGGACCATTATCCTAAAAATTCTGCAGTAGAAATGAAAGCAGAGACTGCCGAGGAAAATCACTTTGATTTTTTAAATACCCTTCAGTGAATTTTCACATTGTGGTTTTCCATGGCAAGTCGCCACCTCCCTGACAGTCGGAACTACCAGATGTCTGTTTATTCTTAGCTGTGGGCAGCCGGCAAGCTCAGCCTGGAAGACGGTTAAAACACCGAAGCCCTCATTTCCACGCCTTGATTTGAGAGAAGCGGGAGTTTCTGTATATTTTCAACAGTCGCCAGTTCTCTGCTTCCCAGTGGTCCTCCCAGTGATCCTTCCCAGTGGATGAATGCCAGCCAGACCCCTCTGTGTCCGTCTGTCCTTGCCTGCTCTGGCTTCCAGCTCTGGAGCTTTCTGCAGCAGGGCAGGGGAGGGTCACAGCCCCTTCTTTCATCACGGCTCTGGGAGGCGAGGTTCTCCTCCCCGGGCTTTTCTCATTCGAGCTGTGGAGGAGGTGGGGGAGAGGCTGGAACAACTTCTGGTTAGAAGAAATGGTCCCAGGGGCTTTCTCGGGGCCTGTCCACACCTCTAAATGAGGTGAAACGAAAGGAGCAGAGGAACTGCTGTCGCTGTAGACATTTCTGGTGGCGTTCAGAGCATGTGCTCACCCGGGACGGATGTAATCGCACCCGCGGTGAGTGAGGGCAGGCGCAGTCCCCGTCACAAGGTGATGACTAGGCCTTGTCCTCTGCCCCCAGTCTAGACAATTAAGTCTGAAGCCTCAAGTGGAGCTCTTTGCCAGAATGGAAATGGAACGAAGTTTCACTCCTTCCAAATGAAACTTTTAAAGAGAAAATTTGGCAGCTCAGGAGAGCCGAGCCCAGGTTTCTGGCTTGATCACCTACTTCTCTTTCCAGTCATGAGCCCATCACTCGTCTGCTCGGGGTTTCTTTGGGCACTTCTCAGAGGTTCATTTCTATCCTAGGAGATCTGCAAAACCAGATGCTTGACATGTCATTTTGGCCTTTTGTCCTCTAAAACTTGCTGTTCACAACCCTCAGGCCTGGGGTCTAGAGTCAGATGTGTGTGGTCTGTGTGGCTTCTCTGTTTGCCCTGCCCCTGCTGGTGGGGTGTTAAGTCCCTGCTGGGTGCACAGTGACATGGGCTTGGCAGGCCTTCCTTCCGGTGCTACTGGGGGTCACGACTGGTCCTTGCCTGGCTTTCCTGCCGATTCCTCACGAAGGTGCCAATTTGTCTTTAAACTCTTGTTCTCAGTGGTGGTGTTTGTGTGCTGCTCTGTGTGGACAGAGGCTGTGGTTTTAGGAATTTGGGAAGTAATCGGACCAGGTTAGCACACCAGCCCAGCCCTCTTACCGGCCATGCCTCCTTGAGCCCACACAGTGAAGGTACTGACGGCCATTTTGTGAGGTGTCGGAGATCTAGCAACAGGCCGAGGCAGTGGCTGGCATAATGTATGCAGCAGCATCTGTGCTCAGAGAATGTCAGTTCACCTTTTCAGAAACAGGGCCGCATCCTCAAGATGTAGACAGTGTACTCTTCCCAGATGCTAATAACTTTTTGAAGCTGTAATTTAAAAAGGGAGGGTGGGGGCTTTTGCTGTAGTAAGATAGAAGTTTTCCTACAAAAAATTATTATACAAAAATTAGACAATAAAAATAACAAGCCTCTGAGGAAGAACATAGTTGAGGCAAACATTTAAAGTTATATACAACAGGGGCGCCTGGGTGGCTCAGTCAGCTGGGTCTCTGACTTCGGCTCAGGTCATGATCTTGTACTCTCTGAGTTCGAGCCCCATGTTGGGCTCTGTGCTGACAGCTCAGAGCCTGGAGCCTGATTCGGATTCTGCCCCTCCTCCTCTCATGCTCTCTCTCGCTCGCTCGCTCTCTCAAAAATAAATAAACATTAAAAAGTTTAAAAAATAAAATTATATACAACAATGATCCTCATAATAGTATGGACGCAGTTCAAAAGACATGTTCAGTCCTAAAAATAAATATCCCAGCAAATCTAGGACACCATACATTCATGCACATAGGCGTTTGTATGTGCGTGTGAGTGAGAAGATAGCTTGGTGGGAGGAGGGGTAAGGCAGAGCCAAGGCTGCTGAATGTGGAGATAAGGACAAAAAGTACAGCGATGAGGGAGAACTTCCTGCCAAACAGTTTGGAGGCAGAATTTGGCCAGACTGAGCCAAGAGGAAAGACTGGGACGAATGGCCCTTTGTCCCATGTCCTTCCGTGGGTTGCTGCATTCATCTGGGCTAGAGTATTTGGCATTCAACAGTCGTTCATTATTTTAAAAAAATTTTTTAATGTTTATTTCTGAGACAGAGACAGAGCATGAGTAGGGGAGGGGCAGACAGAGAGGGGGACACAGAATCCGAAGCAGGCTCCAGGCTCTGACCTGTCAGCACAGAGCCCGACGCCAGGCTCTAACTCACAAACCGTGAGATCATGACCTGAGCCGAAGTCGGACGCTCAACCAACTGAGCCACCCAGGTGCCCCAACAGTCGTTCCTTATTGAGGCAAAGCATTAATGTGCAAGGAAAATTGTATACAAAACCAAGGCCAGCTACTTCTATGTTGACGTGACATTATTCCCTGGTTACATGTAGAATAACTTGCATTTCAGACTGTATGAAGCTCATTGCCCCAACTGGTAGGTAAATAAGCCTGTTTCTCATCCCGCTAGACAGGAACCTAAAATACATGAGATTTTTTAAAAATGTGGTAAAAATCACATAAAATTTACCATCTCAGCCATTTTTAAATGTGCAATATGGTGCTGTTAAGTGTGATATGTTATATTCACACTGCTATGAAACAGATTTCTAGAACTTTTACATCTTGCAAAACCTAAACTCTGTACCCATTAAACAATAGCTTCCCACCTGCCCCTCTCTCAGCCTCCAATAACCAGCGTTCTACTTCCTGTTTCTATGAATTTTAGTACTATAGAGATCTTATGGAAGTGGAATCAAACAGTATTTGTCCTTTTGTGACTGGCTTATTTCACTTTGTATAATGTTCTCAAGGTTCATCCATGTTGTAGCCTGTGTCGGGCTTTTATAAAACATGAAATACATCAGAGTATGTATTTCACCCCACATTTATTTTAGGAACAAGGGCAGGCTAGAGATAGGAGGTGGGGGTATGCGGACATGCTTTCCTTGTATAATGAAGTAGATATTGTTGAGTTTATCTCCTTGTTATGTGATTCTCTCAGGTTTTTTTCTTTAAGTTTCTGACCACAAATTAACTCTAAAAGGGAGATGTTTTGTGCTGAAAGACAGTAATCTACAGGGAGCTTTATCAGACATCCCAGGACACAGTGTCATCTGTAAGAGGGTATTTCTGATGCCTGAGAGGTTATTTTTTTAAACTCAGCCTGGTGTGATTTCATTCCAGAGAGCTCAGAAATATGCTCAGCAAGTCTTGCAAAAGGAATGCCGACCAAAGTTTGCGAAGAAGTCCATGGCGCAGTTGTTTGAGCACAGGTACAGCATGGACTTACCGCCTTTCGTGAAGGAGGCCCCCAAAGTGAATGAAGCCGAGTACAAGTACGATCCTCCTTTTGGATTCCGGAGGTTCTCCAGCCAAGTCCAGAGCCTCTTGGAGATATTGCCTGAGCACGACATGCCTGAACACTTAAAAGCAAAGAGCTGTAGGCGTTGTGTGGTTATCGGAAGCGGCGGGATACTGCACGGACTAGCACTGGGCCATGCCCTGAACCAGTTTGATGTTGTGATAAGGTACATGGGTTCACCTCTAAAGTTCAGTTCACTGCTGTTGGTGTAGTGCCAGCGACAGTGAGGGGTGCAGGAAGTGCTGCAGGCCCCTGCCTGCAGGGGATTTACTGCTTGAGGAGTTGAGACACAAATGTGAAATGATTGGATGCCCCCAAACTGCGCCGTATCGACCCTAATATGGCAGAACCTTTACAGAGGAGGTGAGGTTTGGAAGACTGGGTAGATTCAGGAGGAAGCCTGGGTGAGGCAGAGCCAGGAAGTGGATGTGGTGTTGGGGGGTGAGCTAGTGAGATGCCTGGCTTCGGGGAGCAGGGCTCGGTGTAGGTGCACCCCACGAGCAGTGCTGGAGGGATCGTGGGGAGCACACAGTCTGAACTCCGTTCATCCTAGATTCTCTCTGGTTTAGCCAGCTGAAAATTGTTTTCCTGATTGTAAAAGTAAAATGTGCTCATTCTTGAAGATTAAAAAAAAAAATACAGGAAAATGTAAGAAAGAGAATAACCACTCATAGCACAAATAACCAACCACTATTAATTTGCTGTGTTTTTTCCACTTTTGTTCTATACACATACTAATGAGTGCATTTATATTCTTATAAAGTATTTTGCTTTTTTAATCTAATATTATGAACAGTTTCTGAGGTCATTAAATATTTCTTAGAAAATTAACTCTTCCAAGTACTTACCGTTCCTCTAAATGAGAGTATCAGAAGTTATTTAGCTGTTCTGTTGTGGACATTTAGAATTTTTCAGTTTCTTTGTTATTGTGAAAATGCCTTGCACATTCTCATACTTAAGTCTTTATCTCTGATTATTTCCTTTCCAAGAATTCTCAGAATTGTTGGCTTAAAGATACTCGAATATTTTTAAGGCTCTTGATACATTTTAATAAATTCTCCTCATCTGAAGGATGTGTAGAACCAGGAGCATGATGAAGGCATGCTGGGCCTTCATCAGATTTGCTCAGCAGGAGCGTGTGGATTTGACCAAAGGCAGGGCAGGCGAGGGCTGGGGACTGGGTGTCGAGTTTGTAGTCCGTGCACGCGGTGTGTGGGCCTGGTGTGAGGCAGAAAAAGTGGAAATGGAGACTGAAGGGTCAAATCCGGGAGATATATTGAGAAAGTAAATTGGGGGACTTCCTGACAGCTTGACAGTTAATGGTAAGGGATGCCAGGATTTCTAGTCTGGGGTCTCAGGTGTTAGCAGAACTGCTGTCAGAAGCGGAGTAGTTGGAGGAAAAAATCTCTGGTTAGTGAGGGAGTATAACAAGATCCATTTCAAATATTCTGAGTCTAAAAGTGATATGTTCACATAATGCCTTTGTCCCCAGTAGCTGTGATCTCAGGCAAGTTTCCTAACTGTCCTGTGCCTCTGTTTCCTCATCTATAGATGGAGGAAATAATAGTAGGTACCTCATAGGCTTACATAAAGACAAAATGAGTTCACAGATGTAAAGCACTTAGAACTTAGGGTAAAGCATTTAGTGTCGGGCTTGGGGTAAAGGCTCAATGGATGTTAGCAGCTCTGTTTGGAGAATTTGTAGGATAGACGGGGGCTCTGGAGGAGAGGACAGGGGGTGTAAAGTGTTTGTGGGAATGAATCAGACTTTTGTAAGAGCCAAGATAGAAGAAATAGTTAAGAATCTAGATTTTTTTTTTCTTAATGTTTTATTTATTTTTGAGAGACTGAGCACAAGCAGGGGAGGGGCATAGAGAGAGGAAGACACAGAATCCGAAGCAGGCTCCAGGCTCTGAGCTGTCAGCACAGAGCTGGACACGGACTTGAACTCATGAGCCGTGAGATTATGACCTGAGCTGAAGTTGGACGCTTAACCGACTGAGCCACCCAGGAGCCCCAAGAACATAGTTGTTTTTTTTTTTTTTTAATTAATTTTTTTTTTTTTAAGGTTTATTTATTTTTGAGACAGAGAGAGACAGAGTATGAACCGGGGAGGGTCAGAGAGAGAGGGAGACACAGAATCTGAAACAGGCTCCAGGCTCTGAGCCATCAGCACAGATGCCTGTCGCGGGGCTTGAACTCATGAACCGCGAGATCATGACCTGAGCTGAAGTCGGACGCTTAACCAACTGGGCCACCCAGGCGCCCCTCAAGAACATAGTTTTAAGGCAGAAGAGGTGCCATGGGCCCCAGCGGCCAGAGAGCAGGAATGATGTGAGGTGGGGGGGTAGGAGTGGGGCCTCCAGGGTTATAAATGTTGGGGTGAAGAAGGATATAGCCCCTGCCTTTCATTGAATGCTTCTGTGTGCCAGACACTACCTTGTCTGCTTTAGATGTTCTTGTTCCTCAGTGGAGCCATCACTGTGGGCATCATAGATGAGCACCTTGAGGCACTGCAGGGCCCAGGGTCCGGGCCGGACACAAACAGTCCACATGCAGGGTATGAGGCTTCCAGAACCTAATCCCTGGTCCTGCGTGATCAGCTGAAAGATGCGTGCACAGGCAGCACTGGGGAGGCAGACGGGACCCCATGTCCATCTACTGGTCCGTGACTGGGATACAGGAAGAGAAAAAGAGAGAAGCCAGGAGTTGCAGGCAGTGCACACTCTGGGCCAGAGGAGAAGTGTGGCGGGAGTGAAGGGTGGCCCTGGGCTGGCCTTGCAGAGCAGTGGGATTTGGCTCTTCAGGGAGGAGGTAGGTGGGGAGATCTTAGGTGTGGAGCCCCCCACCCTGGCAGGAGGAGGGAGAGGCTGGGAGAGTGGGAAAGGGGCTGGAAGGTGGCCCAATGCCCAGTGGTGGCCCACACATCACCAGACTGGGGAACAGGGACTTCATGTGTGGGCATTGGGAGGCCACTGAGTGCTGGGGATAGAGAAAGGGTTGCTTAGCCTGATGATGAGGGAGAATATCAGTGAAGAAGCCTTTGCAGGTTAACTTTTCGGTTTGAAACAATTTCAAATTTAACAGAAAAGTTGCAGAAATAGTACAGAGAACTCGCATTCACCCTTCCCCCCAGATTCTCCAACCTGTAATGCTTTATCACATTGCTTTATAATTCTCTCTCTCTCTCTCTCTCTCTCTCTCTCTCTCCCGTTACTCTTCCGAACCCTTTGATAGTTGCAAATATCAAGCCCCTTTACCCCTAAACAAGTCAGTGTGCATTTCCCAAGAACAAGGGCATTCATTCTATTATAGAACTGCAGAACCACGGAACAATGTTGAGAATCAGGAAATTAACATCGATAAAATTTAGACGCTGTCTACATCCTTATCAGATTTCACCAGCCACACTGATAATGTCCTTTATTTTAAAATAAGAAATGGGAAAAAATAACCACCTCAGGGGCATGCCTTGCATTTAGTCATCGTGTCTAATAATATGATAATCCAGAGGTAGGTATCAGATCTAGAAGAAGTGGCAGCGGAATAGAGAAGGAAGTTGGGATACAGGTGTGATAATACAGGGGAAGAACCAGACAGACATTTTTTGAGATTACGAAACTCTTTAACTGGGTCAGTTTGCTTTCAGAAGAATTCTTACAATTTGCCCCCAAACAACGAGCCTGGTAAGAGCCTTTGTTGATCTGACAGTTGTAAGTGTCCCAAATCCTTGCTTTAAGGATGCACCTGGGCCTATTGCCCTCCTTGGTCCTGACCCTGTCGGTCTAAGTGTGGTTTGTGTCTGCCTTGCCCTGGTTTCTAGGTTTCCTTTCTGCTTATCTTTTTGAATTCCTGGCAAGAATCCCTCATATCTGAACACAGTGGGAAGCCTTCAAGGCAACATCACTGGTGCCCAGAGAAAGCCTAAAATATAATATGTTGGATTAGCTTGAAATGGCAGGACTACATGGGATTGCTTGACATTCAGAGTTGAGGTATGGGTGTCCCTCAGGGACGCAAGGCTGCTGGGAGGGATGCCTTCCTCCGGACCCACAGCCACTCCCAGTCCTAAAAATGCTGGGGACGCAGTGCAGGGACTTTGTATGATATGATAAGAGGGTTGATGGCTTGCTTTGTCAATTTATCTTTTCCTTTTTATTTAAATAGGTTAAACAGTGCACCAGTTGAGGGATATTCAGAGCATGTTGGTAATAAAACTACCATAAGGATGACTTACCCAGAGGGTGCGCCACTGTCTGACCTTGACTATTATTCCCATGACTTGTTTGTTGCTGTTTTATTTAAGAGTGTTGACTTCAACTGGCTTCAAGCAATGGTGAAAAATGAAACCCTGGTAAGCACTAGAAACTCAGCCATCTAGTATTCTTTCATAAGAAGTGGAGGGGTCTCTAAGTGTAATTACAGACTTTTATTTTTTAAGCAAACACAGTGGCATACATACAGTTGACCCCTGAACAGTGTGGGTTCGAACTGCGTGGGTGCACTTATGCACAGATTGTTTTCAGTAAATACAGTATAGTATTGTAAATATACTTTGTCTTCCTTAAGATTTTCTTAATAACATTTCCTTTTCTCTAGCTTACTTTACTGTAATAATATAATATATAATACATATAACATACAAAAGATGTGTTAATCGACTGTTTATATTATCAGTAAAGCTTCTGGTCAACAGTAAGCTCTCAGTTAAGCTTTCGGAGAGTCCAAAGTTATCTGTGGGGGCACCTGGGTGGCTCAGTTGGTTAAGCGTCCGACTCTTGATCTCAGCTCAGGTCTTGATCTCAGGGTTGTGAGTTCAAGGCCCCCATTGGGCTCCACGCTGGGCATGGAGCCTACTTAAAAAAAAAAGTTATATGTGGATTTCAACTATGCGGGGATAGGGTGGTGGTGCCCTAACCCCCACATCATTTAAGGATCAACTGTACTTTTGTGGTGTCTCTAAAATAACTACTCCCTTTGTAGAAGCACAGCAGTACTCCTTGTTGAGAATTACTTTCAGAATTTAAGGTTATGTCACATGTCGAAACTGTGATCATTACTTAAATGGGAAAATCAAGTTTTGAACCAAAATTGTTACTAGTGATCACCTACCTTACTCACCAGACTTGAGTTTACATGCCTTTTGGCTAATCGAGAAATTAGACTTACTTGGATGAGTATAAACCACTGTGGAGGATTTTCAAAAGAATATATACAAAACGTTTGAGGAATATTCCCAAAGAGATTCTCTAAAAATGCTCTGATAGGTGGTCCCCTTGTTGGAGGAAATTCACAGAATTCCAAAGGGGCAGATGTTGAGGAAATGGCCCTCACTTGGTCATATGCCCTTTTGTTTGTTGTAATAATTGATCACATTACTTTATGGTCCTACCCATGATGCTGAAATAGATTCCAGGAGCCAACTATCTATATACACACAAACTAGCCGTCTGCAAAATTAATAGGATATATTACACTTTTCACATAAGCTCCATGTGATGGAGAATTTGTATCTGCAAAGCCTGATTTTGCATAGGTTATGATGTGGACTTTCTGTTGTGTAGAAGTCGACCTAGTTGGAAGATGAAGCACCTATGAAATAACTTTCAGTTTCCAGAAGACTTCACAGGACTAGACAGATAGAGCAAAGCCATGGAGAGGACGCAGGGTGAGGGCCTGGTCGGAGTGGGTCACTCATACACTTAATACCCTTAAATAGGATCTGTTCACCTGGTCTCCCCAGGGACAAACGATGCCTTTCAATACTAAAAAGGCTTACCATCTCAGGTCATTCCCTGGGGAATTTCCTCCCCATGGAAACCAGAGCCGACGCTGCCCTTCGTCCTCTTGTCCAACACCACGTTCGTAAATCGGGTCCTTCGGGGTGGCTACTTTGAGTTGAGTTCTTGGATTTGCATAGATCCCGGTGACTTTGCTGTCAAATGCAGCAGACAAGCCCACATGGGGTCACGCCATAACTCTGGGCTGATTAGCAGGGGTGTGTTCTCACCTGCTGCTGGTGGGATAACCTTATTAAATACCCCTAATGATTGCCTGCCTTCTTTCCTTAGCCATTTTGGGTGCGACTCTTCTTTTGGAAGCAGGTGGCGGAAAAAATCCCACTACAGCCAAAACATTTCAGGATTTTGAATCCAGTTATTATCAAAGAGACTGCCTTTGACATCCTTCAGTACTCAGAGCCCCAGTCAAGGTTCTGGGGCCGAGATAAGGTATTGTTGCAACTGAAAGTTAACTGTTCTTCTCTGTGTTGAAAGGGAGACAGCTGTACAACTTTCACTTGGGCTCAGCTGTATACCCAGAAGAGTCATCCAGTGTAGAAATGTAGTCACTGAGCAGATAGATGCTCCGTGTGTGTTTACTATTCTGCATCTTGACTTTAGGGCTCCTCATTGTTTACCTGGCCTTTCCCCTGGTGACTCCTGTCTTCAGTACAGTCAACACGTTAACACTTAGGTCCCTGAGATGTTATTTAAGGTATTCCTAGTCGGTGACTCCATATAACTAACTGCTGGAGGACACTGAAAGACACTTTGGTGGTCTGAAAAGTTCTTTACATTTTTAACTCTGTGCGCTGCTTAAGCGAAAATTGACATTTATCTTCACTTTACAGGTGATGGTAAATAAAGTTCGCCCCCCAGAGCAGTGCTTTTCAGTTGATGCTTGGGTCTCATCCCACACTTTCTGCTTAATTATTCTGTGTGGTGGTCTGTACATTGGGACTGTCAAAGCCCCCTGGGTGATATTATTTTGCAGCCTAATTTGAGAACCTTTGCACTATATTGGCTGTTCACTGCAGTAGGGATTCTTTACCCGCATTTAGCCTGTGCTGCCACCAGGGAGGTGGCAATGGCTTTATCACCTATTTCTTTATGATCCGAATAGCTAAGCCTGTGTCTTTAAAACACTTTTTTAAAAGCTGGAAATCACAGCTTTAAAAATCGTTCTAATTTAAAAAAAAAATTTTTTTTAATTTTAAAAAATTAAAATTGTTTTTTTGAGAGTGAGAAAGAGTGCAAGTAGGGGAGAGGGGCAGAGAGAGAGAGAGAGAGAGAGAGAGAGAGAGAGAGAGAGAGAGAGAGAGAGAGAATCTCAAGCAGGCTCCACATTCAGCACAGAGCCTGAATCAGGGCTTGATCCCACGACCCTGGGACCATGACTGGAGCCAAAAATCAAGAGTCAGACACTCATCCGACTGAGCCACCCAGGCACCCCTTCCTTAAACAAACTTCCAAGCAAAATCTCCCCATATGAAGGAAAGCAAGGAATTTGGAAATGGGGGCCAGTGCTGCTGCTCACACTGAGAGCCTGAGATATTGCCCAGGAGATACCTGGGGCTGGTCAGGGTCACAGTTTGCAAACATTGAGCTAGGCTCTTAGATGTGGTCAACCAATAGGCAGATGAGCAGACTCTTCTGTTTGCCCTATGAATCAAATTCTAATTAAAAATGTTCTTTAAAACACCTATGTAAACTCTAAAGGAAGAATTCTGTGTTTCATAGGAAAAACAAATACCTAAATAGGCTCCTTCAAACAAAAACCCAGTTCTTTACTGTGATCGGTAACCGCTAACCCCAACTCTGGCTCCAGCCCCAGGCTTGAGCCATGAACACAGCTGAAGCTCTTCCCTTGGCAGGCTGCCGTTTTTCTCAGGCGTCTGCCCTCTCGGGTGCTTTCCTGCTCTCCCATCCCTAGGGAGGGCCACGTAGTTTCTGCCCACTGCAGGAGCATGGCCAGGACCAGTCTTTCTGGTCAGAAAATGGTTCCTTTTTCCCTCGCAGAGGATAGTGGCCCTGCCCCCTGGCAGGAGCTATCAGGGTCCATGATCCGGTTCACTATAGAATAGGTTGCTTTAGCTGCTCTTGCCCACCTGGGAGCACATTCGTTCCCCCAGAACGTGGACTTAAAACTTTTAGCCTGTTAGCATCAATTTTTTTTTAATTTTTTTAACGTTTATTTATTTTTTGACAGAGACAGAACATGAGTGGGGGAGGGGCAGAGAGAGAGGGAGACACAGAATCCGAAGCAGGCTCCAGGCTCTGAGCTGTCAGCACAGAGCCTGACGTGGGGCTCAAACTCACAGACCGAGAGATCATGACCTGAGCTGAAGTCGGATGCTCAACCGACTGAGCCACCCAGGTGCCCCTGTTAGCATCAATTTAACAAAGCAGTTAAAAAAAAAAAAAAGACTTACATAGACTTTGGCGAGATTCTTAAGTTATGAAGAGGTTTTACTATAAATATATTCAAGTATCTTTCAATACCTTTCGATTTCTCTATCTTCTCAACTGCCCTGTTTCTTTATTAAATTCCATCATATTTTTTAGACATAGGCAAATGCTCATTTGTGGTTTGTGTAGATTTTTATTGAAGAAGTAACCTTTCAAAAATGAGCAGATTTACTTTCAATAAAATATGAAATTACTGAACAGCAAATGGTATCAGAAACAAAGTTAGAACATAGAATAAGTGGGGGAAATTTTATCATATGTATGATAGTAAATACTCTCAAAGTACAGAATGATCTTATTACAGCAAAAAGAAAAGATGGGCCAATTTAAAAAATGAGGGAAAGATATGAACAGACATTTCACAAAGGAAGAAATTTATACTGCCAAGGAGTACATGATAAAATGTTCAATTTCACCAGTAATCAAATAAAAGTACATTAGAGCCACAATGACATTTTTTTCCTATTTTCTTAGCAAAGATTTAAAAGCTTGATAATGTCCTTCTTTGGCAGGAATACAGATAGAATTATAAGTTGGTACTTTTTCTGGATGGTATTTTGGCAGTAGATATCAGCTTTAAATGTGAATAGTCTTGACCCAGCAATTTTACTCTAAAAAATTTTATTATAAGAAAATTAGAGGGTTACGTGGCTGGCTCTGTCAGTTGAGCATCTGACTCTTGATTTTGGCTCAGGTCATGATCTCATGGTTTGTGGGATTGAGCCCTGCATGGGGTTCTGCACTGGCAGCATGGAGCTTGCTTAGGATTCTCTCTCTCCCTCTCTCTCTCTGTCCCTCTGCTCGATCATGCATGCACTCTCACTCTCAAAATAAATAAATAAAAACTTTAAAAAATAAAAATAACAATGTGTGTACAGAGATACATAGGGAAAAGCTTGAAAATGGACAACAAACTGCATTGTCAGGAACTTCCTCACGCATAGGCCCTTCCAGCAGACAGGGAAGTCTGCTGGATTAAGAGGTATGATCTTAGGGGATATGTTCTGTAGGTAACATGCTCTGAGTGGTTTTTGCAGTCAAACGCTCTACCCCTCTGAGTGGTTTTTGATAGTTTCTGAGTTTCTCTCCATATACTTGCCCCTATGAGCAGTTGACTTCATACACTCCTTCTGTAAACCCTGATTGAGTTTTCCCGACCTGCTAGGTGCTACGCTGGCCACAGGGTAAGACAGGACACTGCCGTAGGGTCTTATGGCTAAACAGCAGAAAGTCTTCCTTTGGGTTAATTTCTCTTGAATTCAGTGACTGTTGAGTTTCTTTTTAATGAGTGACGTAGATGCAACACACCAAGGAGCAAGAGGTGGCTTTTGACAAATGATGAGCTTAGTAGAAGCTCCTTAATCCTGATTAAACTATGAACTTTGAAGGGTTCGCTGTTGTTCCAGTTTACGGAAAAGGAGAGTTGTTTCTGGAAGCCACAGACCCAAGTAGGATGAACAAAGTAGGTATATTTATTTACATGAAAAACCATACAACAGAATGTCATTTGCAGGTCAGCAGTGGCCTTCGGCTGGTGCTTAGACAGCTTAAGGCTTTCTGTATTTCTCTCTGCCCTGTGTACTGTCTTCACCCAAAACTGGGACAGAGATACAGAAAGCACGATTCCCGATTTGCAAGTGGAAAGATGGTGGACAGGAGGGTGGCAGAGTGGCGATTCAGTCAGAATCCAGAATGGTTCAGACATTTGGCGCACTAGGCCAAAGTCCATAGGATAATGTTTTGGGAGGAACAAATGTGGAGACCCTTAACTGGGGCCTAAAAATTGCCCAAATCGAGGGTGGGCAGAACCTGGCTTAGCAGCTATACATGTGAAAAATGACCTGGAAGTGTTTTATTTGCCAGGAGTGTTGGCCTTGGGTGGGAGGTAGCTTCAGATAAGCCGTGAACTCAGTCTTCACTGGCAAGAACTGAGGCTGCTGTGTTCTCTGGCAGAGACTGTCCACAGGAGCCCGCAGGGAAGGGCCCAACTCCAGAAACAGGTCCCAAGAAAGACTGTGGAAGGTCCTGTGACCACTGATTCCAGAACGGACAGACCTTCTAGATACGTAGACCTTCTAGATGCGTGTCGTGTAAGAAAAGAAATGAACTTGTTTTTGCAGTTCCGGTCAGTACATGTAGGACCAGTAGGAAGAAGGCTTAGAAGGAACACTGTTTAGCTTGGTACAGTAACTGCCAAGCCACCTCTTGGTGGTGTGTGAAAAGTGTCCACATCACAGACCATGTTTTAGAGTGTAAATCCCTGACTTGGGCAGGAAGTCCGACTTCAGGATTCTGGGATCTGTAAAACCATGTCATGTCTAAACTTGTGGCCCCCAGAGCAGCCTGTGTTACTCTGCAGAGCATGGATACCCCTTGGAAATCAATGAATTGTGCTCCTAAGCCTTGTTTTGTCTTTTCCTTTTTTTTCAGAACGTCCCCACCATGGGTGTAATTGCTGTTGTCTTAGCCACACATTTGTGTGATGAAGTCAGTTTGGCAGGCTTCGGATATGACCTCAATCAACCCAAAACACCTTTGCACTACTTTGACAATCTCTGCATGGCTGCCATGAACTTTCAGACCATGCATAATGTGACAACAGAGACCAGGTTCCTCCTAAAGCTGGTCAAAGAGGGCGTGGTGAAGGACCTCAGTGGAGGCATCCATTGTGAATTCTGAACACAGAGAAACCTCACTTGAAAATGCAGCTCTGACTCTGAAGGCTGTTTTTCCTAGCCTTCTTGATCCATTTCATCCTGCAAATACTTTGAAGTGCAGCTGGTGTTTTTAACTTTTAATTTAAAAAAAAAAAAAGTTTAGCTCTTCCCACTTTGCCCCCCCCACACCTATTTATTTGAGGTCAGTGTTTTTGCACAAACTTTTGTAAGTTAATTTTGAGAATTGAATGGGAAAGACTTTTCAAAGAGACTTGTATGTAATGATGTTTTATTGAATTTTAAGAACGTTATTTAATTTGTAAAAACTCTGTCCATGTCTACTGCACACAGAATACCAGGTAATTAAGTGGAAGGAGAATGGAGGTCACTCCTTTGATGAGAGTCCTGAATGCCTGATTCTGGTTCCTTGTTACCGTTTGGTAGGACAGATGTCGGGGCACTTCCAGGATGATGTGCTCAGTAGCTAAACCACTAGTCCTGGTTTGGCCATGCTGCTGCGTGAGGCCTGGGCCAGTTGGAGAAGTTCACAGTCCCTTTCTGTTGTCGGGTCTGCCTTCTGTCAGAAGACTTGCAGGAAACAACCAGGGGAAACAACGTCCGTGGTCGGGGAGGGACACAGAAGACATTTTCCAGGTCTCCTGCATTCTCTGAAGCCACCTTAGGCTACAGAAGCCACCATCTTCCCTGAAATGATGACAACTCTTGAATTTCTTGAGTTTTTTTTTTTTTTTACTGCCCTTCCCAAGCACTTCAGCGTTAACCTGAGGTGTTCCACTGTCTGCCTGAGGTGGCTTATCAAAATTAGGGTATAATCTTTGTTATCCAGAGTTATAGAAGAATAAACCCTTTCCAAGAATAATCATGTCTTCTGAAACACTAAAATAAATTGCCTATTTAAAAAAAATTTGGGGGGGGGGGCGCCTGCACGGCTCAGTTAAGTGTCCGACTCTTGATGCCCACAGGTTCGTGAGATCAAGCCCCACTTGGGATTCTCTCTCTCCCCAACCCCCCCCCCCCGCCGGCCCTCCCCTGCTCACACTCCCACTCTCTGTCTCAAAGAAAAAATCAACTTAAAAAAAATTTTTGTCATGCCTACCTGGCAGTGTGTTCCAGGTAGTGTGCTAAAAATTTTAAAAAAGAATTTAAAAAGAAGCTTTTGGGGAGCTCCCACAGTCTACTTAATTTGAGTCTCAAAAAAAAAAAAAAATGTCTGTAATCTGCCTGAAATGTCCTTGGTGGCTGCCAGGTGGGGACCTCAGTGTGGGATGCCGGCAGTGAGTGACAGAGGGACTGCATTCCAGACAGCACAGGGACTGCTGGAGAGATGTTGAGTGGTGAGGGGCGGTGGCTTCCTCCCAGAGAACAGGCTCATTCCAGCTTCTGTCTGTTAATTGGTCCTGTCCTTGTCATCAGAAGATCTGCATCTAGTGTGCTCCCTCCCTGCCACATATGGGTTCTCATTTCTCCTTGTGCTCCCGCAGCCCGGCAGCAGTTGTGACACCCAGCCCCTCTGTATCTTTGCATCTGCCACGTCCCGACCGCGCGCAGGGGGAGGGGCCAGTCCTAACAGACAGGCACCCTTGGATTTCCAGGGCCCTGGGGTCAAGGTTGGAGCCGCCAACGTAGCAAAATAGTAACTCTCTGGGTGGGAGACTGGAAATTTTCTATGGGTTTTGCTTTCTATTTTATCAAATACTGTTTAAGAGGAACTGCTTTGAAATTTTCACCAGCTAAATGGCTTAGCTTTGAGAATTGAGACTCAGGAAGATGGCCCACGGCTGTCCTGTGTGACCCAGGTAAGGCCAGGCCTATACCACCCATCTCCAGCCCCTCATCCTCCAAGGGCTACTTGAAGCCTGAATTTTTTTTTTTTTTAACAATTTAACAAAAGCCAGAGTTTGGAACCTCCTTAGACACCTTTCCCAGTGTTGTGAGCACTTGCGCACGGGCCCCTGTGGATTCGTGTCCCACGGCCCTGCAAGGCTGCTGGGAGGTGTGTAGTTCCACGCCCAGCACTTGGCCAGCGTTCGACCACTGTCAGGCCTGGCCCCCTCCCCACCCCTCCCCTGGATGTCCTTTTTTGTATCCTTACATTGCTTTACCTGTGCCTCCTGCATTTTAATTACTGGCAGGGAGTAAGTGCCCTGAGTGAATAAAAAGGCATAATTTTTTCAAAGACCTTTTATGGAGTCCATCAGCCAATTGGAGTTGATCAGAGGCCATCTTCAAGAACTTTTAGCACTTTGGCATTTCGTTATTCGCTAGAAGTTGCTTCTTGGCTTTGGAGTTACTCCTCCCTTACGCAACCCCACGCACACTTGCTTTTTACACTTCTGGGCACTTCAAGATGTTGGAAGGTGGATCTCCAATAACGGGCTTCACCATGTATGTGCACCCACATCCCTCTTACATGGCTGTAGTCCTGGCTTTTGAGGAAACTGATAATGACTTCTACATGTTCTGTATTTTAACCTACATCTTACTGGAACTTTGGGCCACAGAAAATTTCAGTGAGTTGTATGGGGTGTGTGTGTGTGTGTGTGTGTGTGTGTGTGTGTGTGTGTGTGTGTGTGTGTTTCATCTCCTACAAAGAGCAGATTGTCTCCAGAAACCTAAGCTGGCCTTAGGAAAATGCTTGGGGACTGGATGAGTATCTCCCAATGACGTGTCTCATGTTTTTAGGCAAAGCTCAATTGGGATCTTTTAGACAACTTCATGTATTCTAGGTGTCCCTTTCCCTTCATTGCTCCTTTTGTGTCACGCTGGTTTTCTCATTTCCCAAGAATGTATTAGTAAGGCATTGGCAATGTCTGTTTTCACAAATTTGGGGTGTGTCACTTTTTGTTGGGCCCATTAGTTAAGTTGTTAAACCAGCTTTTTTTATTTGACTGCGTTGAACGGTGATGACTTCTTGGTCATCAATGGTCAGTCTGGTTTGTGTGGCAGACAGAGGCTTAGTTGTAAAAAAAAAAAAAAAAGTGGCCACACCCTAATATCCTCAGGTTATTAAAGATTTCTAAAACCAAGGACCACTTTGTTTTAGGTGTATTCCAACCCCAGCGCTTTGGGACTTGATAACAAAGGAATTGTTGACTTGGCCTTGCTACAGTCCAGCGTTGTAGGAAGATTAAGAAATGGTGACTTATTCTCCTCCTTGGCAGGTTTACAGTATCCAAGTGTGGGGTACCTTTTCTTGGGGACACTTCAGTCAAGTTCATTGAGAAGGAAGGAAAGGACTAGTTCCTGTGAATTAGCACAAGTCCCTTTGGAATGCAGTGAGGGCGGGCGCCTGGGTGGCTCAGTCCATTGGGCATCCGACTTCGGCTCAGGACAGGATCTCACTGCTTGTGGGTTCAAGCCCTGGGTCGGGCTCTGTGTTGACAGCTCAGAGCTTGGAGCCTGCTTTGGGATTCTGTGTCTCCCTCTCTCTCTGCCCACCCCCTCCACCCCACTCAAGCTCTCTCTGTCTCTGTCTCTCTGTCAAATATAAATAAACATTAAAAAAATTAAAAAAAAAACCAGAATGCAGTGAGCTTTAAGTAAGCTTGGATAGCCAGCAAGAACTGTGTGACACCTGGCCTTCCTTCCATTCACACACATGGTAACAAAATGCTTCTCTTGAACAAAGGACCCTGTGTTTGCTGCCATGGGACCAGTGCCCTCTCCCCAGACCTTTACCCTCCACAAGGGCATGCCCAGATGACCACACACTCAGCTCTCAGACTGTAGCACAAAGAACAAAGGGAAGCAGATCTCAGGACACAGAGCACACCCGAACACCCATCTGTCTCTGCCCTTTTCCCTGAGGGTCAAGACACCCTGGCCCAACCTCAGCCTTCATTCTGTCTTTGTCCACTTCCCAAGTCACTTTAGACAACATGGACTTGTATTCTCAAAACATGGCATTTGTCTGTATTTACCTACATCCAACACTCAATATAAGACTGAAGTAAATTGGGAAGGGGAACTATTCATTAAATATACACACTCACATTTTATCGAGTAGAAATTAATGCTCCTCCCCACCCCCAACAAAAGGAAACTTCAGTCTTGGTAGTTTCTTTCACTATTGAAATGATTAGATTTGACTAATTCTCAGTATTAAATTTCAACCCATTTATCAGGGAAAGAAAACATCCATCTTTGGGCTATGGTAGAACACAAGTAAATAACATGCTATGAAATTTAGCTCCAACTTTTTAAAAGCAGATTCCTCCAGCGAACTGTGTCAATAAAACATGTGGGAGGGGAGACAAGTTTATAAATTGCCTTCTTCAGGAAGAAGTGATGTGTCAGGTTCTGAGCTGGTGTCCAGCTGCCACCCAAGATGTGGCAGGTATAGCCGCTACTGCCTTTGTGTGGCTGGAGACGTATTGAAGTGAATTTTCAGAAAATGTGAACGTTGGGGCACCTGGGTGGCTCAGTCGGTTAAGCATCTGACTCTTGATTTCAGCTCAGCTCATGATCTCACGGTTCGTGAGTATGAGCCCCCACGTCAGGCTCTGTGCTGACCCTATAGAGCCTGGTTGGGATATTCTCTCTCTCTCTCTCTCTCTCTCTCTCTCTCTCTCTCTGCCCCTCACGCTCTGGCTCTCTAAAAATAAATAAATAAAAATGTAAAAAATTATTTAAAAAATGCAAACATTAAAGAAACCGAATATTTACTATTCAGCTCATAGCAGCAATGCTAATGACAGATTATTACCAGAAATTTGTAACTTCTAAAAGTGATATATTTTCACTCTCCTGTTACCTGACTTAATGTTTTTTGACTTAATCGAAGAAAATCGGCTCCAAAAAAAACTGATATTTGAAATGAGTTCATTTAAAATGTTGGTTGGGTCCTTGATATGAAAGACCACGCTAAATTACCAGGCAGTAACATGAATGTACAGATGACTGGGGACAGAGCGGGCACAGTGAGGGCCCGCTGAGGGTGATTAAGGACAGTAGTCAGATGGAAAAGTGGTTTTGAATGGACTCTTCTCTATAACATATCAAGATATCCTATCTTGATATAGGCTGGCTCATTTGGGGTGGAAAGAAACGAACTATCAGCCCTAAAGCAATGAGAATTTGAGAAGACATCTGTAATTAAGTGATAAACTCTCTATTGACAGAATTTTGTACTTTATTCCATCTATAGCACCTATAACAAGGCCTTGCCTGTTATAGAATACAGTAAATGGACACAATCACTTTTTCTATATGTAACTGTCTTAGTGATTTAAACGAATCTGAAAAGAATGTGCCAGAACCTGAATAGGCCTGGTTAGTGGCTACTAAATGGACTAAAGCAGTAAATGGACATAATCACTTTTTCTATATGTAATTGTCTTAGCGATTTAAACGAATCTGAAAAGAATGTGCCAGAAGCTGAATAGGACTTGTTAGTAGCTATATCCATATCCATACATTGTGGAAAGCCAAGTTTCAAAGACCTACTATGTTATTGTGACTTACGATAAGAAGTATATATTTGATTTTCACCTCTGTTTCTGGCACAGAGTTCCCCAGACCCTTGGAATTTCCTAAGTGTTGAGAATAATGAAGATATTTTGTGTTATGTTAATGACTTGACTTTTGGAAAGCACCTGAGGATGGGGTCACCAGAGGAACCAACCAAGTGATTTCAGTCCCACCTGCTGACCTCTGGGGAGGGTAGAGGGGCTGAAGATTGAGTCATTCACCAATGGCCAATGGTTTAATTAATCATGCCTGTGTAATGAAGCCTCCACAAAACCCCAAAAGGATGGGGTTCAGAGAGCTTCTGAGCTGGCAAACACATGGAGATTGGGGAGAGTGGTGCACCCAGAGAGGGAGGGCATGGAAGCTCCAAGCCCCGTCCCCATCCCCTGCCCTATGCATCTTTTCCGCCTGGCTCTTCCTGAGTTATATCCTTTTATAATAAACTGGTCTGCTAGTAAGTAAAATGTTTCTCTGAGTTCTCTGAGGCACTCTAAGCAAATCAGTCAACCTCAGGAGAGGCCCTTGGGAACCTCTGATTTATTGGCTGGTCCATCAGAAGTACGGATAACAACCAGGGTCTGGTGACTTGCATCCGGAGTTGGAGAGGTTCACTGGAACCTCCAAGTTGTAGCCAGTGAGTCAGAAGGCCAGGTAACAATCTGAACTTGGGATTGGCGTCAGAAGTGGGGAGGGTGCTGATAGGACTGAACCTTCAACCTGTGGAATCGGATGCTATCTTTAGCGTCGGGTGGATAGTGTCAGAATTGAGTTAAATTCTCACACACCCTGCCCGTGTCCAGGCATTGCTTGTTAGAGGTGTGGGGAATGCCCTGCCATACACACACACACACACACACACACACACACACACACACACACTGAAATTGGGTGCTCAGAACACAAAAGACCTACCGAAGTGTATCAAAGTGTGTTTGTACAGGTTGCTGTTTCAGACTATAACAGGGAAGCTCCTGGGTCAAAGGTTCTATGTTTTGTAATCAAGGGAGTCATAGTGAGTTTATTATATGGAATTTGGAAAACAAAATAACATACCTCTATGTATGTGTGCAGGTACATATTTGCCCCCCCCTTTTTTTTTTGCTATACATCATTTACTCTATAAAGATGACTTTTAAAAGACATAATTACTAAAGATCTGATCATTTTGAGTTATTCAGCCCTATCTTTAAAATAATGGTGGACCAAAGGCCTTCTGACTGAGGCTTTGTTCTGGAGTGGCTTGTCTTCCAGTGTGATGTTCAGTATGAAGAATGAGATTCAAAACACACACACACACACACACACACACACACACACACACACACCCCAAACAAGCAAAATTAGATGCTAGCCTAAACTAAGAGTCTTGTTTGAGTGGAATTGATCACAGCAGTGGCCTTTCCCTCCCCATCTTTTGCCTGTGGTTCACCTATGTCACTTTTCTCTGAAAACTTGACCTAACTTGAAGAACATGAGTGCACTGCAAACCCTGGTACGGGTTGGGGGGGTGGTAAGTGGAGGAGAGGTCATAAGGGACAGATCCCCATCTAATTGCTAACCTCACCTACTCTCCCCACATGGCCACCACTAGTCACGCAGAAGACTGACAGGGGAAGAAGAAACATCTAGCCCAACCTCTGGCTTCACAGACAAGCATTTCCTTTAGGGTTCATGCATACTGACCAGGCACCCCTCGTCTGGTAGGAAGTCTCAGTTCCAACTCTCCCATCTAGTCAGCAGGTCACATGCCCTGATTTTTACTTTGGACAATATAATCACCACATTTACTGTTTTATATACTTATTCCTAGAGACCTGTTTTGTGTTTCTTCAAGTATTTATCCCAAGATGTTTGGAGTCACTTTTAGAAAGGGTGGCTTCTAACCACTTCCATCTCAGCCTGCAGCTACATCAAAGTCTCTCCAGAATCTTCCCCAGACTGCTCTCCATAAAGAGCTAGCCCTGATTTTCTTCCTCTCTCCCTTCTCTCTGCCCATCCCTCCCCGCTACTTATGTCCTGAATTGAAAAATGATTTAAATTTCCTCCAACTAGAAAGAATCTTCCCTTTTCAGGAAGACAGTGAAAATTGAGCTGATCGTCAAAGAGATTCTGACCAGGGCCAGGGGGCAAAGACGACCGCCTGGTTTCTATTTGTCAGATGCCATAACTCTGCAGAAACAAAGGACCGTCCAGTTTTTATTGTCTAATTTCGAATACTCCCAGAATAAGATTTTAAGTATTACTTAAAATTGAAATGTGCATTAGAAGACAAGCTTATTTAGATCATTTTTCATTCTTTAGCCTTTTTGAAGTCTTTTTGTAATAGATGCTTGACCTCCTTTATGTAACAAAGTTGTATTTAAGTAGCCCTGCAGCCGTCCTGCCTATGCATTGGAGAAATACAAAACTTGTGTTAACACCCACTGATGCAAATTTGTTACAAGAGAGAAAGGAGAGGGAAATATTTTGACGTGTTCATCCTATGAACAGGCAGCCAAAGTTGGTGTAACCACAGGTGAGGCATGGTGGGGTACATGGCAGCTTTGTGGGGCCTGCCATGTTGCTGTCACTGTCTGGCTCAAGGGTCTATGGGCCCCAGCTCTGGGAGAGCTCTGACCAGGTCAGGACAAAGGCCATGCTGAGACCTACCTGCTCCAGATACACCCCCACATTTTCCAAAACTCGCAACTGAAATAGAATCCAATGATTGCTTTACTTTCTTTCACACATACTGAAATATACCAGGTCTTGGAACATGGAAGTGAAACTACCTCCGAATGGCCTTTGTGCAGGATGCTTAAATTCAGCGGCTCCGGTTAACCATTCCGGCAAAACATTGTGTTCTGAACACCGTTTGTTCAAACACCGAAACAGTTGCCGCTCTGCCCACGATGCCAGACAGACACTCTGGGCTGTATCTGAGTACCCAGCAGGGGGTCCTAAAGATACTGCCCCGTGGCACCTGGCACCAGCTCCTCGCCTACTCTGCCAGCATGGCCCCCTTAGTGTCAGTAGCCTTCTAAGAACCACAGCTGGACCCTGATGGGACGGGCTGCAAACAAAATGGACCCTGTCCTACAGCTCGGGAGTTCAGTCTAGAGAAGAAAAGATGTGAAAGAAGTAAATATGACAGAGGCACGTATTAAAGCAAAGGGCAAGTGCACCACGGAGCAGATGAGAGGATTTCAGGGAAGTGAGGAACAGATTGGCCAAGGTGTGGAGGTGCCTAGCACGAAACTTGATCAGAACAAACCCAAAAGGCAAGTATAGGCTCAGGGTGCAGCTTGTAGAGGCCAGGCTAAGATGAACGTCTGGGCAAAGAGCATTTTGGAGCCACCAGATGCGTTAACGGGGGTGACCTGATCCAACTGATACTGAAAAACGTCATTGTGGCTGCAGGTGGAAAGAGGGTGGGGGGCTGTGGGGGACAGAGGACGGGAAACAGAAAGGTTGGGAAAACCAAGGGAGGTGACTTCACTGTTGGCAAGACTGAAAAGTAGGGGGTGCTGGAGGTCTGGGCCTCTTGGGAGACCCCATGACCCTCGGGGTTGCCTTCTGACCCAGGATTCTGCCAGCCACTTTTGTAGATCCTTCTCTGGGGTGTGACTGGAAAGAGCCTGAGACAGGAACCAGGAGGCAAGGAGGTAAACCTACCTCTGTTACGACACCCATATATACCTTGGGGCAAGTCACAGCCCCTCTCTGGGCTTCTCATCTGTTAAACAGGACATCAGCGGGGCCCCAGCACATTAATTTCTCTTTAATGAAAAGAAAACTGCCAACTCAGAAAAGAGTGGCCATTAAAGTGGGCCACAGCGCCGCCTAGTGTCGATAAGGTGTGCGTACAGCTCTCAGCGTTGGGCCACGGGTGGAACCTATTGCTCTGAAGTGTTCAGGCCTGCTGGCTAGAATGCCCCATCAGTTGCGGGGCACTTCCCCTCTTCCGTGCTGTCTCTGACCACGTCTCCGGCTCCCCTTCGTCCTCCCACGATTCTGCCCGCCATCCTCTCTCCCTTTCTCACTGTGATCTCTTCCTGTGAGATCATCCACTCCCTTGGTCGAACCACCTGCTTTGATGCAACCTCTTTTTATTCCATTCCCAGGTCTCCTCCCTATCAAGCCTCCAGAGCCCCAGCCCAGTATGTCCACTTTCTTTATGGTATTACCTCCTCCCTGGCTACCAGCTAGCCTGGACCTCACACTCCAAAGGCTGAAAATGCTGCACCCCACGCTGAAGCTTTTCCATTGACCAATTTACTTTCTGATAGCTGTGATCACAGGTGCCATGACTCAGTCCTGTCCAACTGCTGGCGCGTCAGGTGGATTGTCCCTCTGCAGTGTCTCATACACCCAACTTTGTCACTTGTTAAATGGATGGTTTGGAAGAGCGAGGCAGTAGAGCTCCTACAGACCCTGCAGAGCCCACACCACCTTGACACTCTCCTGACCTGCTGGTCTCTGCCTACCCACGGCCCTTGACTCCTCCCTCTGCCATCAGTATAAACCCAACTTGGGTGTTTTCTTTATGATACAAATAATACATGTCCATTGGGGATACATTTTAACATACATACTCACAGAAACACAAATATTAAGAAATTAAAGTCACCCATGTTCCCATCCAGAGGTACACACTGTATAATATATTTTTTTCTTAGTTGAATATCTTTGACTACTAGGGAGGCTCAATATTTTTCTGTTAATTGGTCATTTGTATTTTTTTCTAAAGTAAATTGCCTATAGCTCTTTGCACATTTTTTTTGTGTGTGGGGAATGTTCATTTTTCTCCTAATAATTTCATAGGAACTCTTTATATGTTTAAAAACAGTTTGGTTCCACTTTCCAGGCTGAAAGCATGAGTTGCCACATGGAGCTCCTCTCCAGTGAAACAAGCAAAGCTAATGAAACTACTGAAAAAAAAGTTTAAGTGTTGTCTGGAAATTATCTTAAGAGCATATAGCAAATGAAGAAAGATCTTTTTCAAGAAAATCTGCTAAAACATGGCAGGAACATCAAGAGTATGTGGTATTTGAGCCACCACGCCTCTCCACCCACCCCACCCCCAACCATCTCAGGTTGATGGAAACTCCGTTTCCAGTGGTGTGGCCAAGACAGGCCCTCTCAGCAATTGATTAAGAGCTATTGTATCTCATCAATAGGGGCAGGCTACCAGCCTTTCTTGCCCCCTTCAACTCTAAATTGAAGAGCTGAGTGTGGCCCAGAGGCTGGAGATTCCTTTCCTCTGCCCAGCCCCTAACCATATGAGGGAGGATGTACCCTAGGCATGACAGGCCCAGAGTACGGGGGCCCCAATCATCCTCACCACAGCTCACTCATCCCATGCTGAGATTTCCTGGTAAGCTGACAGAACTGAGGGGAGAAATTGACAAGTCAACAGTAATAGTTAGAGACTACAAGACCTCACTTTCAATCTTGAATAGTACAACTGGGCAGAATATAGACGATTAGATTTCCAAATGCTAAGGAATGAAGTTGGAGCCCTAACTCACACTATACACAAAACTCGCCAAAAATGGATCAATGGCCTAAATGTAAGAGCTAAAACAATAAAACTTTAAGAAGAAAACATAAGGGTACATCTTCATGATCTTAGATTTGGCATTGGCTTCTTAGATAAGACATCAAAAGCACAAGCAACAGAAGAAAAAATGGATAAGCTGGATGTCTTCATAATTAAAAGTTTGTGTTTTAAAGAACACTATAAAGTAAGTGAGAAGATAATCCACAGGATGGGAGAAAAATTTTTACAAATCATATATTTAATAACAGTCTTATATCTGGAATATGTAAAAAAATGATTATTATTCAATAATAAAAAGACAAATACCCCAATTTTAAAAATAGGCAAAGGATCTGAATAGACATTTTTCCAAAGAAGATATACAAATGGCCAATAAGCATATGAAGAGATGCTCAATATCATTAGCCATCAGAGAAATGCAAATCAAAACCACACCAAGGGACTCCTGTATGGCTCAGTCAATTGAATGTCTGACTCTTGATTTTGGCTCATGTCATGATCCCAGGGTTGTGGGATCAAGCCCTGCATCGGGCTATGCGCTGAGTGTAGAGCCTGCTTAATATTCTCTCTCTCTCCCTCTGCCCCTCCCCCACCCCGCTCATGTGTTATCTCTCTAAAAACAAAAGCAAGCAAACAAACAAAACCCATAATGAGATACCACTTCACACCCACTAGAATGTCTGTAATAATAATAATGATGATAATAATAATAATAATAATAATAATAAAGGGAATAGGAAGCATTGGCAAGGATGCAGGTAAATTGGAGCCCTCATGCACTGCTGGTGAAAATATAGAATGTTTCAGCCCCTTTGGAAAACAGTCTGGCAGTTCGTCAGATGGCTAAAC